>NC_052084.1:15815833-16116527 GCF_015852505.1 Tachyglossus aculeatus | reverse complement strand
AGTGACTTGCCCAAAGTCACACAGCTGACAATTGGCGGAGCCGGGATTTGAACCCATGCCCCGTGACTCCAAAGTCCGTGCTCTTTCCACTGAGCCACGCTGCTTCTCTAGATCAATCAATCGTATTTATTGAGCGCTTACTGTGTGCAGAGCGCCGTACTAAGCGCTCGGGAAGTCCAAGTTGGCAACATCTAGAGACGGTCCCTACCCAACAGCCGGCTCACAGTTTGGTGATCTGGGCTCAGGTGGGAGAGTTAGGGGGTCCAGGGGGATGCAGAGGAAGGGGGGTGTGTGTGCTTTTGATGGGAAGGGGAAGCAATCGGTGTGTCTTCATCTCCTCTCTAGCCCTTCCCGCCATCCAACCACATGTCCAAGCGGTCTAATCTCAGTGGGAGACCCTCACCCGAGATTCAACGGAGAAACCCACCCGACCCCCGGTTGACCCTTGATTCTCTCCCTCAAGGCTGGGAGAGCGGGCAGCAGCAGGCCCGGTCCGGCTTTCTTCTTCACCCTCCGCCTCCGGGAAGCCCCTCCAGCTGGGCAGCTCCTCCGGGAGCAGGCTCGGGGCTGCTGGGGGTCTCCTCAGGTGACTCTACGACCCCCCAGACACACAGTCATTCCCATCCCTGCTCCCCCCGGCCGCGGTGGGCCCGGTCACGGCTGGGTGTGGAAAATGCCACCGGCTGAGGGTGTACCACTGGCTGTACCTGCCCCTCCCGCTCGCCCCTGGGGAAAGGAGGGGAGCGGGATGGGCAGGGAGGGAGAAAGGTCCGTCTTCGCTTCTCATCGGTGATATTGGGGGCAGGGGAGGGGGCTCTGCCCTTACCACCCTGGGTGGGTGGAGGCGGGGGGCTGCCCTGCCATGCCCTCTGCTTTGCACTGGGGTGGGCCTGCTGGGAGACGGGGGCCTGGAGGGTTCGGTGGGCCTGGTGGGCATCGTGGGCCTGGTGGATGACGTGGGGCTGGAGGGTGGCGTGGGCCCGGTGGGCAACGAGGGCCTGCCTGGTGGGCCTGGAGGGTGGCATGGGGCTGGTGGGCAACGTGGGCCTGGAGGATGGCGTGGGACTGGTGGGCAATGAGGGCCTGGTGGGCCTGGAGGGTGACATGTGACTGGTGGGCAACGTGGGCCTGGTGGGCCTGGAGGGTGGCATGGGACCATTGGTCAATGAGGGCCTGGAGGGTGGCATGGGCCCAGTGGGCAATGAGGGCTTGGTGAGCCTGGAGGGTGGCATGGGCCCGGTGGGCAATGAGGGCCTGGTGGGCCTGGAGGGTGGCATGGGCCCAGTGGGCAATGAGGGCCTGGTGGGCCTGGAGAGTGGCATGGGACTGGTGGGCAATGAGGGCTTGGTGGGCCTGGAGGGTGGCATGGGACTGGTGGGCAACGAGAACTTGGTGCATGTTGTGGCCCCGGTGGACCTGTTGGGCGACTTGGGCCTGCCGAGTGGCGTGATCCGGAGGGGCTGGTGGGCAAGGGTGATGAGAAGGGGATCCGGTGCCCTCCACTCAGTCCTCCGGCTCCGGGTGGGGCTGGGGGGTGGTGGTGCCCGCCTAGTGCAGAGAGCGGATCAGGAGGGAGGAGGCGGCGTCGGCCGGGCCCCCGCCCAGCCGTCCGGCCGGAGCGTCTGGCCCGAGCAGGGTTGCGGAGCCAAGGCCCAGTGCTCTGTGCTCTCCCGCACGTAGAGACGCCGCACACGCCCTCACGCCCACCCCCCCAGCTGTGTGCCACGGCCCAGCTTGGAGACACACCCGGAGAGCACACTCATCGCCGTCCTGCCTCAGTTTCTCCGCTCGTCCCGGCCACCCAAGGGTCGCAGAGCCTCGGGAACCGGGTCTCTGAGGGCGTTGACTCAGCAGCTGCCTTGCTCCGTCTCTAGGCCTGGCAGAGGTGTGCCTGGGCAGCGCTCAGGGCAGAGGAAACCCCCACGCTCCGCCACCAGCTCACCCCAATCCGCTGCGATCCTTGTCACCTTGTCACCTTGTCACCTTGGTGATGGGGGGGACAAAGCTGAGCTGAGCTGGCCCCAGCAGGCATTTAGCCAGAGGAGCACCGATCAATCGGTAGCCCTTACTATGTGCACAGCACTGTACTGAGCACTTGGGAGAGTACAATTTAACAGACTTGACCAAGTTCCCTGCCCGTAATGAGCTTGCAGTCTAGACGGGGGAGACAGACATTCATCGAAGGCCCCAGCGGCCTGGGGGAGAGGACCTGGGCCCCAAATAATCTTTAGGAGCTGGAGTTGAGTCACTGAGATGTAGACGTTTGTTATTTAGGTAGTAGTTTTGCCCCCCTCCCTTCCTTTCCTTTCTCCTCTCCTCTATTCTCCTCTCTTCTGCCCTTCCCTTCCCTCCCCTCTCATCTCCTCTCCTTCTCTTCCCTTCCCTCATCTCCCCTCTCTTTGGCTTCCCTCTCATCTTCCCTCTCCTCTCCTTCCCTTCCCTCCCCTTATCTCCACTCTCCTCTCCTTCCCTTCCCTCCCCTTATCTCCACTCTCCTCTCCTTCCCTTCCCTCCCCTTATCTCCACTCTCCTCTCCTTCCCTTCCCTCCCCTCATCTCCACTTTCCTCTCCTTCCCTTCCCAACCCTCATTTCCACTTTCCTCTCCTTCCCTCCCACCCCTCATTTCCACTCTCTCCTTCCCTTCCCTCCCCTCATTTCCACTTTCCTCTCCTTCCCTTCCCTCCCCTCATTTCCACTTTCCTCTCCTTCCCTTCCCTCCCCTCATTTCCACTTTCCTCTCCTTCCCTTCCCTCCCCCAGCTCCACTTTCCTCTCCTTCCCTTCCCTCCCCTCATTTCCACTCTCCTCTCCTTCCTTTCCCACTCCTCATCTCCACTCTCCTCTCCTTCCCTTCCCTCCCCTCATCTCCCCTCTCCTCCCCTTCCCTTCCCTCCCCTTCCATCTCGTCCCCTTAATTAATAATAATAATTATGGTATTTGTTAAGCACTTACATTGTACCAAGCACCTTTCTAAGCACTGGGGTAGATGCAGGGTAATCAGGTCGCCCCACGTGGGGCTCACAGTCTTAATCCCCGTATTACAGATGGAGTAACTGAGGCACAGAGAAGTGAAGTGACTTGCCCAAGGTCACACAGCAGACAAGTGGAGGAGGCAGGATTAGAACCCACATCCTCGGACTCCCAAGCCCATGTTCTCGCCACTAGGCCATGCTGCTTTGCTTTCCTTCTTCCCATCTTTCCTCTCCTTCCCTTCCCTCTCCTCTCCTTTCCTCTCCTCTCTTTTCCTTTCCTCCCCTTCCCTCCCCTTCGCATCCCTTCGTGGTTGTAACTTTTCGAAAAGTGGTATGGCCTAGTGGATAGAGCCTGGGCCTCGGAGTCAGAAGCTCATGGGTTCTAATCCCGGCTCCACCACTTGTCTGCTGTGTGACCTCGGACAAGTCATTTCACTTCTCTGGGCCTCAGTGCACCTCATCTGTAAAATGGGAATGAAGATTGTGAGCCCCATGTGGGACAACCCGATTGCCTTGTATCTACCCAATCAATCAATCAATCAATCGTATTTATTGAGCGCTTACTGTGTGCAGAGCACTGTACTAAGCGCTTGGGAAGTACAAGTTGGCAACATATAGAGACGGTCCCTACCCAACAGTGGGCTCACAGTCTACCCAGCGCTTAGAACAGTGCTTGGCACATAGGTAAGTGCTTAACAAATACCATTACTATAATTGGTAATGGTAATACCCTTGCAGTTAGAACAGTGCACTTAATAAGTACCATGATTGTTATTATTATTATTAGTATTCCCTTCCCCCTTCTCCCTCCCTCTCCTTTCCTCCTTTCCTTCCCTTCCCTCCCATCTCTCCTCCCCTTCCCTCCCCTCTCCCCTCTCCTCTCTCCTCTCCTTTCCTCTCCTCCCTTTTCCTTTCCTCCCATCTCCCTGCTCCTTTTCTCTCCTTTCCTCTCCTCTCCTCCCTTTTCCTTTCCTCCCATCTCCCCTCTCCTCTCCTCTCCTCCCTTTTCCTTTCCTCCCGTCTCCCCTCTCCTCTCCTCTTTTCCTTCCCTCCCCTCCCATCTCTCCTTTCCTCTCTTTTCCTTCCCTCCCCTCTCATCTCTTCTCCTTTCCTTTCCTCTTTTCCATCCCTCCCCTCACCTCCCCTCTCCTCTCCTCTCTTTTCCATCCCTCCCCTCCCCTCTCTTTTCCTTCCCCCTCCCATCTTCCCTCCTCTCCTCTCCTCTCCTTTCCTTTCCTCTCTTTTCCATCCCTCCCTTCTCACCTCCCCTCCCCTCTCCTCTCTTTTCCATCCCTCCCCTCTCTTTTCCTTCCCTCCCCTCCCTTTTCCTTCCCTCCCCTCCCATTTCCTTCCCTCCCCTCCCTCCTTTCCCTTCCCTTTCCTCTCATGTCTTTTCCTTACCTCCCCTCTCTTTTCCTTCCCTCCCCTCCCTCCCTTTCCTTCCCTTCTTCCCTCCCCTCTCTTTTCCTTCCCTCCCCTCCCTCCCTTTCCTTCCCTCCTTTCCTCTCATGTCTTTTCCTTCCCTCCCCTCCCCTCCCTTCCCTTCCCTCCTTCCCTCCCCTGTCTTTTCCTTCCCTCCCCTGTCTTTTCCTTCCCTCCCCTCCCTCCCTTCCCTTCCCTCCTTTCCTCTCATGTCTTTTCCTTCCCTCCCCTCTCTTTTCTTTCCCTCCCCTCTCTTTTCAATAAGTACGACTGAATGAGTGAATAACAAATGCCATCGTGAGTGTGATTGAATTCCCTCCCCCTCCCGTGGGACAACCTGCTCACCTCGCATCCCCCCGGCGCTTAGAACAGTGCTCGGAGCCTCCTAAGCGCTTAGTCCAGTGCTCTGCACACCGTCAGCGCTCAATAAATACGACTGAATGAGTGAAGAACAAATGCCATCGTGAGTGGGATTGATTTCCTTCCCCTCAAGTGGGACAACCTGCTCACCTTGCATCCCCCCAGCGCTTAGAACAGTGCTCGGCACCTCGTAAGCGCTTAGTACAGTGCTCTGCACACCTTAAACGCTCAATAAATACGATTGATTGAATGAGTGAAGAACAAATGCCATCGTGAGTGGGATTGATTTCCCCCCCTCCCGTGGGACAACCTGCTCACCTCGCATCCCCCCAGCGCTTAGAACAGTGCTCGGCACCTCGTAAGCGCTTAGTGCAGTGCTCTGCACACCGTCAGCGCTCAATAAAGCCCCTTCCTTCCTCTCCCCCTCCTCCCCCTCTCCATCCCCCCATCTTACCTCCTTCCCTTCCCCACAGCACCTGTATAGATGTATATATGTTTGTACATATTTATTACTCTATTTATTTATTTATTTATTTTACCTGTACATATCTATTCTATTTATTTTATTTTGTTAGTATGTTTGGTTTTGTTCTCTGTCTCCCCCTTCTAGACTGTGAGCCCACTGTTGGGTAGGGACCGTCTCTAGATGTTGCCAATTTGTACTTCCCAAGCGCTTAGTACAGTGCTCTGCACATCGTAAGCGCTCAATAAATACGATTGATGATGATGATGATGATGATGATGATGAACAAATGCCCTGGTGAGTGGGATGGATTTCCCTCCCCTCCCGGCGGCGGGGCCGGGGAAGCGCGTGCGCGGTCCGGGCGCTAGGGGGCAGTGCAGCCCGGCCGGCTGATGCCTGTCCGTATGTGTGTGGGGGTGGGAGGGCGCGCAGGCGCAGTGGGGGCGCGCCGCCTCATTAGCATAGGCGCGCAGGCGCAGTGGGGCGCGCCTCCTTATTAGCATAGGACACACCCATTAATTAGCATAGCCACGCCCTCTCACTCCCCCCTCCCCCTGGCGGTCGGGCGGCGAACATGTCAAACTGCACGTTGCCTCCCTGCGCGCTCCCGGGCCTGGCACGGTGCCAAGGCCTCATCTGCTCCTCCCTTCCCCCTTCCCAACAATCATTCATTCAGTGGGACTTATGGAAAAGCAGCGTGGCTCAGTGGAAACAGCCCGGGCTTTGGAGTCAGAGGTCCTGGGTTCAAATCCCGGCCCTGCCAACTGTCAGCTGTGCGACTTTGGGCCAGTCACTTCACTTCTCTGGGCCTCAGTTCCCTCATCTGGAAAATGGGGATGAAGACTGGGAGCCCCCTGTGGGACAGCCTGATCACCTTGTAACCTCCCCAGCGCTTGGAACAGCGCTTTGCACATAATAAGCGCTTAATAAATGCCATTATTATTATTACTTTATTTTGTTAGTATGTTTGGTTTTGTTCTCTGTCTCCCCCTTCTAGACCGTGAGCCCACTGTTGGGTCAGGACCGTCTCTAGATGTTGCCAACTTGGACTTCCCAAGCGCTTAGTCCAGTGCTCTGCACACAGTAAGCGCTCAATAAATACGATTGAATGAATGAATGAACAAATGCCAAGGGTTGGGGAAGTAGCTTGGGCCCTTAGCTTTAATTCTATCTGTTCTCCCAGCGCTTAGAACAGTGCTTTGCACATAGTAAGCGCTTAACAAATGCCAAGCACTGGGGAAGTAGCTTGTGCGTGGCTCAGAGGAAAAGAGCCCGGGCTTTGGAGTCGGAGGTCATGGGTTCAAATCCCACTCCACCAACTGTCAGCTGTGTGACTTTGGGCAAGTCACTTCACGTCTCTGGGCCTCAGTTACCTCATCTGGAAAATGGGGATGAAGACTGTGAGCCCCCCGTGGGACAACCTGATCACCATGTATCCCCTCCCAGCGCTTAGAACGGTGTTTTGCACAGAGTAAGCGCTTAATAAATGCCATTATTATTATTATTTAGCTTTAATTCTATTTGTTCTCCCAGGGTTTAGAACATAGTAAGCGCTTAACAAATGCCAAGCGCTGGGGAAGTAGCTTGTGCCTTTAGCTTTAATTCTATCTGTTCTCCCAGCAGTGCTTTGCACATAGTAAGCGCTTAATAAATGCCAAGAGCTGGGGAAGTAGCTTGGGCCTTTAGCTTTAATTCTATCTGTTCTCCCAGCAATGCTGTGCACGTGTAAGCGCTTAACAAATGCCAAGCGCTTGGGAAGTAGTTTGTGCCTTTAGTTTTAATTCTATCTCTTCTCCCAGCAGTGCTTTGCACATAGTAAGTGCTTAACAAATTTTGTGCCTCTAGCTTTAATTCTATTTGTTCTCCCAGCAGTGCTTTGCACATAGTAAGTGCTTAATAAATGCCAAACGCTTGGGAAGTAGTTTGTGCCTTTAGTTTTAATTCTATTTGTTCTCCCAGCAGTGCTTTGCACATAGTAAGCGCTTAACAAATTTTGTGCCTCTAGCTTTAATTCTATTTGTTCTCCCAGCAGTGCTTTGCACATAGTAAGTACTTAATAAATGCCAAACGCTTGGGAAGTAGTTTGTGCCTTTAGTTTTAATTCTATTTGTTCTCCCAGCAGTGCTTTGCACATAGTAAGCGCTTAATAAATGCCAAACGCTTGGGAAGTAGCTTGGGCCTTTAGCTTTAATTAGAGAAGCAGCGTGGCTCAGTGGAAAGAGCCCGGGTTTTGGAGTCAGAGGTCAAGGGTGCAAATCCCGGCTCTACCAATTGCCAGCTGTGTGACTCTGGGCAAGTCATTTCACTTCTCTGGGCCTCAGTTCCCTCATCTGTAAAATGGGGATTAAGACTGTGAGCCCCACGTGGGACAACCTGATCACCTTGTATCCCTCCAGCGCTTAGAACAGTGCTTGCACATAGTAAGTGCTTAACAAATGCCATTATTATTATTATTATTTAATTCTATTTGTTCTCCCAGCAGTGCTTTGCACATAGTAAGCGCTTAACAAATTTTGTGCCTTTAGCTTTAATTCTATTTGTTCTCCCAGCAGTGCTTTGCACATAGTAAGCACTTAACAAATGCCAAGCGCTTGGGAAGTAGCTTGTGCCTTTAGCTTTAATTCTATCTGTTCTCCCAGCAGTGCTTTGCACATAGTAAGCGCTTAATAAATGCCAAACGCTTGGGAAGTAGCTTGGGCCTTTAGCTTTAATTAGAGAAGCAGCGTGGCTCAGTGGAAAGAGCCCGGGTTTTGGAGTCAGAGGTCAAGGGTGCAAATCCCGGCTCTACCAATTGCCAGCTGTGTGACTCTGGGCAAGTCATTTCACTTCTCTGGGCCTCAGTTCCCTCATCTGTAAAATGGGGATTAAGACTGTGAGCCCCACGTGGGACAACCTGATCACCTTGTATCCCTCCAGCGCTTAGAACAGTGCTTGCACATAGTAAGTGCTTAACAAATGCCATTATTATTATTATTATTATTTAATTCTATTTGTTCTCCCAGCAATGCTTTGCACATAGTAAGCGCTTAACAAATGCCAAGGGCTTGGGAAGTAGTTTGTGCCTTTAGCTTTAATTCTATTTGTTCTCCCAGCAGTGCGTTGCACATACCAAACACTTAATAAATGCCAAGCGCTGGGGAAGTAGTTTGTGCCTTTAGCTTTAACTAGAAAAGCAGTGTGGCTCAATGGAAAGAGCCCGGGCTTTGGAGTCAGAGGTCATGGGTTCAAATCCCAGCTCCGCCAACTGTCAGCTGTGTGACTTTGGGGAAGTCATTTCACTTCTCTGGGCCTCAGTTACCTCATCTGGAAAATGGGGATGAAGACTGTGAGCCCCCCGTGGGCCAACCTGGTCACCTTGTATCCTGAACAGTGCTTTGCACATAGTAAGCGCTTAACAAATGCCATTATTATTATTTAATTATATTTGTTCTCCCAGCAGTGCTTTGCACATAGTAAGCGCTTAACAAATGCCATTAGTATTATTTAATTATATTTGTTCTCCCAGAAGTGCTTTGCACATAGTAAGCGCTTAACAAATGCCAAGTGCTGGGGAAGTAGCTTGGGCCTTTAGATTTAATTCTATTTGTTCTCCCAGCGTAAGCGCTGAACAAATGCCGTTATCATTATTATTATTCTGACGACTTGACACCTGTCCACATAATAATTAAATAATAATAATAATAATGGCATTTATTAAGCGCTTCGCCTATTGTCAGCTGTGTGACTTTGGACAAGTCACTTAACTTCTCTGGGCCTCAGTTACCTCATCTGGAAAATGGGAATGAATTCTGTGAGGCCCCCATGGGACAATATGATCACCTGGTAACCTCCCCAGCGCTTGGAACAGTGCTTTGCACATAGCAATAATAATTATAATAATAATGATGGCATTTATTAAGCACTTACTATGTGCACATAGTAATAATAATAATGATGATGGCATTTATTAAGCACTTACTATGTGCACATAGTAATAATAATAATGATGATGGCATTTATTAAGCACTTACTATGTGCACATAGTAATAATAATAATAGCATTTATTAAGCACTTACTATGTGCACATAGTAATAATGATAATTATGGCATTTATTAAGCACTTACTCTGTGCAAAGCACTGTTCTAAGCCCTGGGGAGGTTACTAGGTGATCAGGTTGTCCAACGGGGGGCTCACAGTTTTAATCCCCATTTTACAGATGAGGGAACGGGAACTGAGGCCCTGAGAAGTGACTTGCACAAAGTCACACAGCTGACAATTGGCGGAGCTGGGATTTGAACCCGTGACCTCTGACTCCAAAGCCCGGGTTCTTTCCACTGAGCCACGCTGCTTCTCTTCATGTTGTACTTGTACTTCCCAAGCGCTTAGTCCAGTGCTCTGCACACAGTAAGCGCTCAATAACTACGATTGAATGAATGGATGAATGTTTTGTTTTGTTGTCTTGCTCCCCCTCCTAGACTGTGAGCCCGCTGTTGGGTAGGGACCGTCTCTATCTGTTGCCAACTTGGACTTCCCAAGCGCTTAGTACAGTGCTCTGCACACAGTAAGCGCTCAATCAATACAATTGAATGAATGATTAAATACTCTTTAGCCATGGTAATTCCTTACTGCAAAAATTCTGGCGACTTGACACCCATCCACATGTTTTGTTTTGTTGTCTGTCTCCCCCTTCTAGACTGTGAGCCCGCTGTTGGGTACGTCTCTATCTGTTGCCGACTTGGACTTCCCAAGCGCTTAGTACAGTGCTCTGCGCACAGGAAGCGCTCAATAAATACGAGTGAATGAATGAGCGCGAGCTGGGGTGAAGCAGAAGAAGAACGCGGAGAGGTAAGAAGCAGCGTGGCTCAGTGAAAAGAGCCCGGGCTTGGGAGTCAGAGGTCACGGGTTCAAATCCCGGCTCCACCAATGGTCAGCCGTGTGAACTTGGGCAAGTCACTTGACTTCTCTGTGCCTCAGTTCCCTCATCTGTAAAATGGGGATTAAGACTGTGAGCCCCACGTGGGACAACCTGATGACCCTGTATCTACCCCAGTGCTTAGAACGGTGCTTGGCGCATAGTAGGCGCTTAACAATACCAACATTATTATTATTATTATTATTAAGAAGCAGATGGGCTGACCCCTTAATCCAGACCTTACTGCGTCCCTCACGTGGCTACTTCTGCCTCAAGTTTAACTGGAGTCTGTCGTGAACCCATTTCCTCCTCTTCTGGGGATTTTTTTGGCCTTGGGTCCTCCAGGCTTGGGCCAAGGTAGGTCTGGAGGAGGAGGAGGAGGAGGGAGGGAGAGGTTTTGCTCCTAAAACATGATGTATGCTATGTGCTTCCAAGCCAAGCAGCAGGGAAGGCAGGCTGGCACCGGTTGGAGGGCACAAATCCCTGTTTTCCTGGGAGGGAGGGATCAGCATCCAAAGCCGGGAGGCAAAGCCGGCTGGGGACTTGCCGGAGCCCAGAGGTTTTCCAAACAATCAATCAATCAATCAATCGTATTTATTGAGCGCTTACTGTGTGCAGAGCACTGTACCAAGTGCTTGGGAAGTCCAAGTTGGCAACATCTAGAGACGGTCCCTACCCAACAGCGGGCTCACAGTCTAGAAGGGGGAGACAGAGAACAAAACAAAACATAGTAACAAAATCAAATAAATAGAAATGGAGAGAGAGAAACAGAGAGGGGGCAGAGAAACAGACAGACAGAGAAAGAGAGGAAGAAATAGAGAAATGGAGAGAGAGAGAGAAACAGAGACAGGGCAGAGAAAGAGACAGAGAAAGAGAGGAAGAAATAGAGAAAAGGAGAGAGAGAGAGAAACAGAGAGGGGGCAGAGAAACAGAGACAGAGAAAGAGAGGAAGAAAAAGAGAAATGGAGAGAGAGAGAAACAGAGAGGGGGCAGAGAAGGAAACAGAAAGAGAGGAAGAAATAGAGAAATGGAGAGAGAGAGAAACAGAGGGGGCAGAGAAGGAGACAGAAAGAGAGGAAGCAATAGAGAAATGGAGAGAGAGAGAGAGAAACAGAGAGGGGGCAGAGAAACAGAGACAGAGAAAGAGAGGAAGAAATAGAGAAATGGAGAGAGAGAGCGAGAGAAACAGAGAGGGGGCAGAGAAACAGAGACAGAGACAAACAGGCAGAGACACAAAGAGAAACAGAGACAAACAGGGAAACAGAGACAGAGAAACAGAGAGAGAGAGAGGCAGAGGGCTTGCGGAAGGCTTGGGGAAAGGAACATGTCTGGATATTTTAATATGCCAATTAGGTGGCTCAGTGAGAAACAGCATGGCTTATCAATCAATCAATCAATCGTATTTACTGAGCGCTTACTGTGTGCAGAGCACTGTACTAAGCGCTTGGGAAGTACAAGTTGCCAACATCTAGAGACGGTCCCTACCCAACAGTGGGCTCACAGTCTAGAAAGGGGAGACAGAGCAAAACCAAACATATTAACAAAATCAAATAAATAGAAATGGAGAGAGAGAAACAGAGAGGGGGCAGAGAAACAGAGAGACAGAGAAAGAGAGGAAGAAATAGAGAAATGGAGAGAGAGAGAAAAACAGAGGGGACAGAGAAACAGACAGAGACAAAGAGAGGAAGAAATAGAGAAATGGAGAGAGAGAAACAGAGAGGGGGCAGAGAAAGAGACAGAGAAAGAGAGGAAGAAATAGAGAAATGGAGAGAGAGAGAGAAACAGAGAAAGAGAGGAAGAAATAGAGAAATGGAGAGAGAGAGAGAAACAGAGACGGGGCAGAGAAACAGAGAAAGAGAGGAAGAAATAAAGAAATGGAGAGAGAGAGAGAGAGAGAAACAGAGGGGGGCAGAGAAACAGACAGAGACAGAGAAAGAGAGGAAGAAATAGAGAAATGGAGAGAGAGAGAGAGAGAGAGAGAGAGAAACAGAGAGGGGACAGAGAGACAGAGACAGAGACAAACAGGCAGAGACAGAAAGAGAAACAGAGACAAACAGGGAAACAGAGACAGAGAAACAGAGAGAGAGAGAGGCAGAGGGCTTGCGGAAGGCTTGGGGAAAGGAACATGTCTGGATATTTTAAAATGCCAATTAGGTGGCTCAGTGAGAAGCAGCATGGCTTATCAATCAATCAATCGTATTTACTGAGCGCTTACTGTGCGCAGAGCACTGTACTAAGCGCTTGGGAAGTCCAAGTTGGCAACATATAGAGACGGTCCCTACCCAACAGTGGGCTCACAGTCTAGAAGGGGGAGACAGAGAACAAAGCCAAACATACTAACAAAATAAAATAAATAGAATAGATATGTACAAGTAAAATAAATAAATAGAGTAATAAATATGTCCAAACGTATATACATATGTACAGGTGCTGTGGGGAAGGGAAGGAGGTATGACAGGGGGGATGGAGAGGGGGACAAGGGGGAGAGTGGCTTAGTGGAAAGAGCCCGGGCTTGGGTGTCATTTGTCAGCTGTGCTTGCCCAAAGCCCCTTCTCTGGGCCTCAGTTACCTCATCTGTAAAATGGGGATGAAGACTGCGAGCCCCACGTGGGACAGCCTATCTTTCTCGGCCCTTAGAGCCCATACTTGTAGTTCCCAAGCGCTCAGTACGGTGCTCTGCGCACAGTAAGTGCTCAATAAATATGATTGAATGAATGAATGAACCGTGCTTGGCACACAGTAAGCGCTGAACAAATGCCATCATTATTAGGTGCCCCAGCTATGCTGATGGAAAAAAAAACCTGAGAGCAGGCTGGACCACGCTGCCGACTGAGCATTCAGGTGAACCGAGGACGAGAGGGGAAGGCTTCCCCCCTGCAGCAGGCGGGATTTAAGTTAGATTTTGGGAAAGACTTCTCAGCGGTCAGGGTTGAGGTGAACGCGGCTTGTCCAAACAGGAAATCTTTTAAGAGGCCCTTGGTTGGCTGGGCTAGATGAGAGGTCGTCTTGCCCAGAGGTAAAGGAAGGAACAAGATCACCTCTAAGTGAACTTTCCCCGGGCACCGAATAGTATCTGGCGTGGAGGTGGCTCTCACCAAGTCTGCCACCGCCGTATCCCGATAATCAGGTTTGTGTTTTGGGTGTGTCGATCAATCAATCATATTTACTGAATCAATCAGAGTCATTTATTGAGCATTCCCGTGTGCAGAGAACACCGTATAAGTGATTGGGAGAGGAAGATGGTTGCGGGGTAAGCAAAGTCACAGGATCCTGGACCAGACCTTTCATAAGGTCATTGGGGCTAGTCCCCTGCTTCCAGGCGGGTCAGTGGCCAAACCACCCAGGTCTGATGGGCTCTTCTCTCTCGCTTAATTCATTCATTCATCGTACTTATTGAGCGCTTACCGTGTGCAGAGCACTGGACTAAGTGCTTGGGAAGTCCAAGTCGGCAACATCTAGAGACGGTCCCTACCCAACAGCGGGCTCACAGTCTAGAAGGGGGAGACGGAAAACAAAACAAAACACGTGGACGGGTGTCAAAACCATCAGAATAAATAGAAGTGTAGTTATATGCACATCATTAATAAAATAAATGTTCATTCAGTCGTATTTATTGAGCGCTCACTGTTTGCAGAGCACTGGACTAAGCGCTTGGGAAGTCCAAGTTGGCAACATCTAGAGACGGTCCCTACCCAACAGCGGGCTCACAGTCTAGAAGGGGGAGACAGACAACAAAACAAAACACGTGGACGGGTGTCAAAACCATCAGAATAAATAGAACTATAGTTATATACATATCATTAATAAAATAAATATTCTTTCAATAGTATTTATTGAGCGCCTACTGTGTGCAGAGAGCACTGTACTAAGCACTTGGGAAGTCCAAGTTGGCAACATCTAGAGACGGTCCCTACCCAACAGCGGGCTCACAGTCTAGAAGGGGGAGACGGACAACAAAACAAAACACGTGGACGGGTGTCAAGACCGTCGGAATAAATAGGAGTGTAGTTATATGCACATCATTAATAAAATCAATATTCATTCAGTCATATTTATTGAGCACTTACTGTGTGCAGAGCACTGGACTAAGCGCTTGGGAAGTCCAAGTTGGCAAATAGAGTAGTAAATATGTACAAGTAAAATAAGTAAAAATGAATAAAATAAATCTGTACAAATATATACAAGTGCTGCGGGGAGGAGAAGGAGGTAAGGTGGCGGGGTGGGGAGGAGGAGAGGAAAATGGGGGCTCAATCGGGGAAGGCCTCCTGGAGGAGGTGAGCTCTTAGTAGGGCTTTGAAGGGGGGAAGAGAGCTAGTTTTGGTGGATGTGGGGAGGGAGGATGTGGGCCGCGGCCACGCTCTCCCCTCTTCCTCCTCCGGTTAAATGGGGTTTAATTTTGGCCGTTAGGCCCAAGGAAGGAGTCAGAGGTCACAGCTGAATGCATTCTGAGGACCCATAATAAGTATGGTATTTCTTAAGCACTTACTATGTGCCAAGCACTGTTCTAAGCACAACACCTGTATATATATATGTATATATCAATCAATCGTATTTATTGAGCGCACCTATATATATGTATATATCAATCAATCAATCAGTTGTATTTATTGAGCGCTTACTGTGTGCAGAGTACTGCACGAAGCACAGCACCTATATATATATATGTATATATCAATCAATTGTATTTATTGAGCGTACCTATATATGTATATATCAATCAATCAATCAGTTGTATTTATTGTGCGCTTACTGTGTGCAGAGCACTGCACAAAGCACAGCACCTATATATATGTATATATCAATCAATCAATCGTATTTATTGAGCGCACCTATATATATATATGTATATATCAACCAATCAATCAATCAGTCGTATTTATTGAGTGCTTACTGTGTGCAGAGCACTGCACGAAGCACAGCATCTATATATATATATATCAATCAATCGTATTTATTGAGCACACCCATATATATGTATATATCAATCAATCAGTCAGTCGTATTTATTGAGCGCTTACTGTGTGCAGAGCACTGCACGAAGCACAGCACCTATATATATATGTATATATCAATCAATCAATCGTATTTATTGAGCACACCCATATATATGTATATATCAATCAATCAGTCAATCAGTCGTATTTATTGAGCGCTTACTGTGTGCAGAGCACTGCACGAAGCGCTTGGGAAGTCCAAGTTGGCAACGTATAGCGACGGTCCCTACCCGACAGTGGGCTCACGGTCTAGAAGGGGGAGACAGAACGAAACCAAACATATTAACAAAATAAAATAAGTAGAATAGGTAGGTACAAGTAAAATAAATAAATAAATAGAGTAATAAATCTGTACAAACATATATACATATATACAGGTGCTGTGGGGAAGGGAAGGAGGTAAGGCGGGGGGATGGAGAGGGAGAGGTGGGGGAGAGGAAGGAGGGGGCTCAGTCTATATATGTTTGTACATATTTTTATTACTCTATTTTCTTGTACATATTTATTCTATTTATTTTATTTCTATTCTGATGACTTGACACCGGTCCACATGTTTTGTTTTGTTGTCTGTCTCCCCCTTCTAGACTGTGAACCCGCTGTTGGGTAGGGACCGTCTATATCTGTTGCCAACTTGGACTTCCCAAGCGCTTCGTACAGCGCTCTGCATGCAGTAAGCGCTCAATAAATACAATTGAAAGAATGAATACTAGGTAATCAGATTGTCCCACATGGGGCTCACAGTCTCAATCCCCATTTTACCGATGAGGCAACTGAGGCACAGAGAAGTGAAGTGATTTAAGTGACAGCGGAGAAGTGGTGAGCCCACTGTTGGGTAGGGACTGTCTCTAGATGTTGCCAACTTGGACTTCCCAAGCTCTTCGTACAGTGCTCTGCATGCAGTAAGCGCTCAATAAATACGATTGAAAGAATGAATACAAGGTAATCAGATTGTCCCACGTGGGGCTCACAGTCTCAATCCCCATTTTACCGATGAGGCAACTGAGGCACAGAGAAGTGAAGTGATTTAAGTGACAGCAGAGAAGTGGTGAGCCCACTGTTGGGTAGGGACTGTCTCTAGATGTTGCCAACTTGGACTTCCCAAGCGCTTCGTACAGCGCTCTGCACGCAGTAAGCGCTCAATAAATGCGATTGAATGAATGAATGAATGAATGGTGGAGCCGGGATTAGAACCCACAACCTCTGGCCCCCAAGCCTGGGCTCTTGCCCCTTGGATTTAGGTGGCATAATCAGTCTTGGAAGCCCATGAGTGCTGAATTCCTGTGACATCAGGAAGTTCCTTCTTATAGCTAACCCCATTCCTTACTACTGTATTACTGTATCTTTTAGACTGTGAGCCCACTGTTGGGTAGGGACTGTCTCTATGTGTTGCCAACTTGTACTTCCCAAGCGCTTAGTACAGTGCTCTGCACACAGTAAGCACTCAATAAATATGATTGATTGATTATTTAAAATCCCTTCCTCCCTGCGTCACTGTTCTCAGAAATGCCTTTCACAGACTGAGGCAGCTATCGATTCCCCTTTTCCCCAGATCAAATAACCCCAATTCCTTTCCTCTTTTCTCCTAGGGAGTTTCCCATTTCTTCCTTCAGCTCTGCCGGTCTTCTCCGGGCCCTCTCCCTTTCTCCCAAAAACTTTTTAAAATGTAGAGGCCGAGTATGGAGTCCTTGGACCCTGGGCTCTTTTGGTCAGTCTACACCGAGGGCAGAGGGGAAAAAGATGGCCCTGAAAAGGATAACTTCCCTCTGCGAGCCCGGGAAGAACTTGCAACTTGTACTTGTTGCCAGCTTGTACTTCCCAAGCGCTTAGTACAGTGCTCTGCACATAGTAAGCGCTCAATAAATACGATTGAATGAATGAATGAAGAACCTCTCTGTTTTCCAGAGACTTAGTTTTTTCCTGCAGCCTGGAAGCTCCTCGTGGGCAGGGAATGTGCCTACCAACTCTGTTATATTGCACTCTGCCAAGCGCTCAGTACAGTGCTCGGTGCATAGGAAGATCGAGAAGCAGCCTGACCTAATGGATAAATAATAATAATAATAATAATAAGGGCATGTATTAAGCACAGGCCTGGGAATCAGAAGGGCCTGCGTTTCAATCCCGGCCCCGCCGCTTGTTTACTGTGTGACCTTAGGCAAGTCACTTACCTTCTCTAGGCCTCAGTTACCTCATCCGGAAAATGGGGATCAAGACTGTGAGCCCCACGTGGGACAGGGACTGAGTCCAATCTGATTAGCTTGGATCTACCCCAGCGCTTAGTACAGTGCCTGGCTCCTAGTAAGTGCTTAATAAAGCCCTACCTCCTTCCCCTCCCCACAGCACCTGTATATGTTTGTACATATTTATTACTCTATTTTACTTGTACATATTCATTCATTCAATCGTATTTATTGAGTGCTTACTGTGTGCAGAGCACTGTACTAAGCACTTGGGAAGTACAAGTTGGCAACATATAGACACGGTCGCTACCCAACAGCGGGCTTACAGTCTAGAAGGGGGAGTCAGACAACAAAACAAAACATATTCACAAAATAAAATAAATAGAATAAATATGTACAAGTAAAATAAATAAATAGAGTAATAAATATGTACAAACATATTTGTGGGGAGGGGAAGGAGGTAAGGCTGGGTGGGGACATATTTATTCTATTTATTTTATTTTGATAATATGCTTTGTTTCGTTGTCTGTCTCCCCCTTCTAGACTGTGAGCCCGCTGGTGGGTAGGGACCATCTCTAGATGTTGCCGACTTGTGCTTCCCAAGCGCTTAGTACAGTGCTGTGCACACAGTAAGCGCTCAATAAATACGATTGAATGAATGAATGAATGAAATACCATTTTTTTAAAAAGTGTGCAATAGATATCATTGATTGATTGATTGATCAGAGAGGCTGTGTCATTTTCCCAAGGTCACAGAGTGCACCAGCAGCTGGGCTGGGACTATAATAACAATAACAATGATGGTATTTATTAAGCGCTTCCTCTGTGCAAAGCACTGTTCTAAGCTCTGGGGAGGGTATAAGGTGATCAGGTCGTCCCACGTGGGGCTCACAGTCTTAATCCCCATTTTAATAATAATAATAATAATAATAATGACATTTATTAAGTGCTTAGTATGTGCAAAGCACTGTTCTAAGCTCTGGGGAGGTTACAAGGTGATCAGGTTGTCCCACGAGGGGCTCACAGTCTTAATCCCCATTTTCCAGATGAGGGAACTGAGGCCCAGAGAAGTGAAGTGACTTGCCCAAAGTCACCCAGCTGACAATTGGCAGAGGCAGGATTTGAACCCATGACCTCGGACTCCAAAGCCCAGGCTCTTCCCACTGAGCCACGCTGCTTCATCAGATGACCGGCTTCTAATAGGATAGAACCTCTGCCTCTCTCCTGCCATGTAGGCGAGTCACTTAAACCGCTCTGGGCCTCAGTTTCCCTATAAAATGGGGATCACATCGCCGCTCTTCCTACTCTCAAGGTGGGAGCCGCCGCGTGGGCCGGGGACTATCGCCAATCTACGGTGTCTAACGCATCGTTCGGCCCACGGTGCTTTGCCTTACCGGGATTAATAAATTCCATAGTGAACACCTTTCGACTGGAGGAATTTTCTCCTTGGATACATCCCACCCACTCCGGGAGGGCCGGAGACGATAGTGTGTGAACTCTCCCTTCTTGCCAAGCTTCTCTAGATCTTGTCGGTGGCCTGGCAGGATGATACCATCATCCGCGGTGTGTGTCTCACCACCCATTACTTATTTGCCTCCAGAGGTTAGTCATCTCTCAATTTAGGACCGATTTCCCTCACGATAAAAAGCTAAGCCTCATTCATTCGTTCACTCATTCAATCGTATTTATTGAGCGCTTACTGTGTGCAAAGCACTAGACTAAGCGCTTGGGAAGTCCAAGTTGGCAACATCTAGAGACGGCCCCTACCCAACAGCGGGCTCACAGTCTAGAAGGGGGAGACAGACAACAAAACAAATTAACTCACTCATTCATTCATTCAATCATATTTATTGAGCGCTTACTGTGTGCAGAGCACTGTACTAAGCGCTTGGGAAGTCCAAATTGGCAACATATAGAGGCGGTCCCTACCCAACAGCGGACTCACAGTCTAGAAGGGAGAGACAGAGAACAAAAAAAAATATATTAACTCATTCATTCATTCAATCATATTTATTAAGCGCTTACTGTGTGCAGAGCACTGTACTAAGCGCTTGGGAAGTCCAAATTGGCAACATATAGAGGCGGTCCCTACCCAACAGCGGGCTCACAGTCTAGAAGGGGGCCAAATTAGGCATCCAGCTCATAGTTGAGATGACTGGATGCACTGCACAATGCAGTAACCCATCAATCGACAGTATTTATTGGGCACCAACTCTGTATCTATGCTTGTACATATTTGTTACTCTATTTATTTTAGTTGTACATATTTATTCTATTTATTTTATTTTGTTAATATGTTTTGTTTTGTTGTCTGTCTCCCCCTCTAGACTGTGAACCCGCTGTTGGGTAGGGACCGTCTTTATATGTTGCCAACTTGGACTTCCCAAGCGCTTAGTACAGTGCTCTGCACACAGTAAGCGCTCAATAAATAACGATTGAATGAATGAATCAGGGCCCACTGAGGCAGGATGCCTGAGCTGTCTCCTCCCAGGGTCCCCCCTCCCCAACTTCTCCTGCCAGTCTGTGCCTCCCCCTGTCTCCTTGTAACCTCCCCAGTGCTTAGAACAGTGCTTGGCACATAGTAAGCGCTTAACAAATGCCATCATCATTATTATTATTAACTTCTCTGTGCCTCTGTTATCTGTAAAATGGGGATGAAGACTGTGAGCCCTATGTGGGACAACCTGTTGACCTTGCATCCCCCCCAGCGCTTAGAACATAGTAAGCGCTTAACAAATGCCATCAGTATTATTATTAACTTCTCCGTGCCTCAATCTGTAAAATGGGGATGAAGACTGTGAGCCCTATGTGGGACAACCTGATGACCTTGCATCCCCCCCAGCGCTTAGAACATAGTAAGCGCTTAACAAATGCCATCATCATTATTATTATTAACTTCTCTGTGCCTCTGTTATCTGTCAAATGGGGATGAAGACTGTGAGCCCTATGTGGGACAACCTGATGACCTTGCATCCCCCCCAGCGCTTAGAACATAGTAAGCCCTTAACAAATGCCATCATCATTATTATTATTAACTTCTCTGTGCCTCTGTTATCTGTAAAATGGGGATTCATTCATCCAATCAATCATATTTATTGAGCACTTACTGTGTGCAGAGCACTGTACTAAGCGCTTGGGAAGTCCAAGTTGGCAACATCTAGAGACAGTCCCTACCCAACAGTGGGCTCACAGTCTTAAAGGGGGAGACAGACAACAAAACCAAACATACTAACAAAATAAAATAAATAGAATAGATATGTACAAGTAAAATAAATAAATAGAGTAATAAATATGTACAAACATATATACATATATACAGGTGCTGTGGGGAAGGGAAGGAGGTAAGATGAGGGGGATGAAGAAACTGTGAGCCCTATATGGGACAACCTGATGACCTTGCATCCCCCCCAGCGCTTAGAACATACTAAGCGCTTAACAAATGCCATCATCATTATTATTATTAACTTCTCTGTGCCTCTGTTATCTGTCAAATGGGGATGAAGACTGTGAGCCCTATGTGGGACAACCTGATGACCTTGCATCCCCCCCAGCGCTTAGAACATAGTAAGCGCTTAACAAATGCCATCAATATTATTATTAACTTCTCTGTGCCTCTGTTATTTGTAAACTGAGGATGAAGACTGTGAGCCCTATATGGGACAACCTGATGACCTTGCATCCCCCCCAGCGCTTAGAACATAGTAAGCGCTTAACAAATGCCATCATCATCATTATTATTAACTTCTCTGTGCCTCTGTTATCTGTCAAATGGGGATGAAGACTTTGAGCCCTATATGGGACAACCTGATAACCTTGCATCCCCCCCAGCGCTTAGAACATAGTAAGCGCTTAACAAATGCCATCATCATCATTATTATTAACTTCTCTGTGCCTCTGGTATCTGTCAAATGGGGATGAAGACAGTGAGCCCTATGTGGGACAACCTGATGACCTTGTGTCCCCCCCCCAGCGCTTAGAGCAGTGCTTGGCACATAGTAAGCGCCTAACAGATGGCATCATCATCATTATTCTTCTTCTTTTTCTTCTTCTGCATTTTCCCTCCGTTTTTTCCCGAGGCCTGCCTCTTTCCCATCCTCTCCCCGCCCCTGCTTCCATGCCCCCCTCCCCCTCCGGGCGGCAGCTGGTGCCGACGAACCGCTCTGCACGTAGTCAATGGAGGAGGAGGAGGAGGAGGAGGAGGAGGAGGAGGAAGCGGGGGCGCGCAGGGCGGGTACCCGAGCGGGCACGAGCATCCCCCCTCCCCTTCCCCACCCGCGGGGACGCGCGCCCGCACCAGCCAGCCCCTCATCCATTCAATCGTATTTATTGAGCGCTTCCTAAGTGCAGAGCACTGGACTAAGCGCTCCCCGTGCGTGCCAAAAAAATCCTGTCCTGGCCTCTGTGCATTCATTCAGTCGTATTTATTGAGCGCCTACTGTGTGCAGGGCACTGTACTAAGCGCTTGGGAAGTCCAAGTTGGCAACAACGGGCTCACAGTCTAGAAGGGGGAGACAGACATCGTTCATTCATTCAATCGTATTTATTGAGCGCTTACTGAGTGCAGAGCACTGTACTGAGCGCTTGGGAAGTCCAAGTTGGCAACAACGGGCTCACAGTCTAGAAGGGGGAGACAGACAACGTTCATTCATTCAATCGTATTTATTGAGCGCTTACTGAGTGCAGAGCACTGTACTGAGCGCTTGGGAAGTCCAAGTTGGCAACAACGGGCTCACAGTCTAGAAGGGGGAGACAGACATCGTTCATTCATTCAATCGTATTTATTGAGCGCTCACTGTGTGCAGGGCACTGTGCTAAGCGCTTGGGAAGTCCAAGTTGGCAACAACGGGTTCACAGTCTAGAAGGGGAGACAGACATCGCTCATTCATTCAATCATATTTGTTGAGCGCTTACTGAGTGCAGAGCACTGTACTGAGCGCTTGGGAAGTCCAAGTTGGCAACAACGGGCTCACAGTCTAGAAGGGGGAGACAGACATCGTTCATTCATTCAATCGTATTTATTGAGCGCTCACTGTGTGCAGGGCACTGTGCTAAGCGCTTGGGAAGTCCAAGTTGGCAACAACGGGCTCACAGTCTAGAAGGGGGAGACAGACATCGTTCATTCATTCAATCATATTTATTGAGCGCTTACTGAGTGCAGAGCACTGTACTGAGCGCTTGGGAAGTCCAAGTTGGCAACAACGGGCTCACAGTCTAGAAGGGGGAGACAGACATTGTTCATTCATTCAATCGTATTTATTGAGCGCTTACTGTGTGCAGGGCACTGTACTAAGCGCTTTGGAAGTACAAGTTGGCAACAACGGGCTCACAGTCGGGAAGGGGGAGACAGACATCGTTCATTCATTCAATCGCATTTATTGAGCGCTTACTGTGTGCAGAGCACTGTACTGAGCGCTTGGGAAGTCCAAGTTGGCAACAACGGGCTCACAGTCTAGAAGAGGGAGACAGACATCATTCATTCAATCATATTTATTGAGCGCTTACTGAGTGCAGAGCACTGTACTGAGCGCTTGGGAAGTCCAAGTTGGCAACAACGGGCTCACAGTCTAGAAGGGGGAGACAGACATCGTTCATTCATTCAATCATATTTGTTGAGCGCTTACTGAGTGCAGAGCACTGTACTGAGCGCTTGGGAAGTCCAAGTTGGCAACATCTAGAGACGGTCCCTACCCAACAGTGGGCTCACAGCCTCGAAGGGGGAGACAGACATCATTCATTCATTCAATCGTATTTATTGAGCGCTTACTGTGTGCAGAGCACTGGACTAAGCGCTTGGGAAGTCCAAGTTGGCAACAACGGGCTCACAGTCTAGAAGGGGGAGACGGACAGGAAAACAAAACATGTAGACAGGTGTCATTCATTCATTCAATCGTATTTATTGAGCGCTTACTGCGTGCAGAGCACTGTACTAAGCACTTGGAAAGTCCAAGTTGGCAACATATCAATCAATCAATCGTATTGAGCGCTTACTGTGTGCAGAGCACTGTACTAAGCGCTTGGGAAGTACAAGTTGGCAACATATAGAGACAGTCCCTACCCAACAGTGGGGCTCACAGTCTAAAAACATATATATATATATCTCATATATATATATCTCATATATATATAACCTGTATATATGTTTGTACGTATTCATTACTCCATTTATTTATTTATTTAACTTGTACTTATTTATTCTATTTATTTTATTCTGTTAATATGTTTTGTTTTGTTCTCTGTCTCCCCTTTCTAGACTGTGAGCCCACAGTTGTGTAGGGACCGTCTCTATACGTTGCCAACTTGTACTTCCCAAGCGCTTAGTCCAGTGCTCTGCACACAGTAAGCGCTCAATAAATACAATTGATTGATTGATTGATTGGACTTCCCAGGCGCTTAGTCTAATGCTCTGCACACAGCAAGCGCTCAATAGATACGATTGATTCATCAATTGATTGATTGGACTTCCCAAGCGCTTAGTCCAGTGCTCTGCACACAGCAAGTGCTCAATAAATACGATCGATTGATTGATTGATTGGACTTCCCAAACGCTTAGTCCAGTGCTCTGCACACAGTTAGCGCTCAATAAATACGATTAATGAATGAATGAATATAGAGAGGGCCTCTACCCAACAGTGGGCTCAGTGTCAAAATCGTCCGAGCAAATAGAATTAAAGCTCGATGCACATCATTAACAAAAGAAAAAGAACATTAAATATGTACTAAACGTTTTCCAGTGGCTGTTAACACTGTCCTGAGCCTCCCCGTGCGTGACAAAAATCCTGTCCTCGCCTTTGTTTATTCATTCAATCGTATTTATTGAGCACTGACTGCGTGCAGAGCACTGTACTGAGCGCTTGGGAAGTCCAAGTTGGCAACGATGGGCTCACAGTCGAGAAGGGGGAGACAGACCACAAAACAAAACATGTGGACAGGTGTCATTCATTCATTCAGTCGTATTTATTGAGCGCTTACTGTGTGCAGAGCACTGGACTAAGCGCTTAGGAAGTCCAAGTTGGCAACATATAGAGACGGCCTCTACCCGACAGTGGGCTCAGTGTCAAAATCGTCAGAACAAATAGAATTAAAGCTCGATGCACATCATTAACAAAATAAAAAGAATAGTAAATATGTACTAAACGTTTTCCAGGGGCTGTTAACACTGGCCTGAGCCTCCCCGTGCGTGGCAAAAATCCTGTCCTTGCCTTTGTTCATTCATTCATTCACTCATTCAATCGTATTTATTGAGCGCTTACTGTGTGCAGATTCATTCAGTCAGTCAGTCAATCGTATTCATTCAGTCAGTCAATCAAAGCACAGGCTTTGGAGTCAGAGGTCCTGGGTTCAAATCCCACTCTGCCAATTGTCAGCTGGGTGACTTTGGGCCCTTCACTTCACTTCTCTGGGCCTCAGTTACCTCATCTGTCAAATGGGGATTAAGACTGTGAGCGTGGGGCAACCTGATCACCTTGTAACCTCCCCAGCGCTTAGAACAGTGCTTTGCACATAGTAAGTGCTTAATAAATGCCATCATTATTATTATTATTATTATTAGAAGTCGGAAACATATGGAGACGGTTCCTACCCAACAACGGGCTCACAGTCTAGAAGGGGGAGACAGACAACAAAACAAGACATATTAACCAAATTAAATAAATAGAATAAATATGTCCAAAGAAAATAGAGTAATAAATCCGTACAAACATATATACAGGTGTATATATTTGTTGCCTCTTCCAATCAATCAATCAATCGTATTTATTGAGCGCTTACTGTGTGCAGAGCACTGTACTAAGCGCTTGGGAAGTACATAGAATAGATATGTACAAGTAAAATAGAGTAATAAATATACATATGGCTGATACTCTTTGCCATAAAAGATATATATATAAAATATTAAAAAAGATATATAAAATATTATCATTAATCACTAGATAGCTTAGTTCTTGAAGGCCTCATACCTGCACCTACACTGGTCAAAGAAAGAAAAAAATGTAAGCTCTCAAAATGGAAAAGCAGCCATGAGGATTGAGGAAAATCATCAGCTCGGTGGCATCCATCCAGTCGTCTGCGGCTGAGCCCTTGCTGCGTGCAGAGCACTGTGCTAAGCGCTCGGGCCGTACTTTGGGGCCACAAAGACTGTTGCCCAGCAACAGTCTAGAAAACACAAGGCCTCCACTTTTTTTATTTTGGGGGGCTGAGCTGGGAACTGGTTCACAGTCCCCTTGGGGGGCTGCAGGCATTATAATAATGAGAATAATAATGGCATTTAGGCAGACATTGTAATAAAAATGATAATAATGATAATGGTATTTATGCAGACAATACAACAATAATAATGATAATAATAATGGCATTTATGCAGACATAATCAATCAATCGTATTTATTGAGTGCTTACTGTGTGCAGAGCACTGTACTAAGCGCTTATAATGATAATAATAATAATGGTATTTATGCAGACATTACAATAATAATAACGATAATAATAATAATGGCATCTATGCAGACATTTTAATAATGATAATGATAATAATGGTATTTATGCAGGCATTATAAAAATGATAATAATGATAATGGTATTTATGCAGACAATACAACAATAATAATGATAATAATAATGGCATTTATGCAGACATAATCAATCAATCGTATTTATTGAGTGGTTACTGTGTGCAGAGCACTGTACTAAGCGCTTATAATGATAATAATAATAATGGTATTTATGCAGACATTACAATAATAATAACGATAATAATAATAATGGCATCTATGCAGACATTTTAATAATGATAATAATGGTATTTATGCAGGCATTATAATAATGATAATGTTAATAATGGTATTTACGCAGACATTACAATAACAATAACGATAATAATAATGGTATTTGTGCAGACATTATAATAATAACGATAATGGTATTTATGCAGACATAATAATAATAATAGTAATAATAATAATAATGGTATTTATGCGGACATAATAATAGTAATAATGGTATTTACGCAGACATTACAATAATAATGATAATAATGGTATTTAAGCAGACATTATAATAATAATGATGATAATAATAATGGTATTTATGCAGACATTATAATAATGATAATAATAATGGTATTTATGCACACATAATAATAATAATGACAATGATAATAATAATGGTATTTATGCAGACATAATAATAATGATAATAATGGTATTTATGCAGACATTACAATAATAATGATAATAGTAATGGTATTTATGCAGACATTATAATAGTAATAATAATGGTAGTTATGCAGACATTACAATAATAATGATAATAATGGTATTTAAGCAGACATTATAATAATGATAATGATAATAATGGTATTTATGCAGACATAATAATAATGATAATAATAATGGCATTTATGCAGACATTATAATAATGATAATGATAATGGTATTTATGCAGACATTATAATAGTAATAATAATGGTAGTTATGCAGACATTACAATAATAAAGATAATAATGGTATTTAAGCGGACATTATAATAATGATAATGATAATGATAGCATTTATTAAGCGCTTACTATGTGCAAAGCACTGTTCTAAGCGCTGGGGGGTTACAAGGTGATCAGGTTGTCCCACGGGGGGCTCACAGTCTTCATCCCCATTTTACAGATGAGGGAACTGAGGCCCAGAGAAGTGAAGTGACTTGCCCAAAGTCACACAGCTGACAGTTGGCGGAGCCGGGATTTGAACCCACGACCTCTGACTCCAAAGCCCGGGCTCTTTCCACTGAGCCATGCTGCTTCTCTGGTAATAATGGTATTTATGCAGACATTACAATAATAATAATGATAATAATAATGGTATTTATACAGACATTATAATAATGATAATAATAATGGTATTTATGCAGACATTACAATAATAATAATGATAATAATAATGGTATTTATGCAGACATAATAATGATAATAATAATAACAGTGGTATTTATGCAGACATAATAATAATAATAATAATGGTATTTATGCAGACTTAATAATAATGGTATTTATGCAGACATAATAATAATGACACTATTTTATGATATTAATCTAATAAATTATTTAATAATATTTATTTTATTTTGTTAATATGTTTTGCTTTATGTCTCCCCCTTCTAGTCTGTGAGCCCACTGTTGGGTAGGGACCGTCTCTCTATGTTGCCAACTTGGACTTCCCAAGCGCTTAGTCCAGTGCTCTGCACACAGGAAGCGCTCAATAAATACGATTGAATGAATGAATGATAATAATGGTATTTATGCAGATATAATAATAATAATAATAGTGATGGTATTTATTAAGCGCTTACTATGTGCCTAGCACTGTTCTAAGCGCTGGTGGTAATTACCGTGTTTGTTAAACGCTTCCTATGTGCCAAGCACTGTTCTAAGCGCTCATGGTAATTATCGTGCTTGTTAAGCGCTTACGATGTGCCAAGCACTGTTCTAAGCGCTGATGATAGTAATTATCGTGTTTGTTAAGCGCTTACGATGTGCCAAGCACTGTTCTAAGCGCTGATGGTAATAATCGGCGTTTACTATGTGCCAAGCACTGTTCCAAGCGCTGATGATAGTAATTATCGTGCTTGTTAAGCGCTTACTATGTGCCAAGCACTGTTCTAAGCGCTGATGATAGTAATTATCGTGTTGTTAAGCGTTTAATATGTGCCAAGCACTGTTCTAAGCGCTGATGGTAATTATTATGTTTGTTAAGCGCTTACTATGTGCCATGCATTGTTCTAAGCGCTGATGGTAATTATTATGTTTGTTAAGCGCTTACTATGTGCCATGCATTGTTCTAAGCGCTGATGGTAATTATTATGTTTGTTAAGCGCTTACTATGTGCCAAGCATTGTTCTAAGCGCTTTTGATAGTAATTATCGCGCTTGTTAAGCGCTTACTATGTGCCAAGCACTGTTCTAAGCGCTGATGGTAATTATCGTGCTTGTTAAGCGTTTACTATGTGCCAAGCACTGTTCTAAGCGCTGATGATGGTAATTATCGTTTTGTTAAGCGCTTACTATGTGCCAAGCACTGTTCTAAGAGCTGATGATAGTAATTATCGTGTTAAGCGCTTACTATGTGCCAAGCACTGTTCTAAGCGCTGATGGTAATTAATGATGGCATTTATTAAGCGCTTACTATGTGCAAAGCACTGTTCTAAGCGCTGGGGAGGATACAAGGTAATCAGGTTGTCCCACGGGGGGGCTCACAGTCTTAATCCCCATTTTCCAGATGAGGTCACTGAGGCACTAAAGACTCAATAAATACCACTGAGTGATTGATGGATTGATATTGGGTAGGGACCGTCTCTAGATGTTACCAACTTGGACTTCCCAAGCGCTTAGTGCAGTGCTCTGCACACAGTAAGCGCTCAATAAATACGATTGATGGATTGGATTTATTTTGTCCCCCCAAAACCAAACATTAACCAAGTAGGAGCAGCGTGGCTTAGTGGATGGAGCCCGGGCCTCGGAGTCAGAAGGTCATGGGTTCTAATTCCGGCCCTGCCACATGTCTGCTGGGTGACCTTAGGCAAGTCACTTCACTGCGCCTCGGTTACCTCATCTGTAAAATGGGGATTAAGAGTGTGAGCCCTATGTGAGACAGGGACTCTGTTCAACCCTCTATCTATCTATCTATCTATCTATCATCTATCATCTATCTATCTATCAATCAATCGTATTTATTGAGCGCTTACTGTGTGCAGAGCACTGTACTAAGCGCTTGGGAAGTCCAAGTTGGCAACATGTAGAGACAGTCCCTACCCAACAGTGGGCTCACAGTCTAAAAGGGGGAGACAGAGAACAAAACCAAACATACTAACAAAATAAAATAAATAGAATAGATATGTACAAGTAAAATAAATAAATGAATAAATAGAGTAATAAATATGTACAAACATATATACATCTATACAGGTGCTGTGGGGAAGGGAAGGAGGTAAGATATCTATCTATCTACCTGTATATATGTATATCAGCTGTATATATGTATATCACCTGTATATATGTATATATGTTTGTACGTATTTATTACTCTATTTGTGCATATTTATTTTATTTATTTTATTTTGTTAATATGTTTTGTTGTCTGTTTCCCCCTTCTAGACCGTGAGCCCGCTGTTGGGTAGGGACCGTCTTTAGATGTTGCCAAATTGGACTTCCCAAGTGCTTAGTGCAGTGCTCTGCACACAGTAAGCACTCAATAAATACGATTGAAAGAATGAATTAATGTATATATGCCTGTATATATGTATATCACCTGTATATATGCATATATGTTTGTACGTATTTATTACTCTATTTTATTTGTACATATTTATTCCATTTATTTTATTTTGTTAATATGTTTTGTTGTCTGTCTCCCCCTTCTAGACTGTGAGCCCGCTGTTGGGTAGGGACCGTCTCTCTATGTTGCCAACTTGGACTTCCCAAGCGCTTAGTGCAGTGCTCTGCACACAGTAAGCGCTCAATAAATGCGATTGAATGAACGAATGAATGTATATATATACCTGTATATATGTATATCACCTGTATATATGTTTGTATGTATTTATTACTCTTTTTATTTTATTTGTACATATTGAGTCTATTTATTTTATTTTGTTAATATGTTTCGTTTTGTTGTCCGTCTCCCCCTTCTAGACTGTGAGCCCGCTGTTGGGTAGGGACCGTCTCTAGATGTTGCCAACTTGGACTTCCCAAGCGCTTAGTCCAGTGTGCTGCACACAGTAAGTGCTCAATAAATACAATTGAATGAATGAATGAATGTATCTATACCTGTATATATGTATGTCACCTGCATATATGTATATATGTTTGTACGTATTTATTACTCTTATTTGTACATATTGATTCTATTTATTTCATTTTGTTAATATGTTTCCCTTTGTTGTCCGTCTCCCCCTTCTAGACGGTGAGCCCACTGTTGGGTAGGGACTGTCTCTATATGTTGATTGCCTCTGGGGAGGTTACAATAATAATAATGGCATTTATTAAGTGCTTACTATGTGCAAAGCACTGTTCTAAGCGCTGAGGAGGTTACAAGGTTGTCCCACAGTGGGGGCCTCCCAATCTTCATCCCCATTTGACAGATGAGGTCACTGAGGCCCAGAGAAGTGAAGTGACTCGCCCAAAGTCACCCAGCTGACAAGTGGCAGAGCCGGGATTTGAACCCTCGATCTCTGACTCCAAAGCCCGGGCTCTTTCCACTGACCCACACTGCTTCTCTAGGTGATTAGATTGTCCCACGGGGGGCTCACAGTCTTCACCCCCATTTTACAGATGAGGGAACTGAGGCCCAGAGAAGTTGTCACCCAGCTGACAGTTGGCGGAGCCTGGATTTGAACCCACAACCACTGAGCCACGCTGCTTCTCTTTTTAGCGCTCTGCACACAGGAAGCATTCAATAAATTCCATTATTGCTTGATTGACAGGTGACCCACACCCCTCTAGACTGTAAACTCACTGTGGGTCGGGAATGTCTGTTTACTGTTGTATTGCAGTCACCCCAAGTGCTTAGTACAGTGCTCTGCACACAGTGGGCGCTCAGTAAATGCAACCGACTGAGGGCCGCGGAGTCCCTTCCCCGCAGCCAGGATTGGGATGAGCTGGAATCCGAGGCATCAGGGGATGGGATGAAGCAGGGATGGATTTTCAGAGCAGGCTGGTTCTCTCCCCGGGATGGGCCGGAGGTAGGCCTGCTCTGAGGCAGGGGGGCTGCAAGTAGCCTGGCTCAGTGGAAAGAGCCCGGGCTTGGGAGCCAGAGGTCACAGGTTCAAATCCCGACTCCACCAACTGTCCGCTGTGTGACTTTGGGCAAGTCGCTTCACTTCTCTGGGCCTCAGTTCCCTCATCTGGAAAATGGGGATTAAAACTGTGAGCCCCCCTGGGACCACCTGATCACCTTATAACCCCCCCCCCCAACGCATAGAACAGTGCTTTGCACATAGTAAGCGCTTAATAAATGCCATCGTCATTATTATTATTATTCTCTGGGCCTCAGTGACCTCTTCTGTAAAATGTGGACTAAGACTGTGAGCCCCGCGTGGGACCACCTGATCATCCTGTCTCCTCCCCAGCGCTTAGAACAGTGCTTGGCACATAGTAAGCGCTTAATAAATGCCATCGTCATTATTATTATTATTCTCTGGGCCTCAGTGACCTCATCTGTGAAATGGGGACTAAGACCGTGAGCCCCGCGTGGGACCACCTGATCACCCTGTCTCCTTCCCAGCGCTTAGAACAGTGCTTGGCACATAGTAAGTGCTTAATAAATGCCCTCATTGTCATTATTATTATTCTCTGGGCCTCAGTGGCCTCATCTGTGAAATGTGGACTAAGACTGTGAGCCCCGCGTGGGACCACCTGATCACCCTGTCTCCTTCCCAGAGCTTAGAACAGTGCTTGGCACATAGTAAGCGCTTAATAAATGCCATCATTATTATGACTATTATTCTCTGGGCCTAATAAATGCCCTTATTATCATTATTATTATTCTCTGGGCCTCAGTGACCTCATCTGTAAAATGGGGACTAAGACTGTGAGCCCTGCGTGGGACCACCTGATCACCCTGTCTCCTTCCCAGCGCTTAGAACAGTGCTTGGCACATAGTAAGCGCTTAATAAATGCCTTCATTATCATTATTCTTATTCTCTGGGCCTCAGTGACCTCATCTGTAAAATGTGGGCTAAGACTGTGAGCCCCGCGTGGGACCACCTGATCATCCTGTCTCCTCCCCAGAGCTTAGGACAGCGCTGGGCACATAGTAAGCGCTTAACAAATGCCGTCATTTATTATTTTTGTTTTATGGGTTTACGGTGAGCCGGAGGATTCACTCACCCCTTCCTTCCTCTCCCCCTCGTCCCCCTCTCCATCCCCCCCATCTTACCTCCTTCCCTTCCCCACAGCACCTGTATAGATGTATTTATGTTTGTACATATTTTTTTTTACTCTATTTATTTTATTTGTACATATCTATTCTATTGTTTGGTTTTGTTCTCTGTCTCCCCCTTTTAGACTGTGAGCCCCCTGTTGGGTAGGGACCGTCTCCATATGTTGCCAATTTGTACTTCCCAAGCGCTTAGTCCAGTGCTCTGCACATAGTAAGCGCTCAATAAATACGATTGATGATGATGATGATGATTTATTGAGCGCCTCCGGCGTGCAGAGCACCGGACCGAGCGCTTGGGAAGTGCCAGTTGGCAAGGATGCTGCTGATGGAGGCGGGGAGGAATGTTCTCCTTGAGGAGCGCCTGGCCGGGTTTTCCCGGAGGTCCCTCCTGGAGGGTGTGTACGTGAGTGTCGCCTGTGTGTCTGTGTGTTTGTGGGCGTTCAGCTCACACTTTCCCCTCTGTGGCTTTCCGGGCCTGGTCCCTGCGATGAGCAGGCCGTGCCTCCCCCCACGTCCCCTCCCGCCACACTCACGTCCTCTACACTCCGCACGCATCACAGGGGCCCGCTGGTGGGTAGGGACCGTCTCTCTAGTTGCCAACTTGGACTTCCCAAGCGCTTAGTGCTATGCACATAGTAAGTGCTTAATAAATGCCATTATTATTATTAGTCCAGTGCTCTGCACTCTAGATGTTGCCAACTTGGACTTCCCCAGCGCTTAGTGCTATGCACATAGTAAGCGCTTAATCATCATCATCATCAATCGTATTTATTGAGCGCTTACTATGTGCAGAGCACTGTACTAAGCGCTTGGGAAGTACAATTTGGCAACACAAGTCCCTACCCAACAGTGGGCTCACAGTCTAAAAGGGGGAGACAGAGAACAGAACCAAACGTACCAACACAATAAAATAAATAGGATAGATATGTACAAGTAAAATAAATAAATAAATAGAGTAAAAAATAGGTACAACCATATAATCCACTTTTAAGGGGTTCAAGCCAACACCTTGTAGGAGTTCGGATAAACAGCTTATGAAACTGGTGTTCGATTTAGAGCTTTTTCTTTGACCAACGGAAGAAATATCCGTTTACATGTAACGAATCACGCCCCGCAACCTCTATTGTCTCGGCTTGATTATTAATTGGCCTTTTATGGTGGGAGGGGACTAGTTCTCTAGTTCTCCTTTGTTTCTATATTAGCGGGTTAATAAATGCCATGATTATTATTATTATTATTAGTCCAGTGCTCTGCACTCTAGATGTTGCCAACTTGGACTTCCCAAGCGCTTAGTGCTATGCGCATAGTAAGCGCTTAATAAATGCCATTATTATTATTATTATTATTATTCTTAGTCCAGTGCTCTGCACTCTAGATGTTGCCAACTTGGACTTCCCAAGCGCTTAGTCCAGCGCTCTGCACACAGGAAGTGCTCAATAAATGCGATTGATTGATTGACTAAGTGACTTGCCCAAGGTCACACAGAAGACATGCTCGCAGGTGTGCCTGCGTGTCTACAAGTATGTATGTGTGCATTTTTACATGTGGACGTGCGTGTCTATATGCTAGAAAAGACTGCCCACTGTTGGGTAGGGACCGTCTCTAGATGTTGCCAACTTGTACTTCCCAAGCGCTTAGTACAGTGCTCTGCACACAGTAAGTGCTCAATAAATACGATTGAATGAATGAATGGATGTCTACAAGTATGTATGTGTGCATTTTTACATGCGGACATGCGTGTCTATATGCTAGAAAAGACTGCCCACTGTTGGGTAGGGACCGTCTCTATATGTTGCCAACTTGTACTTCCCAAGCGCTCAGTCCAGTGCTCTGCACACAGGGAGCGCTCAATAAATACAGCTGATTGATTGATTGATTATTATGATTATTTTTAAGGGTCCCGCAGCCCACCCTCCTGGTGGGTTCTGTTGCCAATTTGTACTTCCCAAGCGCTTAGTCCAGTGCTCTGCACACAGTAAGTGCTCAATAAATACGATTGATTGATTGATTGATTAAGTGACTTGCCCAAGGTCACACAGAAGACATGCTCGCAGGTGTGCCTGCATGTCTAGACTGTCCCTTCTAGTCCCTTCTAGACTGTGAGCCCACTGTTGGGTAGGGACCGTCTCTAGATGTTGCCAACTTGTACTTCCCAAGCGCTTAGTACAGTTCTCTGCACACAGTAAGCGCTCAATAAATACGATTGAATGAATGAATGAATGTCTACAAGTATGTATGTGTGCATTTTTACATGCGGACATGCGTGTCTATATGCTAGAAAAGACTGCCCACTGTTGGGTAGGGACCGTCTCTATACGTTGTCAACTTGTACTTCCCAAGCGCTCAGTCCAGTGCTCTGCACACAGGGAGCGCTCAATAAATCATCATCATCATCATCAATCGTATTTATTGAGCGCTTACTATTTGCAGAGCACTGTACTAAGCGCTGGGGAAGTACAAATTGGCAACATCTAGAGACAGTCCCTACCCAACAGCGGGCTCACAGTCTAAAAGGGGGAGACGGAGAACAAAACCAAACATACTAACAAAATAAAATAAATAGAATGGATATGGACAAGTAAAATAAATAAATAAATAAATAAATACAGTAATAAATATGTACAAACATATATGCATATATAAATACGACTGATTGATTGATTATTATTATTATTTTTAAGGGTCCCGCAGCCCACCCTCCGGGTGGGTTCGGATTGCGCCGTCCTCTCCCCCGGGGGAGGAAGGCGAGGAAGGGGGGTGGCAGGGGAAGCAGATGGGGAGGCCGAGGCAGGGATCGGAAAATCAAAGGAATCCCCCGCCGCCCCCATTCCCGGCCGGCCCCCTCCTCTTCTTGGCTTCTTCCTTTCCCAGAGGAAGCAGACACTGGAGCTTCAATAGCCTTTTGGACAAACACACATCTCCTTTCAGAGGCTTCTGCTGGGGAGAGACGGGGCCAGTCGGGGGGAGCGAGACGGGAGGGCCGCAGGATGCGACCCCAACATCATCGTCATCATCAATCGTAATTTATTGAGTGCTTACTGTGTGCAGAGCACTGGACTAAGCGCTTGCGAAGTGGGCAACATATAGAGATGGTCCCTACCCAACAGTGGGCTCACAGTCTAAAAGGGGGAGACAAAACCAAACATACTAACAAAATAAAATAAATGGAATAGATATGTACAAGTCAAATAAATAAATAAATAGAGTAATAAATATGTACAAACATATATACTAACAGAGCCTGGCATCGCCACCCGGGCTCAAGACGGCAGGGCCCGGAGGAGCCTGGCCAGCCCTCTGACCCGGCCGGACCCCTGGATTTAGCCCGGGCTTTGGAGTCAGAGGTCATGGGTTCAAATCCCAGCTCCGCCAATGGGTTCAAATTGTCAGCTGTGTGACCTTGGACAAGTCACTTCACTTCTCTGGGCCTCAGTTCCCTCCTCTGTCAAAGGGGGATGAAGACTGTGAGCCCCCCCGTGGGACAACCTTATCACCTTATAGCCACCCCAGCGCTTAGAACAGTGCTTGGGACATAGTAAGCGCTTAATAAATGCCCTTATTATGATTTAGCAAAAAAACGAGTATGGAAACTCCTGGAGGGCGCGGAACGTGTCTCCGAATTAATCATGATGATGATGATGATTCGTTATTGAGCACCTATTCGGCAACAGATTCTGGGAGCCCCCCCCTTCTAGACCGTGAGCCCGCTGTTGGGTAGGGACCGTCTCTAGATGTTGCCAGCTTGGACTTCCCAAGCGCTTAGTACAGTGCTCTGCATACCATAAGCACTCAATAAATACCACTGAAGGAATGAATTCAATCAATCAATCAATCGTATTTATTGAGCGCTTACTGTGTGCAGAGCACTGTACTAAGCGCTTGGGAAGTACAAGTTGGCAACATATACAGTCTCTACCCAACAGTGGGCTCACAGTCTATTACTCTATTTATTTATTTATTATTACTCTATTTATTTTACTTGTACATATCTATTCTATTTTATTTTGTTACTATGTTTTGTTTTGTTCTCTGTCTCCCCCTTCTAGACTGTGAGCCCACTGTTGGGTAGGGACCGTCTCTATGTGTTGCCAACTTGTACTTCCCAAGTGCTTAGTACAGTGCTCTGCACACAGTAAGTGCTCAATAAATACGATTGATTGATCGATTGATAGAAGGGGGAGACAGACAAAAAAACACATCCTTCCTCCTTCATGTCAGGGAAATATTCGTCTTTGTGGCTGATCTCAGACGGCATGGACTCTCCCGCTCAATCCTTCCCTGAGTTCATTCATTCGATCGTATTTATTGAGCGCTTACTGTGTGCAGAGCACTGGACTAAGCGCTTGGGAAGTACAAGTTGGCAATATCTAGAGACGGTCCCTACCCAACAGCGGGCTCACAGGCTAGAAGGGGGAGACGGACAACAAAACACATCCTTCCTCCTTCATGTCGGGGAAATATTCGTCTTTGTGGGCTGATAGACCGCATGGACTCTCCCGCTCAATCCTTCCCCAAATTCATTCATTCATTCATTCAATCGTATTTATTGAGCGCTTACTGTGTGCAGAGCGCTGTACTGAGCGCTTGGGAAGTCCAGGTTGGCAACATCTAGAGACGGTCCCTACCCAACAGTGGGCTCACAGTCTAGAAGGGGCAGATAGACAACAAAACACATCCTTCCTCCTTCACGTCGGGGAAATATTCGTCTTTGTGGCTGATCTCAGACGGCATGGACTCTTCCGCTCAATCTTTCCCCGAGTTCATTCATTCATTCATTCAATCGTATTTATTGAGCGCTTACTGTGTGCAGAGCACTGGACTAAGCGCTTGGGGAGTCCAAGTTGGCAACATCTAGAGACAGTCCCGACCCAACAGCGGGCTCACAGTCTAGAAGGGGGAGACAGACAACAAAATCAATCAATCAATCAATCAATCAATCAATCAATCATATTTATTGAGTGCTTACTGTGTGCAGAGCACTGTACTAAGCGCTTGGGAAGTACAAGTTGGCAACATCTAGAGATGGTCCCTACCCAACAGTGGGCTTACAGTCTAGAAGGGGGAGACGGACAACAAAACACATCCTTCCTCCTTCACGTCGGGGAAATATTCGTCTTTGTGGCTGACCTCAGACTGCACGGACTCTCCTGCTCAATCCTTCCCTGAGTTCATTCATTCAATCGTATTTATTGAGCTCTTACTGTGTGCAGAGCACTGTACTAAGCGCTTGGGAAGTCCAAGTTGGCAACATCTAGAGACGGTCCCTACCCAACAGTGGGCTCACAGTCGGGAAGGGGGAGACGGACAATAAAACACATCCTTCCTCCTTCACGTCGGGGAAATATTCGTCTTTGTGGCTGATCTCAGGCCGCACGGACTCTCCCGCTCAATCTTTCCCCGAGTTCCACATCCTTCCTCCTTCTCGTCGGGGAAATATTCGTCTTCGAGGCTGATCTTGGTCCCTGCTGCTGCCTCCTGGGCAAACGTCCGGCCGGGCCTCGCCATCCAAGCGGGTGCTCCTCGGGGATCCACCCCCGACTCTGGCGGCCTCGGTCTCCCCGCTCTCCCCCGGCTCCGACTTGCTCTTCTCCGTCGGTCCAGATGTTTGGTGTATCTGGGACGTCCCTGGGGGTGGGGAGGGAGGGGAATCCTGGCCGCACACATCTGGGCTCCAGACGGAGGCCTCCTGACTCAGTCCGGCCTCCCTCGGGCCTCCAGGGTGGGTCCGGGCCTCCCCGCCACTCTACCCGGCCTTGTCGGGCTGTGCGTGGTCCAGAATAAATAGAAGTATAGTTCTATATAGTGCATATAGTTATATGCACGTCATTAATAAAATAAATATTCATTCAATCGTATTTATTGAGCACTTGCTGTACTCAACTTGTATTTCCCAAGCGCTTAGTACAGTGCTCACAGTCTAGAAGGGGGAGACAGACAACAAAACAAAACACGTGGATGGGTGTCAAAAGCATCGGAATAAATAGAAGTGCTCTGCACACAGTAAGCGCTCAGTAAATGCGATTGAGAGAGAATGAGGTAACCGAGGCCTAGAGAAGTGAAGTTTCTTGCCCAGGGTCACACAGCTGACAAGTGGACCGTCTCTATATGTTGCCAACTTGTACTTCCCAACGGCTTAGTCCAGTGCTCTGCACACAGTAAGGGCTCAATAAATATGATTGAGAGAGAATGAGGTAACCGAGGCCTAGAGAAGCGAAGTTTCTTGCCCAAGGTCACACAGCTGACAAGTGGACCGTCTCTATATGTTGCCAACTTGTACTTCCCAACGGCTTAGAACAGTGCTCTGCACACAGTAAGTGCTCGATAAATATGATTGAGAGAGAATGAGGTAACCGAGGCCTAGAGAAGTGACGTTTCTTGCCCAGGGTCACACAACGGACAAGTGGACCGTCTCTATATGTTGCCAACTTGTACTTCCCAACGGCTTAGTCCAGTGCTCTGCACACAGTAAGCGCTCAATAAATACGATTGAGAGAGAATGAGGTAACCGAGGCCTAGAGAAGTGAAGTTTCTTGCCCGAGGTCACACAGCTGACAAGTGGACCGTCTCTATATGCTGCCAACTTGTTCTTCCCAACCGCTGAGTGACGTGCACACAGTAAGAGCTCAATAAGTACGACTGAATGAATGAATGACAATTAAAAAAAATTCCAGTGAGTGGATATTGCTGGGAAAGCCGCCCCCCGCCCTCCCGGACTAATCCCTGCCGCCCCTCCGTCCCGTGCTCTGCCCACTAGGCCACGCCGCTTCTGGGGCCTGGTGTGGGGCAAAGGGAAGACGCTTTCTTCCTCCTCCTCCTCCCTGGCCAGGCAGACGTGGCGTACGTGGGCAGCGTGATGGGCCAGGCTGCTTGGCGCTGCCCCCTCCTCCCTTCCTCCGTCCCCCATCTCCGCTCTCCCCATCCCGGTGCAGCTGTGCGGGGGCTGGGGTGGAGGGGGGTGATCTGGAGAGCCCATTGTCTGATCTTCTCCCCCCTCCGGCCGGCTGCCCGGGCCCGTGGCCCGTGGCCCGGCCTCAGCTGATGGCCCCCTTTGCCTGCCAACGGGGCCCCTGGCAGCCCGGGCACGTGGCTCTGGCCCGACACCCCCGCGCCCACGCCCCGGCCTGCACGTACTCGCTCGGCGCCCGCCTCCCTGGCACTGCTGCCCGTCGTCACCCTCTCCCTCCGGCCTTTGTTCCTTCAGGCTTAACTCGTTTGGGGACGGAGCGGCCCGCTGGCCTCTCCCAAGGGCTCGGGGAGGAGATCATCCGCGGGCACCCCAAGGTTGGGGCCCGGAGGGCGAGCCCCGGCCTGAATCCCGGGGCCACTGAGGCCCGCGTGCTTCTAGACTGTGATCCCGCTGTTGGGCAGGGACCGTCTCTATACGTTGCCAATTTGGCCTTCCCAAGCGCTTAGTCCAGCGCTCTGCACACAGTAAGCCCTCAATAAATACGAGTGATGGATTGATCGATTGATAAAAAGTAATCGGGTCCCACACGGGGCTGGCGGTCTCAGTGGGACGGTGAGCAGGTGATCAAATCCCCATTTTGAAGGTGAGGGAACAGAGAGGTGAAGTGACTAGCCCACGGTCGCACAACTTGGAAGGGGTGGAAGCCCCGGTGCCACCGAGGCCCGCGCGGACAGGAGCGGCCCGGCTCGGTGAGGGGGTCCCGGGGTCCCTGCCCGCCCTGACAGGCCTGGGCTCTGCCACCCTGGAGGAGGAGGAGGAGGAGGGAAAGGAGGGACCGGTTGGGCTGGGGGGGGCTGTATCTTAGTTTGGGGAGAGGGCTAGGAGACGTGACGGGGAGGAATTGGGCCACCATTTGGTTGGAAGCCCAGGGATAATGATCAATCAATCAATAGTATTTATTGAGCGCTTACTGTGTGCAGAGCACTGGACTAAGCGCTTGGAAAGTCCAAGTTGGCAACATATAGAGACGGTCCCTACCCAACAGTGGGCTCACAGTCTAAAAGGGGGAGACAGAGAACAAAACCAAACATACTAACAAAATAAAATGAATAGAATAGATATGTATAGAATGTATAGAATGAATAGTATAGTATAGTATAGAATGATAATAGCGATGGTATTTGTTAGGCGCTTACTATGAGCCAAGCATTGTACTACTACTACTACTACTACTACTACTACTACTAATGATGGCATTTATTAAGCACCTACTATGTGCAAAGCACTGGGGAGGTTACAAGGTGATCAGGTTGTCCCACAGGGGGGCTCACAGTCTTCATCCCCATTTTACAGATAAGGTAACTGAGGCCCAGAGAAGTGAAGTGACTTGCCCAAAGTCACCCAGCTGACAGTTGGCAGAGCCGGGATTTGAACCCACGACCTCTGACTCCAAAGCCCGGGCTCTTTCCACTGAGCCACGCTGCTTCATCAGTGCTACCACCGGTCAGTCTCTCACCCCATCAGTCATTCATTCAATCAATCGTATTTATTGAGCGCTTACCGTGAACAGAGCACTGTACTAAGCGCTTAAGTCCCCTCCGCTTGGCTTGCACCCAGTTTCCCACCCCTGGTTGTGGGACGGGCTGTCCGGCTGGCGGGGGGGGCAGGGGATACTGATGGATTGATTAATTGAGGTCCTGCAGGTGGCCACGACACTGACACTCCTGTGAAAAGAGGCTGGGCCTGGGAGTGAGGGGACTTGGGTTCTCGTTTTATGATAATAATAATAATAATAATAATAATAGCATTTATTAAGCGCTTACTATGTGCAAAGCACTGTTCTAAGCACTGGGGAGGCTACAAGGTGATCAGGTTGTCCCACGGGGGGCTCACAGTCTTCATCCCCATTTTACAGATGAGGTAACCGAGGCACAGAGAAGTGAAGTGACTTGCCCAAAGTCACACAGCTGACAATTGGCAGAGCCGGGATTTGAACCCATGACCTCTGACTCCAAAGCCCGGGCTCTTTTCCACTGAGCCACGCTCCTTCTCTAAGCGTTTTAGACTGTGAGCCCACTGTTGGATAGGGACCGTCTCGATATGTTGCCAACTTGGACTTCCCAAGCGCTTAGTACGGTGCTCTGCACACAGTAAGCGCTCAATAAATACTATTGATTGATTGATTGATCCTGCCTCTGCTTCTGCAGTGTGACCTTGGGCAAGTCACTTCACTTCCCAAGCGCTTAGTACAGTGCTCTGCACATAGTAAGCGCTCAATAAATACGATTGATGATGATGATGATGATGCTCAGCGCCTCCTTTTCCTCTTCTGTAAGATGGCGACTCAATCTTCTAGACTCTGAGCCCACTGTCGTCTCTATACGTTGCCAACTTGGGCTTCCCGAGCGCTTAGTCCAGTGCTCTGCCCACAGTAAGCGCTCAATAAATGCGATGAATGAATGAATGAATGAATGAATGAATCCCCGTTCTCCCTCCCCCTTAGACCGTGAGGCCCATGGGGGACAGGGACTGTGTCCAACTTGCTTATCTTGTATCTACCCCAGTCCTTGGCACGTAGTAAGTGCTTAACAAATATTACAATTATTATCACTATTGGGAACAGTGTTCTGCTCTTCCGCCCTCCCGCCCGGAGGACAGCTGCCCGGCGGAGGAGAGGGCTGGCGGCCGGAGGGGGGGAAAAGGACGAGGAGATTGGTTTGACCTTAAATCTTGGGGCCTCTTGTGGGGAGAAACAGACGGAAACGGTCTCAGGTGTGACCTCCGACCTCCGGCCGCTCCGAATCCCACAGAGAGGGGAGAGGGGAGCTCCGGCCCGCATCGTCTCCGTGAGAGGCTGCCCTGTCTGCCCCAAAATAGCCCGCCGCCCCCATGCCCAGAGCAGCAGCCTCAACAAACAACTAAAAATAGCCCCGAGAAGCGGTCGGGGGGAAGACTGTCTCCCTCCCTGCGTGGGGCTCCTGTTTGGGTTGGAGCCGGAATTCAGATCCGTGCTCAGCCTGTGGCTCTGCCTTGTGATCCTTGGGAGGACTCGGGAAGAGGCGGGCAGAGGTGGCAGAGGCCGGCCGCTCGCCGCTGCCCACGGGGAGGCTTTCGGACCGACGTGAGCCCGCCGTTGGGTCGGGACCGTCTCTATATGTTGCCAACTTGGACTTCCCTATCGCTTAGTACAGTGCTCTGCACACAGTAAGCGCTCAATAAATACGATTGATTGACGTAGCTCAGCGGGAGATGGAGGGTCCCGCGCCCGGGTCCGCCACTCGACCGCTGGGTGACCTTGGACAAGTCATTTCTCCCGGCCTCGGTGGACTGAATGATAACGATGGCGTTTGTCAAGCACTGTTCTATACGCTGAGGTAGATAAGGGAATGTGCCTGTTGTTCATTCGTTCATTCATTCAATCGTAGAGCCCACTGTTGGGTAGGGACTGTCTCTATATGTTGCCAACTTGTACTTCCCAAGCGCTTAGTACAGTGCTCTGCACACAGTAAGCGCTCAATAAATACGATTGATTGATTGATTGATTGATTGAGTGCTTACTGTGTGCAGAGCACTGCACTAAGCGCTTGGGAAGTCCAAGTTGGCAGCATCTAGAGACGGTCCCTACCCAACAGCGGGCTCACAGTCTAGAAGGGGGAGATGGACAACAAAACAAAACATATTAACAAAATAAAATAAATAGAATACATATGTACAAGTAAAATAAATAGAGTAATAAATATGTACAAAAATACATTCATAGTGTACATACACGTAGAGAAGCAGCGTGGCTCAGTGGAAAGAGCCCGGGCTTTGGAATCACAGGTCATGGGTTCAAATTCCGGCTCCGCCGCTTGTCAGCTGTGTGACTTTGGCCAAGTCACTTCACTTCTCTGGGCCTCAATTCCCTCATCCGTAAAAATGGGAATTAAGACTGTGAGTCCCCCGTGGGACAACCTGATCACCTTGTAACCTCCCCAGCGCTTAGAACAGTGCTTTGCACATAGTAAGTGCTTAATAAATGCCATCATTATTATTATTAATTGGCAGAGACAGGATTTGAACCCACGGCCTCTGACTCCAAAGCTCAGGCTCTTTTCACTGAGCCACGCTGCTTCTCTGTTCTCCCCCTGAGAGTAGAGAAGGGGTCAGTGGCAGGTAGTTTGATGGTGGTGGGGCGGAGGGTGGTTGAGGGGAGGAAAATATGCAGGCCAGAGGGAATAAAGAAGGAAAACACGTGGAAAGGGAGAGTCCTCAGCCCAGCAGGACTTGGAAATGACCTGAGCTTCCGGGCTCCGATGGATCATGCAAACCACATGCAAATCCTCTATGCAATTCCTCTCGCGGTCTTGGCGAAGTCTTTCCAAAATCCAGATGTGACCCCCGAAGACATCCCAGTGGGAAGCCCAGCTGCGGGACACGGATAAGGATGGGGGTCTCGGGTTCAAAACCGGGTTTGGGCTCCTTTTCCTCAATCTTCCGGGAGCTGCCCCTGACTCCACGCCCAATCCCGGCTCCCCACGGGGCGGGAAGGGATCGCCAACCATTTCTCCGATTCTCAGTCCTCCGGTGCATCACCGCCTCGCGGGTCGTCGCTCAGGTAGCGGAAGCTGGTGACGCCTCTGTGACGCCGATTGAAAACGTTCGATCGTGGGCCCGTCTGCTCTGGCGACTTCTCGGGATTATTCAGGCCCGAAAGAACGCATTTTGGTCTCCCCGATCTGTATATTTTAGGAGATTGTTCTGCGCCGGGTCATTGAGGCCAATGTGCATTTTTGTGGTCCAGTGATGTGGAAATCAGAGTTGACCTGTACCGGGTTATAAGGTCAACGTAGACAGTGAACTTGCCTACCGACTCTGCTATATTGGACTCCCCCCAGGGCTTAGTCTGTGCACAGTAAGTGCTCAATAAATACGATTGACTGACTGGACACACTGTCGCTGGAGGAATTGGTAATTTGATGGGCAAAAAGGGGGGATGCAGAGAAGATGAAAAGGGACAAGAAGCAGCGTGGCTTAGTGGAAATCAATCAATCAATCAATCAATCAATCGTATTTATTGCACACAGTAATAATAATAATAATAATAATGATGGCATTTGTTAAGCGCTTACTATGTGCAGAGCACTGTTCTAAGCGCTGGGGGTGGATACAAGGTGATCAAGTTGTCCCACATGGGGCTCACAGTCTTAATCCCCATTTTACAGATGAGGTAACTGAGGCTCAGAGAAGTTAAGTGACTTGCCCAAGGTCACACAGCTGGGATCATTCAGCTGGGTTCATTCACAGTAAGCGCTCAATAAAGACGATTGATGATGATGATGATGATGCAGAGCACTGTACTAAGAGCCCGGGCTTGGGAGTCAGAGGTTGTGGATTCTAATCCAGGCTTCTCTGGGCCTCGGTTCCCTCATCTGTAAAATGGGGATTAAGACTGTGAGCCCCACGTGGGACAACCTGATTACCTTGTATCTACCCCAGCGCTTGGCACATAGCGCTTAACAAATACCATTATTATTATTATTATTATTATTCCCAGCGCTTGGCACATATTGCCTAACAAATACCATTATTATTATTGTTATTATTATTATTAATACTAAGGCCATAAACACCCAACTACTCTGTGGAGAAAAAGTCGGCTGAAGGGCTTGGAGGGTAACGAGGGTAACTCTTTGGGTGGGATCGGGGGTTTGGTCGGTCCTCCGAAGGCAGCAGAAGTTAGCAGGTCGGGTCTACCTACTCCATTGTAGTGTAACTCTCCCGAGCGCTCAGTACAGTGCTCCGCACCCAGTAAGTGCTCAATAAATAGCCTTGATTGACTGACTGATAGTAGAACTCGACCTGGGGAGAAGAGAGAAACGTTGGGGAAGGTGCGGGGGAGCCGAGCTCAGGTTTCCGGGAATTGGGCTGGTAGGTAAAAATAATAATAACGGTTCATTCAATCGTATTTATTGAGCGCTTACTGTGTGCAGAGCGCTTTGATGGTATTTGTTAAGCGCTTACTATGTGCCAAGCACTGTTCTAAGGTAACTTTGGTCTCCCGTGGATTTAGCATCCTCTGAAACGTTGAGAGGTCACCAGAAGGCGTTTTAATAATAATAATTATGGTATCTGCAAAGCGTTTACTACGTGCCAAGTACTGTTCTAAGCACTGGGATGGATGCAAACTCATCAGGTTGGACGCAGTCCCTGTCTCACGTGGGGCTCACAGTCTTAACCCCCATTTTACAGAGGAGGGAACTGAGGCACAGAGAAGCTTTGCTGATCATCCGTGGGCCTTGCATGCGGGCTCCTGTGGAATAGGATCATTGGCATCAATCAATCAGTGGGATTTATTGAGCATTTACAGTGGGCAGGACACTCTACTAAATGCTCGTGAGAGTAATAATAATGAATGATGGGATTTATTAAGCACTTACTTTGTGCAAAGCACTGTTCTAAGTGCTGGGGAGGTTACAAGGTGATCAGGTTGTCCCACGGGGGGCTCACAGTCTTAATCCCCATGTTACAGATGAGGCAACTGAGGCACAGAGAAGTTAAGTGATTTGCCCAAGTGACTTGCCCAAGTCACACAGCTGACAATTGGCAGAGCTGGGATTTGAACCCATGACCTCTGACTCCAAAGCCCGGGCTCTTTCCACTGAGCCACGTTGCTTCTCTATCCACGCAGTCAAATTGTATTTATTGAGCATTTACTGTTTGCAGAGCACTGTACCGAGTGCTTGGGAGAGTATAATAGAGAAGCAGCGTGGCTCAGTGGAAAGAGCCCGGGCTTTGGAGTCAGAGGTCACGGGTTCAAATCCCGGCTCCGCCAATTGTCAGCTGTGTGACTTTGGGCAGGTCACGTCACTTCTCTGGGCCTCAGTTCCCTCATCTGTAACATGGGGATGAAGACTGTGAGCCCCCCGTGGGACAACCTGATCACCTTGTAATCTCCCCAGCACTTAGAACAGTGCTTGGCACATAGTAAGCGCTTTGGAGAAGCAGCGTGGCTCAGTGGAAAGAGCCCGGGCTTTGGAGTCAGAGGTCACGGGTTCAAATCCTGACTCCACCACTTGTCAGCTGTGAGACTTTGGGCAAGTCACTTCACTTCTCTGGGCCTCTGTTACCTCATCTGTAAAATGGGGATGAAGACTGTGAGCCCCCCGTGGGACAACCTGATCACCTTGTAACCTCCCCAGAGCTTAGAACGGTGCTTTGCACATAGTAAGTGCTTAATAAATGCCATTATTATTATTATTACCAAATACACCACAATTATTATTATCCACAAAGAGCTTTCTCTCTAAGGGGAGAGAGGCAGAACCAAACCTGAATGACTTCATCTGTTCCTTTATTCATTGAATCGAATTTATGGAGTGCTTACCGTGTGCAGAGCACTGTACTAAGCGCTTGGGAGAGTACAATACGACAGTAAACATATTCCCTGCCCACAATGAGCTTGCAGTGTACAGCCTTTTCCAGCCAGGCTCGTGTCCCTCAGCATGCAGTGGGCTGTATGTCTGTCTTTCTTCTAGACTGTAAGCCCACTGTCGGGTAGGGACCGTCTGTATATGTTGCCAACTTGGATTTCCCAAGCGCTTAGTACAGTGCTCTGCACACAGTAAGTGCTCAATAAATGCGATTGAATGAATGAATGAATGAATGAGTATGTTCCCCCTTCTCCTCCTCCCCATCCCCCCGGCCTTACCTCCTTCCCCTCCCCACAGCACCTGGATATATGTATATATGTTTGTACGTATTTATTATTTTATTTATTTTTTTTACTTGTACATATTCTATTTATTTTATTTTGTTAATATGCTTTGTTGTCTGTCCTCCCCTTCTAGACTGTGAGCCCGCTGTTGAGTAGGGACCGTCTCTAGATGTTGCCAACTTGGACTTCCCAAGTGCTTAGTCCAGCGCTCTGCACACAGTAAGCGCTCAATATATACGATTGATTGAATCAATGAATAATTGATCCCCCACTCTGTATCCATGAGGGCAGTGGGCGGTGGGGAAGGGAGGACGTTTATTTTGTTAATATGTTTTGTTGTCTGTCCTCCCCTTCTAGACTGTGAGCCCGCTGTTGGGTAGGGACTGTCTCTATAGGTTGCCAATTTGGACTTCCCAAGTGCTTAGTCCAGCGCTCTGCACACAGGAAGCGCTCAATAAATACGATTGAATGAATGAATATGTTCTCCCTCCTCCTCCTCCCTATCCCCCCTGCCTTACCTCCTTCCCCTCCCCACAGCACCTGTATATACGTATAGATGTTTGTACGGATTTATTACTCTATTTAGTTATTTATTTTACTTGGACATATTTATTCTATTTATTTTATTTTGTTAATATGTTTTGTTGTCTGCCCTCCCCTTCTAGACTGTGAGCCCGCTGTTGGGTAGGGACCGGCTCTCTAGGTTGCCAACTTGGACTTCCCAAGCGCTTAGTCCAGCTCTCTGCACACAGTAAGCGCTCAATAAATATGATTGAATGAATGAATGAATAATTGATCCCCCAACCTGTATCCATGAGGGCAGCGGGGAAGGGAGGACATTTATTTTGTCAATATGTTTTGTTGTCTGTCCTCCCCTTCTAGACTGTGAGCCCGCTGTTGGGTAGGGACCGTCTCTATATGTTGCCAACTTGGACTGCCCAAGCGCTTAGTCCAGCACTCCGCACACAGGAAGCGCTCAATAAATACGGCTGAACGAATGAATGAAAGGAGGTGACGGATTCTTCTGGAGCCGCCGCCGACGTGTGAGATGTGTGAAGCGACACATGACGCCCTCGGCTCCGGCCAGGGAGAAGGGACGGGAAAGGAACAGGAAGGGGTGGGGGGGGACGGGGGGGTCTGATTCATCCTTCTGTAGCTTTACCTTCTTTGGGGTTACGCTGCGAGTCAGTGACCGGCCGGCCGGCCGCCTGTTCAGCTGCTGAAACCCAAGCCACTCTCCCGGCCCCTCGCCCGGCAGACATGACCTCAGCAGAGGCGAGCGTCCAGAGCGGGCACAGCTTGGCTGGAGGGCAGGGGGATGGACATGATGACCTCTCCCGGGGGAGTCCTGGGGGCCGGCGGGACCAGGGAAAAGCTCCTTCCGGAGTGACCCGGTGGGAAGGGCACGGGCCTGGGGAGTTAGACCACCTGGGGTCTGATCCCTGCTGTGTGACCTTGGATGAGTCTCTTCACCTCGGAGTCAGAGCACCTGGGTTCTGATCCCTGCTGTGTGACCTTGGATGAGTCTCTTCACTTCTCTGTGTCCCCATCACCTCAGAGTCAGAGCACTTGGTTTCTGTTCCCTGCTGTGTGACCTTGGATGAGTCTCTTCACTTCTCTGGGTCCCCATCACCTCGGAGTCAGAGCACCTGGGTTCTGATCCCTGCTGTGTGACCTTGGATGAGTCTCTTCACCTCTCTGTGTCCCCCTCACCTCGGAGTCAGAGCACCTGGGTTCTGTTCCCTGTTGTGTGACCTTGGATGAGTCTCTTCACTTCTCTGGGTCCCCATCACCTCGGAGTCAGAGCACCTGAGTTCTGATCCCTGCTGTGTGACCTTGGATGACTCACTTCACTTCTCTGTGTCCCCATCACCTCGGAGTCAGAGCACCAGGGTTCTGATCCCTGCTGTGTGACCTTGGATGAGTCTCTTCACCTCAGAGTCGGAGCACCTGGGTTCTGCTGCTGTGTGACCTTGGATGAGTCTCTTCACTTCTCTGTGTCCCCATCACCTCAGAGTCAGAGCACCTGGGTTCTGTTCTCTGCGGTGTGAACTTGGATGAGTCTCTTCACTACTCTGTGTCCCCATCACCTCGGAGTCAGAGCACCTGGGTTCTGTTCCCTGTTGTGTTACCTTGGATGAGTCACTTCACTTCTCTGGGTCCCCATCACCTCGGAGTCAGAGCACCTGAGTTCTGATCCCTGCTGTGTGACTGTAGATGAGTCTTTTTACTTCTCTGTGTCCCCATCACCTTGGAGTCAGAGCACCTGAGTTCTGATCCCTGCTGTGTGACCATAGATGAGTCTCTTCACCTCAGAGTCGGAGCACCTGGGTTCTGCTGCTGTGCGACCTTGGATGAGTCTCTTCACTTCTCTGTGTCCCCATCACCTCGGAGTCAGAGCACCTGGCTTCTGCTGCTGTGTGACCTTGGATGAGTCTCTTCGCTACTCTGTGTCCCCATCACCTCAGAGTCAGAGCACCTGGGTTCTGATCCCTGCTGTGTGACCTTGGATGACTCACTTCACTTCTCTGTGTCCCCATCACCTCGAGTCAGAGCACCAGGGTTCTGATCCCTGCTGTGTGACCGTAGATGAGTCTCTTTACTTCTCTGTGTCCCCATCACCTCGGAGTCAGAGCACCAGGGTTCTGATCCCTGCTGTGTGACCTTGGATGAGTCTCTTCACTTCTTTGTGTCCCCATCACCTCGGAGTCAGAGCACCTGGGTTCTGATCCCTGCTGTGTGACCTTGGATGAGTCTCTTCACTTCTCTGTGTCCCCATCACCTCGGAGTCAGAGCACCTGGGTTCTGATCCCTGCTGTGTGACTTGGATGATGATGATGATGATGATGGTATTTGTTAAGCGCTTACTATGTGCAAAGCACTGTTCTAAGCACTGGGGAGGTTACAAGGTGATCAGGTTGTCCCACGTGGAGCTCACAGTCTTAATCCCCATTTTACAGATGAGGTAATTGAGGCCCAGAGAAGTGAAGTGACTTGTGCAAAGTCACACAGCTGACAAGTGGCGGAGCCGGGATTTGAACCCATGACTCTGACTCCAAAGCCCGGGCTCTTTCCACTGAGCCACGCTGCTTCTCGCCCAGGCCCCCCCAGCAGGCACGTGGCAGAGCCAGGATTAGAGAAGCAGCGTTGCTCAATGGAAAGAGCCTGGGCTTGGGAGTCAGAGGTCATGGGTTCAAATCCCGGCTCTGTCACATGTCAGCTGTGTGACCTTGGGCAAATCACTTGACTTCTCTGTGCCTCAGTGACCTCATCTATAAAATGGGGATTAAGACTGTGAGCCCCACGTGGGACAACCTGATCACCTTGTATCCCCTCCCAGTGCTTAGAACAGTGCTTTACACATAGTAAGTGCTTAATGAATGCCATTATTATTATTATTATTATTAACATTTTAAAAAACCCTGATTAGCTTGTAATATAAATAATAATTATGGTACATATTAAGTGCTAATTAGTACCAAGCACTGTTCTAAGCACTGAGGTAGATACAAGTGAATCAGGTTGGACATAGTCCTCGTCCCATATGGGGCTCACAGTCTTATCCCCATTTTACAGATGAGGTAACTGAAGCCGAAAGGAGTGAAGTGACTTGCCCAGGGCCCCCCAGCAGGCAGAGCCAGGATTAGAACCCGGGTCCTTCCAACTCCCATGCCGGTGCTCTATCCACCGAGCCACGTTGCCTCTCCAGCTGAGGGTTTGGGTGGGAAGACATGAAGTTCGGTTTTAGCCTTACCAAATTTGAGGTGACAGGAGGACATCCAAGAACAGATTTTACAGATGAGGTAACTGAGGCACAGAGAAGCAAAGTGACCTGCCCAAGGTCACACAGCAGACAAGTGGCAGAATTGGGATCAGGTCCTCCGACTCTCAGGCATTTGGTATTTCATGACCTTTGACTCTCATTTTGTGCTTGGCAGAACGCAAATCCTACTTCATAATGAAGCCGTAGTGATCTTTTGCATGGATTTATTACTCTATGCATTTATTTTACTTGTACATATTCTATTTACTTTGTTTTACCTCCTTCCCTTCCCCACAGCACCTTTTTTTTATTTTTTTATTATGGCATTTATTAAGCGCTTACTATGTGCAAAGCACTGTTCTAAGCGCTGGGGGTTTACAAGGTGATCAGGTTGTCCCACGGGGGGCTCACAGTCAACCCCCATTTTACAGATGAGGGAACTGAGGCCCAGAGAATTTAGGTGACTTGCCCAAGGTCACACAGCTGACAATTGGCAGAGCCGGGATTTGAACCCACGACTACTGACTCCAAAGCCCATGCTCTTTCCACTGAGCCACGCACCTGTATATATATATATATATATATATGTTTCTACATATTTTGTTAGTACGTTTGGTTTTGTTCTCTGTCTCCCCCTTCTAGACTGTGAGCCCGCTGTTGGGTAGGGACTGTCTCTGTGTGTTGCCAACTTGGACTTCCCAAGCGCTTAGTACAGGGCTCAATAAATACGATTGATTGATTGATTGTTGCCAACTTGGACTTCCCAAGCGCTTAGTCCAGTGCTCTGCACACAGGAAGCGCTCAATAAATACGATTGAATGAATGGACGAATGGTATCTACCCCGTCGCTGAGTGCAGCTCCTGACACATAGTGCGGGCTCAAGAAATACCATTCAAAAAACCAAAAAAAGTGTGTGTGTGTGTGGCTCCCCCGGACTTCCAGCATTCCCGGCTGGTTGTCTTCCCAGCCCCCTCTCTTCCCGCTCCGTGCCGGTCGTGTTGGCGTCGTCATGGTCAGGCCAGAGGCGGCTGTCGGAGGGCCGGCAGGATCGGCACACATTTCATCACGGCTGGACCCGGGCCTCGGCCGGACACCGGGCACCGCCTTCCCGGGAGCCGGGGACACATTTCCATCCTCCAGAAACAACCTGGATGCTCAGGTCCTGCTGATGGGCAAGCTGGGCCTTGTGGGCCTCCAACTGAGACATATATGTATATATGTTCGTATATATTTATTACTATATTTATTTATTTATTTATTTTACTTGTACACATCTACTTGTACATATCTAGTCTACTTATTTTATTTTATTTTGTTAGTATGTTTGGTTTTGTTCTCCGTCTCCCCCTTTTAGACTGTGAGCCCACTGTGGGGTAGGGACTGTCTCTATATGTTGCCAACTTGGACTTCCCAAGCGCTTCGTGCGGTGCTCTGCACACAGTAAGCGCTCAGTAAATACGATTGATTGATTGATTGATTGATTGAATGCGCGGAGGACGAGATTCCCTCCTTCCCTTCCCCACAGCACCTGTATATATGTATACGTGTTTGTACATATTTATTACTCTATTTATTTATTTATTTATTCTACTTGTACATATCTATTCTATTTATTTTATTTTGTTAGTATGTTTGGTTTTGTTCTCTGTCTCCCTCTTTTAGACTGTGAGCCCCCTGTTGGGTAGGGACTGTCTCTATATGTTGCCAATTTGTACTTCCCAAGCGCTTAGTACAGTGCTCTGCACATAGTAAGAGCTCAATAAATACGATTGATGATGATGATGATGGTTCGGCTGAAAGGCCTCCGGACGAAATTCCGCAGCCTCACAGGACCTCCCGCCCTTCCTTTGCGGTGGGAAATTCTTTCGTCAGTTTAGCCTGAATCCCTCCTGCTTGAAATCTCGGCCTTCCCGTCCCACCCTGAGGGAGGATAGGGGGTTCTCCGTCTTGGACAGGCTCGAAGAAAAGATATGGCATTTGCTAAGTGGGGTTGAACGCCGTCCCTGTCCCATATGGGGTTCCCGGTCTTAATCCCCATTTTCCAGATAATAATAATAATAATGATGGCATTTGTTAAGCGCTTACTATGTGCAGAGCACTGTTCTAAGCGCTGGATGAGGTGACTGAGGCCCAGCCCACTGTTGGGTAGGGACCGTCTCTATATGTTGCCAACTTGTACTTCCCAAGCGCTTAGTACAGTGCTCTGCTCACAGTAAGCGCTCAATCAATCAATCAATCAATCAATCGTATTTATTGAGCGCTTACTGTGTGCAGAGCACTGTACTAAGCGCTTGGGAAGTACAATAAAGTACAATAAATACAATTGATTGATTGATTGATTGATTGAAGGGACTCGCCCAAGGTCACCCAGCAGACAAGTGGCAGAGGTGGGATTAGAGAAGCAGCGTGGCTCAGTGGAAAAGAGCCCGGGTTTTGGAGTCAGAGGTCATGGGCTCAAATCCCTAAATATTCCATTTATTTTATTTTGTTGATATGTTTTGTTTTGTTGTCTGTCTTCCCCTTCTAGACTGTGAGCCCGCTGTTGGGTAGGGACCGTCTCTATATGTTGCCAATGTGTACTTCCCAAGCGCTTAGTACAGTGCTCTGCACACAGTAAGCACTCAATAAATACGATTGAATGAATGAATGAAATGAGTCCCGGCTCCGCCAACTGTCAGCTGTGCGACTTTGGGCAAGTCACTTCACTTCTCCGGGCCTCAGTTCCCTCATCTGTAAAATGGGGATGAAAACTGTGAGCCCCACGTGGGACAACCTGATGACCTTGTATCCTCCCCAGCGCTTAGAACAGTGCTTTGCACATAGTAAGCGCTTAATAAATGCTATCAAAAAAAACCACCCATGACCTTCTGAATCCCAGGCCCATGTGCTAGGCCGTACTGCTTCTCCACGCTGCTTGGAATTCATGGTGACTCAATCCCCTCAAGCTCATCTCTTCTAGACTGTGAGCCCACTGTTGGGTAGGGACTGTCTCTATATGTTGCCAACTTGGACTTCCCAAGCGCTTAGTACAGTGCTCTGCACACAGTAAGCACTCAATAAATACAATTGATTGATTGATTGATTGATATCAGGACCTCTCTCCCCACACCTGTCAAGACCCCCTTCCCTGCGGGGAGAGAGATTTGGGACAACCTGATCACCTTGTAACTTCCCCTGTGCTTAGAACAGTGCTTTGCACATAGTAAGCGCTTAATAAATGCCATCATTATTATTATTATTATTATTTGGGAACACTGGGGAGAAGGGCAGGGGACCACCTTCTTCTCCTCACCCACTTATCCCAGGGGATAATTTGTTCTGGGGTAAACCAGTATACGGGTCGGTACATGTCCAACGCGACAGCCGTCTAATTATGGGCCCTTCCTTCCTCGTCCTCTGCTATTTTTAGTCCCGGCACTAATTACAACCTATATATATGTATATATGTTTGTATGCATTTATTACTCTATTTATTTATTTATTTTATTTGGACATATTTATTCTATTTTATTTTGTTAATATGTTTTGTTTTGTTGTCTGTCTCCCTCTTCTAGACTGTGAGCCCGTTGTCAGGTAGGGACCGTCTCTATATGTTGCCGACTTGGACTTCCCAAGCGCTTTGTACAGTGCTCTGCACACAGTAAGCGCTCAATAAATACGATTGATTGATTGATTGATTGATTGATCGGCAAGATGGGCGCTCTCTGCTTTGGGTGTCAGAGTTCGGGGCCCTCCCCAAGGGGCTCTCGTTGGCCAGAGAGGCCGGAGCGATCCGGGGAGGCCGGAGAGGTCCGATCCAAGGGGCAGAGCACCACCTCAAACAAGCAATCAATCGTATTTATTGAGCACTTACTGTGTGCAGAGCACTGTACTAAGCGCTTGGGAAGTCCAAGTTGGCAACATAGAGAGACAGTCCCTACCCAACAGTGGGCTCACAGTCTAGAAGGGGGAGACGGAGAACAAAACTAAACATATTAACTAAATAAAATAAATAGAATAGATATGTACAAGTAAAATAAATAGAGTAATAAATAAATAAAATAAATAGAGTAATAAATAAATAAATATTAAAATAGAGTAATAAATATGTACAAACATATATACATATATCCAGGTGCTGTGGGGAAGGGAAGGAGGTAAGACGGGGGGGATGGAGAGGGGGACGAGGGGGAGAGGAAAGAGGGGGCTCAGTCTGGGAAGGCCTCCTGGAAGAGGTGAGCTGTTTCTCTACTGTTTCTGTTTGAGAAGCAGCCTGGCTCAGTGGAAAGAGCGCGGGCTTTGGAGTCAAAGGTCATGGGTTCAAATCCCAGCTCCGTCAATTGTCAGCTGTGTGACTTTGGGCAAGTCACTTTGCTTCTCTGGGCCTCAGTTCCCTCGTCTGTAAAATGGGGATGAAGACTGTGAGCCCCCCGTGGGACAACCTGATCACCTTGTAGCCTCCCCAGCGCTTAGAGCAGTGCTTTGCACGTAGTAAGCGCTTAGTAAATGCCATTATTATTATTACTAAGTGCTGGGAAAGATACAAGATAATCGGGAGGGACACAGTCCCCGTCCCACACAGGGCTCACAGCCTCAATCCCCATTTTACAGATGAGGGAACGGGGCACAGAGAAGTGAAGTGACTTGTCCAGGGTCTCCCAGAAGACAAGTGGCAGGGCCCGGATTAGAACCTGGTCCTTCTGAGCCCCAGATCTGTGCTCGATCCACCGCTGCTGCCCCCAAGGAGCCCAGGGGAACCGAAAGCGTAGTGGCCCCTGTGCTTAATACAGTGCCCTCCCAGGCTCCCACCACCTCTCCGGCTGCTCATTCAATCATTCAATTGTATTTATTGAGCACTTACTTTGTGCAGAGTACTGTACTAAGCGCTTGGGAGTGTAAATTACAACCCGGGAACCTCAGGGAGTGCTAGATAGGCTGGTCCTACCGGAGTCAAGGGGTGGATGGACAGAACCTCCTTTCCCTGCCTCGGAGGGATTAGGGATCCCGGGGGCCCACGCGGGGTGCAGAGGCTGGGGAGACCCTCGTCCGGCAGCGGTTTTGTTTTTTTTAATAGCATTTATTAAGAGCTTACTCTGTGCAAAGCACTGTTCTAAGCGCTGGGGAGGTTACAAGTGGATCATTTTCCAGATGAGGGAACTGAGGCCCAGAGAAGTGAAGTGACTTGCCCAAAGTCACCCAGCTGACAATTGGCAGAGCTGGGATTTGAACCCATGACCTCTGACTCCAAAGCCCGGGTTCTTTCCGCTGAGCCACGCTGCTTCTCTTGGGTGGGAATGCGGGATCCCGGGAGGGCCGACAGGAGGGCCGACGGTTACTCGGCTCTGCAGGAGATTCAGGCTTTGGGCAGAGGCTGGATGGCCCATCCTCCTGGGGCCACGGTTTGCTGCCCAGTAAATATTCCCGCACCACCCAATCAATCAATCGTATTTATTGAGCGCTTACTGTGTGCAGAGCACTGTACTGAGCCCTTGGGAAGTCCAAGTTGGCAACATATAGAGACAGTCCCTACCCAACAGCGGGCTCACAGTCTAAAAGTCTGGGCTCACGCCCAGCACCGGCTTAACGAGCCTGGGGAGGAAGGCAGGACCGAGGCGGCCCAGCCCTCCACATCTGCTTGTACTTAGCACGTGCTGGGCGGGAGCGGCGGACACACAAAGAGGGTTAGCGTGGAGCAAAATCCCCAGCCCGGCCCTGCCTCGGCCAGCGGGCGACCACCAGAAGCGCCAGGATGGACAGCGGGGGCCGCCGTGCCGTAGGCCAGACCTGGGGACTCCTGGCATCCCGACTGCCCGGCATCTCCTGCAGCGGGAGGGATTGAGGTCGGGATTGAAGCGCGGCCAGGAAAGACTTCCCCGGTTACCCGGGGCCGGGCGCTGGCCGACCTCCGTTTCCACCGAGGGTAGGGCGTGGGAGATCGGGCCCGCACGGCGACGGGGAGGATTCAGTAAATATGAAACATCCTCATCTGTGAAATGGGGATTAAGACTGTGAGCCCCCTTGGGACAACCTGATCACCTTGTAATCTCTCCAGCGCTTAGAACAGTGCTTTGCACATAGTTAGCGCTTAATAAATGCCATTATTATTATTATTATTATTTGATTGGAGACCCCCAAGTCGGCCCATCTCTCTGGGGTTCTCAGGAGGGCCTCAGGCCTTCACTTCTCTGGGCCTCAGTTCCCTCCTCTGTAAAATGGGGATGAAGACTGTGAGCCCCCCGTGGGACAACCTGATCACTCTGTAACCTCCCCAGCGCTTAGAACAGTGCTTTGCACATAATAAGTGCTTAACAAATTCCAAAATTATTATTATTATTATTGTTGATTGAGTAAGGGAGGGGATTCGGGATCTCTGCCGTTGGCTGGCAGGCCGGGCCCAACTCTGGTGCATACAGCTCCTCTGTTTGTGACAATATGTCCATTTTATGCATGTGTGTGTTTGGGCGTTTGTGTGTGCATTACATGTGTTCTCTCCAGACGTGTCGGCCAGACTGCGGCGGTTGTCCCTGCCTTCTCAGCGTCGACCTACAGGCTTCCTTCCCTTAAGATGGATACGGGTTTTCCGCTTCCTCTGGGCCTCCCCACGATGCCCAATATCCAACGATGGGGGCAGAGAGGGAGGATCCAGCCCGATTGATGGGCAGAGGGATTTCTTGCCCTCTCTGGGGACGCACTGAGGAGAGGGAGAGGACCCGGTGGAGTGCTGGGGGCAGGGGGAAGAAGGCAGAGCCAGCCTGGGGGCGAGGAAGGAGGAAAGAGAAAGAGGGCAACCTCCCAAATCCTTCCCGGCCTGCCTGGCAGGGAGCTGGAAACAGCAAGCTGGCACCTCTCCTGCCACATCCCTGCAATTTCCTGCCCTTACCGTACCCTTCTGTGGATGCTCTCCTGGCTCACATCCGAATCCCCTGGTTGGGAAGGCTCCCTCCTTTCTCTCCCCCTCCTCCCCCTCCCCACAGCACCTGTATATATGCATATATATTTGTACGGATTAATTACTCTATTTTATTTGGACACATTTATTTTATTTTGTTACTATGTTTGGTTTTGTTCTCCGTCTCCCCCTTTTAGACTGTGAGCCCACTGTTGGGTAGGGACTGTCTCGATATGTTGCCAACTTGGACTTCCCAAGCTCTTACTACGGTGCTCTGCACACAGTAAGCGCTCAATAAATGCGATTGAATGAATGAATGAATGAATGAAAGGGGGATGGGGGGCCTGGGCTCTACAAGCTAGGGCCTGTTTGAAGCAGTGTGGCTCAATGAAAAGAGCACACAGGCTTTGGAGTCAGAGGTCATGGGTTCAAATCCCGGCTCCACCAATTGTCAGCTGTGTGACTTTGGGCAAGTCACTTAATAATAATAATAATAATGCTGGTATTTGTTAAGCGCTTACTATGTGCAAAGCACTGTTCTAAGCACTGGGGGGAACACAAGGAGATGAGATTGTCCCATGTGGGGCTCACAGTCTTAATCCACGTTTTACAGATGAGGGAACTGAGGCACAGAGAAGTGAAGTGACTTGCCCGAGGTCACACAGCAGACATGTGGGGGAGGCGGGATTCGAACCCATGACCTCTGACTCCCAAGCCCGCGCTCTTTCCACTGAGCCACGCTGCTTCGCACTTCACTTCTCCGGGCCTCAGTTCCCTCATCTGTAAAATGGGGATTAAGACTATGAGCCCCCTTGGGACAAACTGATCACCTTGTAATCTCTCCAGCACTTTGCATATAGTTAGCGCTTAATAAATGCTATTATTATTATTATTATTATTATTCTTATATTGGAGACCCCCAAGTCGGCCCATCTCTCTGGGGTCCTCAGGCCCACCCGGGCCCAGGGCCAGACGCTGCTACCCTCGGCCAGGGGTCTTCCTCCTTCCTCCTCCCTCCCAGAACCTCACCGCCTCCGTCAGCTTCATCCCCGACAACACTTCCATATGCAAAGTCTTCGGAACACCCAGCCGTCTTTGCTGCCGCCCTTGCAGATCAATCGGTGCTTATTTGCTTAATGCTTTGCATTTTATTTATTTGATGTCACAATGTCTACGTGTTTTGCTTTGTTGTCTGTCTCCCCCTTCTAGACTGTGAGCCTGTTGTTGGGTGGGGACCATCTCTACATGTTGCCGACTTGGACTTCCCAAGTGCTTAGTACGGTGCTCTGCACACAGTAAGCGCTCAATAAATACAACTGAATGAACAATGCAGAGCCACCTTCCCTACAAGTTCTTGTCACTCCAGCTGTCCCTCTTCCCCCTCCATGCCAGCATTCTCAGCTCCTGTTCCTCTCCCCATCAGACCCCCCCAGGACTTTGCCTTTCTCTCCCCAGCGCCCACTGAAACTCCCCTTTTCCCTCAGCATCCCCGACCTCTCCTCCTCTGCTCCTCTTCTCCTTCTACAAGGTCATGGGTTCTAATCCCGGCTCCACCACTTGTCTGCTGTGTGACCTTGGGCAAGTCGCTTCACTTCTCTGGGCCTCGGTTCCCTCTTCTGTAAAATGGGGATTGAGACCGTGAGCCCCACGTGGGACGGGGACTGTGTGCAACCTGATTTGCTTGTATCCACCCCTGCGCTTAGTAATAATAACAATAATGATGGCATTTATTAAGCGCTTACTATGTGCAAAAGCACTGTTCTAAGTGCTGGGGGGGATACAAGGTAATTAGGTTGTCCCACGTGGGGCTCACAGTCTTCATCCCCATTTTACAGATGAGGTAACTGAGGCCCAGAGAGGTGAAGTGACTTGCCCAGAGTCACACAGCTGACAATTGGCAGAGCTGGGATTTGAACCCATGGCCTCTGACTCAAAAGCCCGGGCTCTTTCCACTGAGCCACGAGTGCCTGGCTCCCAGACTGAGACCCCCTCCTTCCTCTCCCCCTCGCCCCCATCTCCATCCCACCCGTCTTACCTCCTTCCCTTCCCCACAGCACCTGTACATATGTTTGTACATATTCATTACTCTATTTATTTATTTATTTATTTTACTTGTACATATCTATTCTATTTATTTTATTTTGTTAATCTGTTTGGTTTTGTTCTCTGTCTCCCCCTTCTAGACTGTGAGCCCACTGTTGGGTAGGGACTGTCTCTAGATGTTGCCAACTTGTACCCCCATCCTCTGCCTCCATCCTCTGCCCGGGCCAGCCCCTCGACTTCTGTTCCCCACCCCGGACTCTCCTGGGCCTCGATCCTCCACCCGGGCCATCCCCTCTACCTCCATCCTCCGTCCGGATCATCCCCTCGACCTCCACCCTCCTCTCTGACCTCCTCATCCTGCCCGCTTTGCCTCCTCGCGAGCCCAGCACGTGGGCCACCCCCTCCCACCTCTGAGTCACCTCCTCTGGCAATGTTCCTAGAACGGGCTCTGGGCCTCCGTCGGTCATCCCCTCTCCCTTCCTTCCTTCCTGCAGATGAGGACGCCTCATCCAGGAAGCTTTCCTGATTCATCCCCGCCCCGTCTGCAGCTGCCACAGCTCGCTCCTGAATCCCTGCGGCCCGGACGATGTGGACGATGCCCTAGTGTGTGCTCCCCATCCCCCCCGCCTTACCTCCTTCCCCTCCCCACAGCACCTGTATATATGTATATATGTTTGTACGGATTTATTCCACTGAGCCACGCTGCTTCTCCACTTGTCAGCTGTGTGACTTTGGGTAATCAATCAATCAATCAATCGTATTTATTTATTGAGCGCTTACTGTGTGCAGAGCACTGTACTAAGCGCTGGGGAAGTACAATTTGGCAACATATAGAGACGGTCCCTACCCAACAGTGGGCTCACAGTCTAAAAGGGGGAGACGGAGAACAAAACCAAACATACTAACAAAATAAAATAAATAGAATAGATATGTACAAGTTAAATAAATAAATAGAGTAATGAATATGTACAAACATTTATACATATATACAGGTGCTGTGGGGAAAGGAAGGAGGTAAGATGGGGGGATGGAGAGGGGGACGAGGGGGAGAGGAAGGAAGGGGCTCAGTCTGGGAAGGCCTCCTGGAGGAGGTGAGCTCTCAGTAATCACTTAACTTCTCTCGGACCTCAGTTCCCTCATCTGCAAGATGGGGATTAAAACTGCGAGCCCCACGTGGGACAACCTGATCACCTTGTGTCCTCCCCAGCGCTTAGAACAGTGCTTTAATATTATTATTATTATTATTACTCTTTATTTATTTTATTTGTACATATTTATTCTATTTATTTTGTTAATATGTTTTGTTTTGTTCTCTGTCTCCCCCTTCTAGACTGTGAGCCTGCTGTTGGGTAGGGACCGTCTCTAGATGTTGCCAACTTGAGCTTAGTACAGTGCTCTGCACAGAGTAAGCGCTCAATAAATGCGATTGGATGGATGAATGAATGATTGAGTGCGATCTGGAGTCCAGGGGGAGAGTCCAAGATCCCAAGCAGGGGCAGTCTAGGCAGTACGAGGCTCCGCAGACATTTCGGGCTCGGCAACCGGGGCGGCATCTTTTGAAGCTTTCACCTGTGTGCGTTCAGGGGAATGGAAACTCTCCAAACCCAAAGGATATTCCCCCTCATATAGAGAAGCAGTGTGGCTCAGTGGAAAGAGCACGGGCTTTGGAGTCAGAGGTCATGGGTTCGAATCCCCACTCCGCCGCATGTCTGCTGTGTGACCTTGGGCGAGTCACTTAACTTCTCTGAGCCTCAGTTCTCTCAACTGTAAAATGGGAATTAAGACTGTGAGCCCCCCCGTGGGACAACCTGATCACCCTGTATCCCCCCCCAGCGCTTAGAACAGTGCTTTGCACAGAGTAAGCGCTTAACAAATGCCATTATTATTATCTGGCAGTTTTGGGGGAGCCGTCGGGGGGCGGGGGAATGGGTCCGCTGCCTAGCTGGGGTGTTCCGGCGGTGATCCAGTTGTTCTGGTCCTGGGGGAGCCGCTCCATCTGGAATGTTGGGCCACGGCCAGGATTGAGCCGGAGCTCCTCGGGTTGAGAAGAGGTTTTCATTGCAGGCACGGGAGTAATAATAATAATAATAATGATGGCATTTATTAAGTGCTTACTATATGCAAAGCACTGTTCTAAGCACTGGGGAGGTTACGAGGCGATCAGGTTGTCCCACGGGGACTCACAGTCTTCATCCCCATTTTACAGATGAGGTCACCGAGGCACAGAGAAGTGAAGTGACTCGCCCAAAGTCACATAGTTGGCGGAGCCAGGATTTGAACCCATGACGTCTGACTCCAAAGCCCGGGCTCTTTCCACTGAGCCCCGCTGCTTCTCCATCATCACCTCCCAAGCGCTCAGCGCAGTGGTCTGCACCCAGTAAGCGCCCAACGAGTACGATCAGTTGAGAAGTGCGAGGGGAGAGGAACGCGGGGTTTGAGTTGACCCGACTTCTCTCCCCTCCCCGTTTCCCACCACACATAGGCCCGGACGCACACGCGGACACACGGACACCCCCACGTAAACCGTGTTAATAAAATCCTCGAAGAATTTTAAACTCGAACTTCCCTGCTCTACTGTAATTCTGCCCACGGGGTCGAGGGGAACTAGATGGCCAGCGAACAAAGCCTTCCTAACATCCCGTCCCGAAACGGGGCGGGCGGCTTCAGGCTGCCTCACCCCTGTCGTGTTTCGTGATAAAACCTTCGATCTGATTTTCCAACTGGTTGGAAACCTTCTCCGGTGGCTGCGGGTTGGATCCCCTCCCGGCCCTCGCCCCCAAACTGCCTGAGCGGATGATCTCAGCCCCTCAGTCCTCCTTCCAGAGGATGAGTAAACAGTCTTCACATTTGGTTCCATTCTGAGGATTTTCAAGTTTATTAAGATTGCACCAGGACTTCATAAACACACGCGCGCGCACGCTATTGGGTGCTCAGCGTTGGCGTCCTTCACCAACAGAGCCAGAGGTGGGCCCAGTAGGGTGCCCAGACCATTCATTCAGTCATTCAATCGCATTTATTGATCAATCAATCAATCAATCGTATTTATTGAGCACTTACTGTGTGCACAGCACTGTACTAAGCGCTTGGGAAGTCCAAGTTGGCAACATCTAGAGAAGGTCCCTACCCAACAGTGGGCTCACAGTCTAGAAGGGGGAGACAGAGAACAAAACCAAACATATTAACAAAATAAAATAAATAGAATAGATATGTACAAGTAAAATAAATGATTAGAGTAATAAATATGTACAAACATATATACATATATACAGGATTAAGACTGTGAGCGCCCTGTGGGACAACTTGATCACCTTGTAACCTCTCCAGTGCTTAGAACAGTGCTTTGCACATAGTAAGCGCTTAATAAATGTTATTATTATTATTATTATTGTTATAGAATCGAGTTGGTAGACACGTTCCCTGCCCACAGCGAGCTGACAGATTTTGTCTCTTCTGCGTCCCCCGCCAACCATCGGCAGCCTCTGCCTTCGCCTCCCCCCTGTATCCACCAAGCGTCTCAGTCGATCGACGGTATTTATTGAACGCCTACTGCGTGCCGAGCACTGTACCGGGTGTTTGGGAGAGTACAATCCGACAGAGTCGGTCGATCCGATCCCTGCCCACATCGAGCTTACACGTCCAAAGGCCGCCCGGCCATCTGGGTCCTGAAGGCCCCGCCTCATGGAGCCAAATTCTAGGCCGGGTCGGTCACCGATGAGGGGAAGAGGGCTTGGGGATTTAGCATCCAAACTTTCGGGAGCTCAAAGTGGGACAGAGGAGGGGTCTTCCGGATGGGCTGGGCCCAGAGGGAGAGACTGGGAGAAAAGAGCGGGTAAAGGACAGAGAGGCAGAGAGAGATGGAGGGAGAGACAATGAAAGAATGATACGGGGAGAATGAAATCCATATCATTTCCTTTGCTCCCCATCACCCCGACTCCCTCCCTCTGCTCTACCCCCCTCCGCCCCTCTGCGCGTGTCTGTTTATTATTCTATTTATTCTACTAATGATATGGTTTGTTCTCTGTCTGCCCCTTTTAGACTGTGAGCCCGCTGTTGGGTAGGGACTGTCTCTATATGTTGCCAATTTGTACTTCCCAAGTGCTTAGTACAGTGCTCTGCACACGGTAAGCGCTCAATAAATACGATTGATGATGATATGTATATATCTATAATTTTATTTATTTATATTAATGCTATTGATGCCCGTCTACCTTGTTCTGTTTTGTTTTGTTGTCTGTCTCCCCGCTTCTAGACTGTGAGCCCGTTGTTGGGTAGGGACCGTCTCTATCTGTTGCCGAATTGTCCTTTCCAAGCGCTTAGTGCGGTGCCCTGCGCACAGTAAGTGCTCAATCAATCCGATTGAATGGATGAGTCAGCCAGTCAGTCAGTCGGTTTTATTTAGTGAGCACTTACTGTGTGCAGAGCACTGTACTAAGCGCTAGGGAGAGTACAGTATAACAATAAACAGAAACATTCCCTGCCCACAGTGAGCTTACAATCTAGAGAGAGGAGAAGCGGCGTGGCTCGGTGGAAAGAGCCCGGGCTTTGGAGTCAGAGTTCATGGGTTCAAGTCCCGGCTCCGCCAGTCAGCTGTGTGACTTTGGGCAAGTCACTTAACTTCTCTGTGCCTCAGTTACCTCATCTGTAAAATGGGGATTAAGATTGTGAGCCCTCCATGGGATAACCTGATCACCTTGTATCCTCCCCAGTGCTTAGAACAGTGCTTTGCACATAGTAAGCGCTTAATAAATGCCATCATTATTATTATATTCACATATGAGCATGTGTGTGCGCATATATACACACACTTACACACCCAAACACACATTCACCTGGACAGAAAAATTTGGGCAAATCATGGCAGCAGGGCCAGAAGTCAGAAAGGGAAATGACTTTCAGGCTCGCTAGACTGTAAGCTCATTGTGGGCAGCGGACGTGCCTAACAACTCTGTTGTATTGTACTTTCCCGAGCGCTTAGTACAGGGCTCTGCACGTAGTAAGTCCTCAATTAATACCGTTGATTGAATGATGGATCGATTGGGTCCTGGAGGTAGAAACTCCGCTTGTCTGCTGTGTGATTCCGGATGAGTCTCTCAACTTCTCCGTTACCTCACCTGTAAAATGGGGATTAAGATCCTGAGCCCCGTGCGGGACACGGACTTTCTACCCCAGCGCTTAGTACAGTTCCCGGCACATAGCAAGTGCTTAGAGCTGTTGAATCTTTTACTTTCCCTTGCTGCCGCTTCAGCTGCGACTGCCCTGCGTTATCGTCTTCCTTCTGCCCCGTGACCAGAAGTAGGACTTTAGTCGGCCCCAGAAGCCTTCTGTAGGATGGCGAGGACCTGGGGGGAGACCCACATACGTCCCATCCGGTGCGGGCTAGATGGTTAGGTGAGTGGGGCCACGAAGGCTTCCCGGAGGAGGTGGACTTTGTGCGCCGGGAAGGAGGGGATGGGATGGGTGTGTGGGCTCTGGAAAATTTGAATTTGCCATTGAATTTCTCCCGAATCCTCAGTCCCTCCATCACCCGGCACACGCACGCTCGCGGGGGACAGAATGCAAACCCCGGGCTTTCTCTCCCTGGAAATCCCCGGGGTTTGGGTTTGAGTTTGGACCCTCACTGGCTGGGACCCCTGGCATCTCAGGGCCTGTGGAAACAGCTGGCAGGGGTCTGGGTCTCTGTGCAGGCCCCACTAACCCCCTCAGCCCTGGAAGAGTCTGGGTTTACTCCTAGTCTTCCCAGGGAGTCCAAGTCGCGGTTCCCAGGGGGGCCTGGCTCGTTTTTCCCCCGGGGCGGGGGACAGGCTTGTGGTTCTTGGGGGGCGGGTTGGCTCGTGGTTTCGGGGGGGCTCGGCTCGTGGTTTCCGGCGGAGGGCAGCTCGTCATTCCGAGCGGAGGCCTGACTTGTGGTTCCCATGGGGGCCCGGCTCAAGTTTCCTTGCGGGGTCCGGCCCGTCTTTCCGGCGGGGGCCCAGCTCACAGTTGCCGGGGCACCGCACCGCTGTGGCTGTAGAGATCCACGGCTTCCATGGGCCAAACAGAATGTAATGGTCTCCTGGGGCCTCTACAACCTGACCTCCTCCCCTCCTCCTCCTCCTCTCCCCCCCTCAGCCCATCTCCCGCCCTCGCCCCAGCCTCGGGCCTCCAGAGGCGGAGAGCCGCCCAGCAGCGGGAAATCATTCCCAGACGGTCCCAGGCGTCCTGGGCCTGGGCAGGGATCGGCAAGGGAGGGGCCGGGACCTGCTCTCTCTGGAAAAGCTGCTTTGGGCAAAGCCCCCCTTCCCAGTGGAGAGCAAGGGGGCTGAAAGGGAAAGACCCCCTTGCTCTTCCCCCTCCACCCCAGGGCGATCTCCCTTTGGGTCCCGCACCTAGGCCTTGGTCTTGGCAGGGTGGGAGCTGTGTGGCGGGACCTGTCCTGGGGATCTAGTAGGGTTATTACAGGATGCTGGACTCCGGGAGTCTCTGGGCGGGCAAGCAGAGCTCGGCAGCTGGAATCAATCTGGCAAACGCACTTACTGGCAGTCCAAAGGCCCGGGGAGGAGGAAGAAGAGGGAGGAGGGATCCTGGGGGTGGGAAGAAGGGGAGGAGGCAGAAGAAGAGGGAGGAGGGAGGCTGGTGGTGGCAAGGAAGAGGAGGACGAGGATGGGGGTGGGTGAGAGGCAGGCAGGAAGGAAAGGGGCGCAAAGACCCACACTGGGAAGTCTGGCCTCTTCATTCACTCATTCATTCAATCGTATTCATTGAGCGCTCACTGTACTAAGCGTTCGAGAGAGTGCAACTATAAACAGAAACATTCCCTGCCCACAAAGAGCTTACAGTCTGGTGGAGGGAGGAGGTGGAGACAGACATTGATATAAATAAGTGATTACAGATATGTACATAAGCGCTGTAGGGCTGGGATGGGAGGGACGAATAAAGGGAGCAAGTCAGGGTGATGCAGAAAGGAATGGGAGAAGAGAAAAGGAGGGCTTAGTCAGGGAAGGCCTCTTGGAGGAGACGGGCCTTCAGGAAGGCTTTGAAGGAGGGGAGAGTAAGGAGGGTCTTCCAAACCTTCTCCTCTGTTCCCTCACTGGTGTCTCCCAGGGAACCGGGCTGCTCCTGTCTTGGAGTGGGTGCGGAGGGGCCTCTGGCCGGTTCTCAGAGCTCCTACTGTGAGCGAAGCCCTGTGTTAAGCACCGCAGGAGGCTCTGCAGGAGCGAGACTGTCGGCCTCCACTCAGGGAGCTGGCCATCCCGCTGGGTTTTCGGGGCTCTGCTCTAGCAGCGGTCCCTGAGGCCGGCAAGTCCAGTTCGAGGGCTACCCTGGGCCTGCCTCTGAGCCCCTGCCCCTCGGGATAATAATAATAATAATAATAATAATAATAATGATAGCATTTATTAAGCGCTTACTATGTGCAGAGCACTGTTCTAAGAGCTGGGGAGGTTACAAGGCAATCAGGTTGTCCTACAGGGGGCTCACAGTCTTCATCCCCATTTTACAGATGAGGTAACTGAGGCCCAGAGAAGTGAAGTGACTTGCCCAAAGTCACACAGCTGACAACTGGCAGAGCTGGGATTTGAACCCATGACCTCTGACTCCATAGCCCGGGCTCTTTCCACTGAGCCACGCTGCCGGGTGGGTTTGCCGCCATCCGGGATGGGGTAAGAAAAGGCTGAGGAGGAGGGCGACGCTCAGGGACCCCTCCCCGGGAAGCGTCCTAAATTCCGACGCACTTAAGGGAAATGCTTATCTGCGGTGATTATCTTTGCACCCGGGGTAATGGACGCAATATCGTGTGACCGACGTAAGCCTTGCGAGAGTGATGATAATTGAAGCGATGTTTGTTAAGCCCTTACTAGGTTCCAAGCACTGTACTAATCGCTGGCATAGCTACAAGTTAATTAGGTCAGACACAGTCCCTGTCCCACAAGGGGTTCTCAGTCTAAGAGAGGAGGAAAACTGGAATTGAATCCGCATTTTTTTCAGATGAGGAAACTGAGGCCCAGAGAAGTTACGAGCCTATCCCAAGGCCGAAGAGAGAATCTGAGACTTCTCACTCCGACTCTTAGGCCGCATGCATATTAATGTCTGTCTTCCCCTGTTTACCGTAAGCTTGTTATGGGCAGGGAAAGTATCCGCTAATTCTGTTGTACTCTCCCAAGCGCTCAGTGGATAAGAGCCATTTATCTGCTGTGTGACCTTGGCAAGTCACCTCACTTCTCCCTGCCTCAGTTCCTTCACCTGTAAAATGGGGATTAAGACAGTGAGCCCCATGTGGGACATGGACGGCGCCCAACCTGATTACTTTGTATCTGCCGCAGCGCTGAGAAGAGTTCCTGGCACATCATAAGCACTTAACAAGTTCCGTAGTCTTGTCTTATGCCATCGAGTCGTCTCCGACCCGTAGCGACGCCGTGGACTGTGAGCCCAATGTTGGGTAGGGACCGTCTCTATATGTTGCCAATTTGTACTTCCCAAGTGCTTAGTACAGTGCTCTGCACACAGTAAGCGCTCAATGAATACGATTGAATGAATGAATGAATGGACATATCTCTCCCAGAGTGCCCCAGCTCCACCTGCAATCACTCTGGTAGTGTATCCATAGAGTTTCCTTGTTCAAAATACGAAAGTTATTTACCCTTGCCTCCTTCCTTGATGTAAACTTGGGGATCCACCCTTGACAAGTACCATAAGAAAAAAAAAAAAGCAGGGGACTGTAAGTCCTCAGTTTCCTCATTTATAAAACAGGGATTCAACACCCGTTCTTCCTCCTCCTTAGACCACGTGGGATGGGACTGTGCCCGATCTGATTATCTTCCATCTCTTCCAGTGCTTGTCCTAGAGTGAGCACTTAACAAATACCACAATTATGATCCAGAAATTCCATCCCGCCCATGTTCCGGAATTCAGTGCTCCAGATAGCGGGGAGAGATCCGTGAGAGGAGGAGAGGAGAAGAACAATACAGGAGTCCCCAAGGTCCAGCATGACTGGGTAATAATAATAATCGTGGTTTCTGTTAAACATTTACCATGTTATTACTATTATCATTATGGTATCTGTTAAGCACTTACTATGTGTCAAATACTATTCTAAGGGCTGGGACAGACACAACCTAATCAGGTCAGACCCAGCCCCCGTCCCTCCTTGAGTTCACAGCCTTAGGGAGAGGGAGGACTGGTATTGAACCCCCATTTTGCAGGTGACTAAACTGAGGCACAGAGAAGATAAGTGACTTGTCCAAAGTCCCAGCGCAGGCGAGTAGTGGAGGGAGGATTAGAACCCAGGTCCCTTGACTCCCAGGCTGAAGGTCAAGAAGAGGAGGAGAGACGTTATGGGAAGGGAATGTGCTGTTATATTGTCATTTCGTTCATTCAATTCATTCAGTCGTACTGTTTGAGCGCTTACTGCGTGCAGAACACTGTACTAAGCGCTTGGGAAGTGCAAGTTGGCAACATATAAAGACGGTCCCTACCCAGAAACGGGCTCCCAGTCTAGAAGGGGGAGACAGACAACGAAACAAAACATGTAGACAGGTGTCATTTTCCCATGCGCATAGTATAGTGCTCTGCACACAGTAAGCGCTCAATAAATACGATTGAATGACTGACTGGAAGCTTGCTGTGGGCAGGGAATGTGTCTGTTATGTTGTTATATATTGTTATAATAATAATAATAATGACATTTATTATGCGCTTACTATGTGCAAAGCACTGTTCTAAGCACTGGGGAGTTTACAAGGTGACCAGGTTGTCCCACGGGGGGCTCACAGTCTTCATCCCCATTTTCCAGATGAGGTAACTGAGGCCCAGAGAAGTGAGGTGACTTGCCCAAAGTCACACAGCTGACAAGTGGCGGAGCCGGGATTTGAACCCATGACCTCTGACTCCAAAGCCCGGGCTACTTCCGTATGGAGAACAACATATAACAATATAGAGAAGCGTGAGAAACAGCGTGATGTAACAGATAGAGCGTGGGCCTGGGAGCCGAAAGGACCCGGATTCTAATCCCGGCTCCGCCATTGGTCTGCTCTGTGACCTTGGGCAGGTCACTTCACTTCTCTGGGCCTCCAGTTCCCTCATCTGTAAAATGGGGATTAAGACTGTGAGCCCCCCGTGGGACAACCTGATTACCTTGTATCCACCCCAGTGCTTAGAACAGTGCTTGGCACATAGTAAGTGCTTAACAAATACCATCATCCTCATCGTCATATTGCCCTCTCCCAAGCGCTTAGTTTAGTGCTCTGCACACTGTAAATACGACTGACTGACTGAGAGGTGATTCAGAAAGTGGGAGCGCCAGCTGGGACAGGAGGGCGAGGGTTGGGGGTCGGAGACGGGTGGGCTTCCTCCGAGTCCTCATTCATTCAATCATTCATTCAATCGTATTTATTGAGCGCTTACTGTGTGCAGAGCACTGTCCTAAGCGCTCGGGAATTCCAAGTTGGCAACACATAGAGACGGTCCCGACCCAACAACAGGCTCACAGTCTAGAAGGGGGAGACAGACAACAAAACAAAACACGTGGACGGGTGTCATGTCATCAGAATAAAGAGAAGTAAAGCTAGATGCACATCATTAACAAAATACATAGAATAGTAAATATGTACAAGTAAAATAACAGGTGTCATGTCATCAGAATAAATAGAAGTAAAGCTAAATGCACATCATTAACAAAATAAATAGAATAGTAAATAAGTACAAGTAAAATAGAGTAATGCATGTGTACAACCATATATACAGGTGCTGTGGGGAGGGGAAGGAGGTAGGGCCAAGGGGATGGGGAGGAGGAGAGGAAAAAGGGGGCTCAGTGTGGGAAGGCCTCCTGGAGGAGGTGAGCTCTCAGTAGGGCTTTGAAGGGAGGAAGAGAGCTAGTTTGGCGGATGCGCGGAGGGAGGACATGGGCCGGGGGTCGACGGCGGGACAGGCGAGAAGGAGGTCCAGTGAGGAGGTGAGTCTTCCCCCGCTCCGCCACGGTGACGGCCCCGGCCCACATCTCCGGCGTCAGTCCTCCCCGGCAGTAAACGGTGGCTCGACTCCAGGTTTCTGTGGGACCAGGATGCAGTTGGGCCTGGATCGTCGTGGGGCATAGCGGAGGTGCAGCGGAGCGGGGAAGCCAGGGCCCAGCCCCGCCCCGGGGAGTAGGCGCTGCCAAGCAATTTGTGGAAAAAAACCCCAAAGCAAACAATCTAGCATCTGAGCCGGGGGAAGTCGTGAGGCACTGCCGTCCCTCACCCCCGGGCCTGGTCCTCCGTCCTCCCTGGAGGCCCAGCTGGCGGGGAGGGAGAAGAACCGACGTTGGGGGAGGCCACGCGGGGAGGTCAAGTGGGCACAGAAATGTTGCAGCGTGGCTCAGTGGAAAGAGCCCGGGCTTTGGAGTCAGAGGTCATGGGTTCAAATCCCAGCTCTGCCAACGGTCAGCTGTGTGACTTTGGGCAAGTCACTTCACTTCTCTGGTCCTCGGTTCCCTCATCTGTAAAATGGGGATTAAGACTGTGAGCCCCCCGTGGGACAACCCGATCACCTTGTAACCACCCCAGTGCTTAGAACAGTGGAAAGAGCCCGGGTTTTGGAGTCAGAGGTCATGGGTTCAAATCCCAGCTCCGCCAAAGGTCAGCTGTGTGACTTAGGGCAAGTCACTTCACTTCTCTGGGCCTCGGTTCCCTCATCTGTAAAATGGGGATTAAAACTGTGAGCCCCCCATGGGACAACCTGATCACCTTGTAACCACCCCAGTGCTTAGAACAGCACATTGCACAGAGTAAGCGCTTAATAAATGCCATTATTATTATCAATAATCAATAAATCATATCATTGAGCGCCTACTGGGGGCAGAGCACTGGACTAAGAGCTTGGGAGATTACAAAGCAACAGAATAACGGACAGTTTCCCTGCCCACAACGAGCTTACAGTCTAGAGAGGATAAATGCAATCATTTTCATCCTCTTGATGACATCCTCTCAATAAGCACGGTCCTATTTATTGAGCGCTTACTGTCACTGCATTAAACGCTTGGCATAGTACAATATAACAATATAACAGGAGTCTCCCAAGTTAATCTTGTCCTCCCGTGGCTTGGGGCGGCTTCATCTGGAAGGGGCAATATCGCTGGTTCTTGATGCCCCAGGGGAGAGGAGTCCCTCATCTCGCCTGGGCTGGGTCTTCCAACCTCAACAGTTGCGAAGTCCTTCCTCGCGGCTAACCTCAATCTCTCCCAACTGCAATTTTGGCCCGAGGTTTGACTCCGTAAAGGCTGCTGGCTTTCGCCTCTCCTAGCAGGGAGAAGAACGGGTGGGAGGCGCGAGGAGTCTGAGTGAAGGGAGGAAAGAGAGGAAGGGGTGAGGGGGAAAGGGTCTGGGGAAAGGAAAGTGGTGGGGTGCAAGGAGCCTGAGGACTGTGAGCCCACTGTTGGGTAGGGACTGTCTCTATATGTTGCAAACTTGTACTTCCCAAGCGCTTAGTACAGTGCTCTGCACACAGTAAGCGCTCAATAAATATGATTGATTGATTGATTGATTGATTGAGGAAGGGAGGAAAGAGAGGACGGGGTGAGGGGGAAAGGGTCTGGGGAAAGGAAAGTGGCGGTGGGGGAGGTGACATCTCAGGGAGAGGGGTGTGATGGAGAGAGGAGTGAGGGGTAGAAAATAATAAGAATTGTGGTATTTATTAAGCACTTACTATGTGCCAAGCACTGTTCTAAGCCCTGGAGTAGATACAAGGTAATCAGGTTGGATACACTCCCTGTCCCACGTGGGGCTCACGGTCTTGATTCCCGTTTTACAGACGAAGCAACCGAGGCATAGAGAAGTGAAGTGACTTGCCCGAAGTCACCCAGCGGACGCGTGGTGGAGCCGAGATTAGAACCCACAGCCTCTGATTCCCAGGACCGGGCTCTTTCCACTAGGCCTCGCTGGTAGAAGGATCTGGGAGGAAGGGATGAGGGGGGCGGGAAGCCGGGGTGTTGGGGAAAGAGTTTGGGGGAAAAGAGGGGGAAGGGGTGGCCCCTGATCTCTGCTGGACAACGGCCCCTGCCTCCTCCCGCCTCTTTTCCCTGCTGGCTGGAAAGACTTGGGTTGGGCCCGGGATGCAGGAGCCGGCCTGCTAGAGGGAGGGAAGGGTCTCCTGGTGCCCACCTCTCCTTCCTCCACCCCTTCCCACCCCCACCTCCTCTCTATTTACTCCCCACTCTTCCCCCTTTCCCCTCTTCCACCCTCCTCTCCCTCCCCCAAGTCAGCTTTCCCCCACACCCCTCTTCTCTCTCCTATTCCTCAGATCCCACCGATCACGGGCCAGGAGAAGTGGGGTTCGGGGGGCTGAGGTAGAGTTAGCGTCTCTTTCCACCGGCTGGATCTTCCTTGCGGAAGTAGGCACCTGCCAAGAGCCTCTCCTGGAGTCCGAGCCCAGGCCCTCAGGGGGAACCCAGATGGCAGATTTTCCGGATAATAATAATGATGGCATTTGTTAAGCGCTTCCTATGTGCCAAGCACTGTTCTAAGCACTGGGGAGGTTACAAGGTGATCAGGTTGTCCCATGTGGGGCTCACAGTCTTCATCCCCATTTTTCAGATGAGGGAACTGAGGCCCAGTGAAGTGACTTGCCTAAAGTCACACAGCTAGACTGTGAGCCCGCTGTTAGGTAGGGACCGTCTCTATATGTTCCCAACTTGTACTTCCCAAGCGCTTAGTACAGTGCTCTGCACACAGTAAGCACTCAATAAATATGATTGATTGAATGAATGAATGTACAGCTGACAATTGGCAGAGCCCGCATTTGAACCCATGACCCCCGACTCCACAGCCCGGGCTCTTTCCACTGAGCCACGCTGCTTCTCTAACACAATTATTATTATTATTAGGGGCATCATGATAATAATAATAACAACTGCGGTATTTGTTAAGCGCATACTGCGTGCTAGGCACTGAATTAAGCACTGGGTGGGGGATAAAAGCAAATTGGGTTGGACACAGTCCCTGTCCCACATGGGGCTCACTGTCTTATTCCCCATTTTACAGATGAGGAAAATGAGGTCCAGACAAGTGAAGTAACTTTCCCAAGGTCACTCAGCAGACATGCAGCGCAGCCGGGATTAGAACCCGGGTCTTTCGGAGGCCCGGGCTCTATCCACTAGGCCACACAGCTTCTCATCCTTGTACCTAGCCCTGACCTTTCCAATAATAATAATGATGGCATTTATTAAGTGCTTACTATGTGCCAAGCACTGTTCTAAGCGCTAGGGTGGTTACAAGGTGATCAGGTTGTCCCACGAGAGGCTCACAGTCTTAATCCCCATTTTACAGATGAGGGAACTGAGGCCCAGAGAAGTGAAGTGACTTGCCCAGAGTCACCCAGCTGACAATTGGCGGAGCCGGGATTTGAACCCATGACCTCTGACTCCAAAGCCCGGGCTCTTTCCACTGAGCCACGCTGCTGAAGGTGTTTGTGGTGGAACGGTTCCCAGGTGAGTCTTATTAATAACACCGACAATAATAATGAGAGCGTAATTTGTCAAGTGCTGACTATGCATTAAGTGCTGTGCTATTGTGCAGTCTGCATCCCTGGAAATTTTTACGAACAGGAGGGAAGCGGGCAACCTGCCAGGCATCTGTCCGGGCTGCTGCCGGAGTTCGCCAGCTGGGCCAGATAATCAATCAATCAGTCGTATTTATTGAGCGGCAGAGCACTGTACTAAGCGCTTGGGAAGTCCAAGTTGGCAACATCTAGAGACGGTCCCTACCCAACAGTGGGCTCCCAGTCTAGAAGGGGGAGACAGAGAACAAAACAAAACATATTAACAAAATAAAATAAATAGAATAGATATGTACAAGTAAAATAAGTAAATAAATAGAGTAATTAATCCGTACAAACATATATACGGGTGCTGTGGGGAAGGGAAGGAGGTAAGGCTGGGGGGGATGAAGATAACCTTCGAAGATAACCCTATTTATTTTATTTTGTTAATATGTTTTGTTTTGTTGTCTGTCTCCCCCTTCTAGACTGTGAGCCCACTGTTGGGTAGGGACCGTCTCTACAGGTTGCCAACTTGTACTTCCCAAGTGCTTAGTACAGTGCTCTGCACACAGTAAGTGCTCAATAAATACGATTGAATGAATGAATAACCCTCTCAAGGGCCAACCGCCCTGAGCCCGAAGATGTTCTCTCTCTCTTCCCTTCCCTCGTCTTCCAGAACACGTCATCTAGAGGAGCAGTGTGGCTCAGTGGAAAGAGCCTGGGCTTGGGAGACCGAGGTCATGGGTTCGAATTCCGGCTCCACCACGTGTCTGCTGTGGGACCTTGGGCAAGTCCCTTCACTTCTTTGAGCCTCAGTTCCCTCATCTGTAAAATGGGGATTAAGACTGTGAGCCCCGCGTGGGACAACCTGATCACCTTGTTTCCCCTCCACCAGTGCTTAGAACAGTGCTTTGCACATAGTAAAAGCACTTAACAAATTCATTCAATCGTATTTATTGAGCGCTTACTGTGTGCAGAGCACTGTATTAAGCACTTGGAAAGTACAATTCAGCAACAGATAGAGACAGTCCCTACCCAACAACGGGCTCACAGTTTAGAAGGGGGAGACAGGCAACAAAACAAGTAGACAGGTGTCAATACCAGTAAGCGCTCAATAAATACGATTGAATGAATGAATGGTTATTATTATTATTATCTTGCTACATATTGAACTCTCCCAAGCTCTTAGTACAGTGCTCTGCACATAGTAAACGCTCAATACCTACCATCGGTGGGTTGATTCCTCCCCCTTCTAGACTGTCAGCCCATTGTTGGGTAGGGACCGTCTGTATATGTTGCCAACTTGGACTTCCCAAGCGCTTAGTACAGTGCTCTGCACACAGTAAGTGCTCAATAAATACGATTGAATGAATGAATGAATGATTCTCCACCTGCCCTGTCCCCCGTCGATGCAGTCTGGCAAAAGATGTTCAGCCTGGTCTTCCTCCCAAATAATAAAGTAATAATGATGGTATTTGTTAAGCGCTTGCTATGTGCCAAGCCCTGGGGAAGATACAAGGTGATCAGCTTGTCCCATGTGGGGCTCACCGTCTTCATCCCCATTTTCCAGATGAGGGAACTGAGGCCCAGAGAAGTGAAGTGACTTGCCCGAAGTCACACAGCTGACGAGCGGCTGAGTCGGGATTAGAACCCACGACCTCTGACTCCCAAGCCCCTGTCCCTGACCGCAGCCACATGAGAAGCGGGATGGAGACCATGATCCTTTCTGCTCTGACAATGACTCTCCCCTCCTTCAAAGTCTTACTTCTCCAAGAAGCCTTCCCCAACTAAGCTCACTTTTCCTTTATTTCCACTCATCATCATCATCATCAATCGTATTTATTGATACTGATTATCTGCAGCGCTTAGAACATTGCCCGGCACGTAGTAAGCGCTTAACAAATACCGCAATTATTATTACTCGACTGACAGCTCTTTGTGGGCGGGGATCGTGTCTCAGCGGAAAGAGCCCGGGCTTGGAAGTCGGAGGTCCTGGGTTCAAATCCTGGCTCCGCCAACTGTCAGCTGGGTGACTTTGGGCAAGTCACTTCACTTCTCTGGGCCTCAGTGACCTCATCTGTAAAATGGGGATAAAGACCGTGAGCCCCACGGGGGACAACCTGATCATCTTGTATCCTCCCCAGCGCTTAGAACAGTGCTTGGCACATCGCAAGCGCTTAACAAATGCCATCATTCTTTTTTTTACCAGCTCTATTGGATTGTCCTCTTCCAAGCAGTTAGCACAGTGCTCCGCACACAGTAAGCACTCAGTAAATACCACTAATTGACTGAGAACCAGGCCTGGATTGGTTATCGGTGGGGAACTGCAGGCTGTTCACAGGGTCTTGCCCTCTGCACAGACTCCCAGTGAACCCATAGTCCCTACCAAATCAATCAATCAATCAATCAGTCGTATTTATTGAGCGCTTACTGTGTGCAGAGCACTGTATTAAGTGCTTGGGAAGTACAAGTCGGCAACACAAATCTCTCCCTAGCATTTAGTACGGCACTCAGCACGTAGTAAGTGCTCAATAAAGATTATTGATCAATTAATCATTCATTCATTCAGTCGTATTTATTGAGCGCTTACTGTGTGCAGAGCACTGGACTAAGCGCTTGGGAAGTCCAAGTTGGCAACAGAGAGAGACGGTCCCTACCCAATAGTGGGCTCACAGTCTACAAGGGACTTGCAATCGATTGATCGAACCATTGCTCCCCGTGCAGACTCCCAAAGAACCCGCGGAAACTACCAAATTTGTACGTATTTCTTACTCTATTTATTTATTTATTCTACTTGTCCACATCTATTCTATTTATTTTATCTTGCTAATCTGTTTTGTTTTGTTCTCTGTCTCCCCCTTCTAGACTGTGAGCCCACTGTTGGGTAGGGACCGTCTCTTGGGAACTTGGACTTCCCAAGCGCTTAGTCCAGTGCTCTGCACTCAGTAAGCGCTCAATAAATACGATTGATTGATTGATTGATTCCCAAGCAATTAGTCCAGTGCTCTGCACACAGTAAGCGCTCAATAAATATGATTTGATTGATTGATTTTTACTCTCCCAAGTGCTCACTCAATCCGGCGGATGGATCGTGACTTATCCATCGTGCCACCCGGCCGTCCGGCTCAAGTGTGCCTCCCGCCCATCCCACCCGCTCCGTTTCCAAGCCCGTTTCCTCTTGAGAAATCCAAGGCCGGGCCACGGTTTGCCCAGACGCACGCATGTGGAGATCGGAATTCGATACGTGGATGGGGGCGGGGGGTGGCGGCGGCCAGACAGGCCCGGGCTGCTCTTTCTGGAGAGGGAATTTCTCTTTCTTCCGCCCTGCTTGACGCCTCCCTCTGTGTCCGGGTCTTCCTGCCAGTCTTCTAGACCGCGAGCCCACTGTTGGGTAGGGACCTCCTCTAGGTGCTGCCAACTTGTCCTTCCCAAGCGCTTAGTCCAGTGCTCTGCACGCAGTAGGCGCTCAATAAATACGATCGATTGATTGATTCCTGCCCGGCTCTGGGGTTTGGGCTGGTCAACCCGCCCTCTCCCACCCCGGCCTGCCCCGCCACTGGGCTCGTCCCCAAGACGGCTGACTCAGAGGAGCCGGAGCCCGGCTTTTCTTTCATGCAGACGCTCACATCGCCCTTCAGGTGGATTTTGCAACAGAGACCTCAAGCAATTTCTGTTGGCCAGCAGATGTGTGGGAGCGGGCGGGAGGGAAAGGGGGCCGGGGGACTGTTGGCTCACATGTCCACAACTCCTCTTGGAATCTTTCCTGTTCTGTCCAGAAGCCAACGGCAACCACACACATACACACACACACAAAAAGAGCCCTTCATTCATTTTTCCCCCTCTTCCGTTTCTCTCTTCTCCGTGGACTCGCTTTGCCAGAGCCTGAATACTCTGTCCTCTCGCTTTTTTTTTTTTAATGAACTTTCTGAAGCGCTTACTATATGCCGGGCACCGTTCATTCATTCATTCAATCGTATTTATTGAGCGCTTACTGTGTGCAGAGCACTGGACTAAGCGTTTGGGAAGTCCGAGCTGGCAACGTATAGAGACGGTCCCTACCCAATGGTGGGCTCACAGTCTAGAAGTCTAAGCGCTGGGGTAGATACAAGGTTGGATGAAGTCCGTGACCTCCATGGGGCTCCCAGTTTTAATCCCCATTTTACAGATCAGGGAACTGAGGCCCGGAGAAGGTGACGCAGAAGACGAGCGGAGGAGCCGGGATTAGAACCCAGGTCCTTCTGGCTCCCGGGCCCGTGCTCTGGGGGAGCACCTGAGGAACGGAGAAAGGGCTTGGGACAATAATAATAATGATGATGATGGCATTGGTTAAGCGCTTACTATGTGCCAAGCACTGTTCTAAGCGCTGGGCAGTGGGGGATACAAGGTAATCAGGTTGTTCCACATGGGGCTCACAGTCTGAATCCCCATTTTACAGATGAGGTAACTGAGGCACAGAGAAGTGAAGTGACTTGGCCAACGTCACACAGCTGACAAGTGGCGGAGGCGGGATTAGAACCCACGCCCTCTGACTCCCAAGCCCGGGCTCCTTCCACTGAGCCCCGCTGCTTCTCAATTTGCTCGGGGAAGAGAAGCTTGAGGGGGTGGAGAAGGGTCTTAAATCCTCAAGTTTCTGCAGGAGGTGGCCAGCTGGTCTCCGGAGTCACTGTAGACGAGAACAGGATGGAGTGGGCTGGAAATGCAACAGGAGGGACTGAGATTAGACTACTAGAAAGAATTTCCAGGCGGGGAGCAAGGTGAGTCAGTGGAGCAGGTGATCAAAGAGGATGGAAAATCTCCCATACTGGGGATTTTCAAGCACAGGGGAGCGGCCCGGTTTTCTGGGGCAGGTCGGTTGTCATCCTGCCAGGCAAGAAGCGGAGGAAAGAGCACAGGCTTCGGAGTCAAAGGTTCTGGGTTCTAATCCTGGCTCTTGCCGATTGCTTGCTGTGCGACCTTGGGCAAGTCACTTAACTTCGCTGTGTCTCAGTTTCCTTCACTGTAAAATGGGGATTAAACACCTGTTCTCCCTCCTACTTGGACTGTGAGCCCCATGCTGGGCAGAGACTGTGTCCGATCTCAGTTTCTTCTGCTGTAAAATGGGAATTAAATACCTGTTCTCCCTCCTACTTGGACTGTGAGCCCCATGCTAGGCAGAGACTGTGTCCGATCTCAGTTTCTTCTACCATAAAATGGGGATTAAATACCTGTTCTCCCTCCTACTTGGACTGTGAGCCCCATGCTAGGCAGAGACTGTGTCCGATCTCAGTTTCTTCTACCATAAAATGGGGATTAAATACCTGTTCTCCCTCCTACTTGGACTGTGAGCCCCATGCTGGGCAGAGACTGTGTCCGATCTCAGTTTATTCTACTGTAAAATGGGGACTAAATACCTGTTCTCCCTCCTACTTAGACTGCGAGCCCCATGCTGGGCAGAGACTGTGTCCGATCTCAGTTTCTTCTACTGTAAAATGGGGATTAAATACCTGTTCTCCCTCCTACTTGTACTGCGATCCCCATGCTGGACAGGGACTGTGTCCGACCTAATTAACTTGTACCTACCCCAGTGCTCAGAACAGTATTAGACACAGAGGAAGCGCTTAACTAATGCCATTAAAAGAAAAAAAAGGAGGCTGGGAGGGGGAGGAGGCCCGACTGGTGATCCCAACTGTCCTAAAGTCGGATTTCTTGACCCTTGGAAAAGTTGCCTCCCTCCTCCGCTACCTGATCTTCCCGTCATAATGTGAAATGGGTAAAACTCATAACCATGGGAAGAATCCAGGCTGTCTCATGATCTAGCGAGGCCGCCGCCAACACGGCTGCCTTCCATGAGCATCTCCTCAGGACGGGGCAGCCCCTGCCCTTCCCAAAGTCACCACCTTCACGGTCTTCCACGCGGGGACCTTCCTGCCTCTGACTCCTCCTCATCCAGATTCCAAATTCCGGCCCAGCTCGGCTGCTTCCAGAGGCTCCGGGCAGGGAGCAGATGGCTCTAGGAGAGTTGCCAAGGGGTAAAAATCTCGCCGCTTGAGACCTCGGGCAAGTCGCTTACCTTTTCTGGACCTCAGTTTCCTCATCTGTGAAACGGGGACTCGGGGCCCATTCCCCAGCTGGTTCAGTGACTGTGTCTGACCTGCTTATCTTATATCTACCGCAGCACTTAATACAATGCTTGGGACGGAGCAAGCGCTTAACAAATACCGCAGTTATTATAAACGGGTACATACAGAGCTACGGCTTCCTTCCCTCACATCCTCCTCAGCCCACGCGTCCCACGCACGCGAACACAAGCCGTGACCCGATCGGCCTGGGCCACTTGTCTGGAGGAAATGATGGCTCAGCCCAGACCGATAAATCCCCCCAGCTGTCCTGGTGAGGTCAGTCAGTCAGTCAGTCGTATGTATTGAGCGCTTACCGGGGGCAGAGCGCTGTACTAAGTGCTTGGGAGAGTACAATATAACAATAAACGGGCTCATTCCCTGCCCATGACGAGCTTACGGTCTAGAGGGGGAGACGGACGTTGATAGAAATAAATTAATTATGGATATGGACGTAAGAGCTGCGGGGCTGGGAGGGGGGATGAATTAAGAGAGCAAGTCAGGGTGACGCGGAAGGGAGTGGGAGGAGAGGAAAGGAGGGCTTAGTCAGGGAAGGCCTCTTGGAGGAGATAATAATAATAATAATAATAATAATAATGGCATTTATTAAGCGCTTACTATGTGCAAAGCACTGTTCTAAGTGCTGGGGGGGTTACAAGGTGATCAAGTTGTCCCACAAGGGGCTCACAGTCTTAATCCGCATTTTCCAGATGAGGGAACTGAGGCCCGGAGAAGTGAAGTGACTTGCCCAAAGTCACCCAGCTGACAATTGGCAGAGCCGGGATTTGAACCCACGACCTCTGACTCCAAAGCCCGGGCTCTTGGGCCTTCGATAAGGCTTTGAAGGTGGGGAGAGTCATCATCTGTCGGATATGAAGTCGGGGGGTGGAGGGTGGTCAGGAAGAGCATAATACACAGTAGGAGCTCAATAAAGAGAAGCAGCGTGGCTCAGCGGAAAGAGCCCAGGCTTTGGAGTCAGAGGTCATGGGTTCAAATCCCGACTCCGCCAGTTGTCAGCCGTGTGACTTTGGGCCAGTCACTTCACTTCTCTGGGCCTCAGTTCCCTCATCTGTAAAATGGGGATTAAGACTGTGAGCCCCCTGTGGGACAACCTGATCTCCTTGTATCCTCCCCAGCACTTAGAACAGTGCTTTGCACATAGTAAGCGCTTAATAAATGCCATTATGATGGTGATGATAAATGCTATTGAATAAATGAATGAACCTAAGAGACGCCTTGAGAAGCGTGGTCCAGAGAAAAGAGCGTGGGCCCGGGAGTCCAAGGATCTGGGTTCTAATCCCATCTCCTCTGCTTACCTACCGTGGGACCTTGGGTGAGTCACTTTACTTCTCTGTGTCTCAGCTATTGAAACTATTATGAAATGTGAAATATGAAAACTATTACCTCACAGCTGCGAAGTGGGGATTTAATACCGCTTCTCCCTCCACCTTAGACTGGGAGCCCCATGTGGGACCCGATTAGTGTGTATCTATCCCAGTGCTTAGCACAGTGCTTGGCTCTTAGTGAGCGCTTAATAATAATAATAATAATAATAATAATGGCATTTGTTAAGCGCTTACTATGTGCAAAGCACTGTTCTAAGAGCTGGGGGGGATACAATGTGATCAAGTTGTCCCACCTGGGGCTCACAGTCTTAATCCCCATTTTTACGGATGAGGTAACTGAGGCTCGGAGAAGTTAAGTGACTTGCCCAAGGTCACCCAGCAGACTTGTGGTGGAGCCGGGATTCGAACCCATGACCTCTGACTCCAAAGCCCGGGCTCTTTCCACTGAGCCACGCCGCTTAACAAATACCACAGTCGGCAGCGTCATCATCACTGAGCCCTCAGTGGAGCTACAGTGCTAAGCGCTTAGTACAGTGCTCTGCACACAGTAAGCGCTCAGTAAATACGATTGATGATGATAAAGGCGGATTCATTCATTCCATCGTATTTATTGAGCGCTTACCGTGCGCAGGGCGCTGTACTAAGCGCTTGGGAAGTAGAAGTTGGCAACAGATAGAGACGGCCCCTACCCAACAACGGGCTCCCAGTCGGTCGAAGCTGCACTCGAAAAATACCGCCGATCAATCAATCAATTGTGTTTATTGAGCGTTCCTGTGTGCCGAGCACCATACTAAGAGCTTGGGAGAGTACGCTGTATCAGACGCATTCCCTGTCTACAACGGGCTTACAGTCCAGAAGGGGAGACGGGCAGTAGTGTAAATAAATTATGACTATGGACATAAGTGCTGTGGGGCTGGGAGGAGGAATAAATAAAGGCGGCAAGTCAGGGTGACACAGAAGGGAGTGGAAAGGACGGCTGAGTCAGGGAAGGCCTCTTGGAGGAGGTGTACCTCCGATAAAGCTTTGAAGGATGGGGAGTCATTGCTCTGCCACTCGTCTGCTGTGTGGCCTTGGGCATCATCATCATCATCATCAATCGTATTTATTGAGCGCTTACTGTGTGCAGAGCACTGTACTAATCAATCAATCAATCAATCGTATTTATTGAGCGCTTACTGTGTGCAGAGCACTGGACTAAGCGCTTGGGTTGTACAAGCTGGCCACATATCAATCAATCAATCAATCAATCGTATTTATTGAGCGCTTACTATGTGCAGAGCACTGTACTAAGCGCTTGGGAAGTACAAATTGGCAACATATAGAGACAGTCCCTACCCACCAGTGGGCTCACAGTCTAAAAGGGGGAGACAGAGAACAAAACCAAACTTACTAACAAAATAAAATAAATAGAATAGATATGTACAAGTAAAATAAATAAACAGTAATAAATATGTACAAACATACATACATATATACAGGTGCTGTGGGGAAGGGAAGGAGGTACGATAGGGGGATGGAGAGGGGGATGAAGGGGAGAGGAAGGAAGGGGCTCAGTCTGGGAAGGCCTCCTGGAGGAGGTGAGCTCTCAGTAGGGCCTTGAAGGGAGGAACATATAGAGACAGTCCCTACCCAACAGTGGGCTCACAGTCTAGAAGGGGGAGACAGAGAACAAAACCCAACATACTAACAAAATAAAATAAATAGAATGGATAGGTACAAGTGAAATAAATAAATAAATAGAGTAATAAATATGTACAAACATATATACATATATACAGGTGTACTAAGCGCTTGGGAAGTCCAAGTTGGCAACATCTGGAGACGGTCCCTACCCAACAGTGGGCTCACAGTCTAAAAGAGTGGGCTCACAGATCTGGGCCTCTGTCATCTCATCTGTAAAATGGAGGTTGAGACTGTGAGCCCCACATTGGGCAGGGACTGTGTCCTGCTCGATTTGCTTGTATCTCCCCCAGCGCTCAGTACAGCGCCTGGCACGTAGTCAATGCCCAACAAATGCCCTCATTATGATTTATGCAAACATCCTTATACTCGGTTGCTTCTATGACGGGTCATTTTCATTTTCATTCATTTCATTTATTTTATTTTGTTAATATGTTTGGTTTTGTTGTCTGTCTCCCCCTTCTAGACTGTGGAGCCCGCTGTTGGGTAGGGACCGTCTCTATAGGTTGCCAACTTGTATTTTCCAAGCGCTTAGTACAGTGCTCTGCACACAGTAAGCGCTCAATAAATACAAATGATGGATTGATTGATTGATATTACAGTTCCTCCCAGCCTTCATTCATTCGTTCGTATTTATTGAGCGCTTACTGTGTGTAGAACGCTGCGCTTGGGAGAGTCCAATGCAACAATAAACAGTCACATTCCCTGCCCACAACGAGCTTACAGTCTGGCCGGGGGGAGACAGATGCCAATACAAATAAGTACAGTTACAGCTGAGTTTTCTCCCATCAAACTCCTCTTTCTGCACCTCTGGAAAACCGTCTACCGCTCCCCTGTAATAATCATTTCATTCATTCATTCAATCGTATTTATTGAGCGCTTACTGTGTGCAGAGCACTGGACTAAGCGCTTGGGAAGTCCAAGTTGGCAACATCTAGAGACGGTCCCTACCCAACAGTGGGCTTACAGTCTAGAATTGTCTGGGGTTTGCTATGTGTCGAGCGCTGTATTCATTCATTCATTCATTCAATCGTATTTAGTGAGCACTTACAGGGTGCAGAGCACTGTACTAAGCGCTTGGGAAGTACAAGTTGGCAACATATAGAGACGGTCCCTACCCAACATTCATTCATTCATTCCATTGTATTTATTGAGCGCTTACTGTGTGCAGAGCACTGGACTAAGAGCTTGGGAAGTACAAGTTGGCAACATCAATCAATCAATCAATCAATTGTATTTATTGAGCGCTTACTGTGTGCAGAGCACTGGACTAAGCGCTTGGGAAGTCCAAGTTGGCAACATCTAGAGATGGTCCCTACCCAACAGCGGGCTCACAGTCTAGAATTGTCTAGGGTTTGCTATGTGTTGAGCGCTGTACTAAGCGCTGCTCTAGATACAAGATCATCATGTTGGAAACAGTCCCTGACCCCCATGGGGCTCATGGTCTAAGGAGGAGGGAGAACAGGTTTTAATAATAATAATAATAATGATGGCATTTATTAAGCGCTTACTATGTGCCAAGAACTGTTCTAAGCGCTGGGGAGGTTACAAGGTGATCAGGTTGTCCCACGGGGGGGCTCACATTAATCCCCATTTTCCAGATGAGGGAACTGAGGCCCAGAGAAGCGAAGTGACTTGCCCAAAGTCACACAGCTGACCGTTGGCGGAGCCGGGATTTGAACCCAGGACCTCTGACTCCAAAGCCCGGGCTCTTTCCACTGAGCCACGCTGCTTCTCACTGAGCCACGTATTGCCTTCCCATTTTTACAGTTGAGGAAACCGAGGCTCAGAGAAGTTAAGGGACTTGCCAAAGGCCACGCAGCAGGTAAGCACTCGGGATTAGAGCTCTTTCTCACATCATCAATCGTATTTATTGAGCGCTTACTGTGTGCAGAGCACTGTACTAAGCGCTTGGGAAGTCCAAGTTGGCAACGTATAGAGACAGTCCCTACCCAACAGTGGGCTCACAGTCGAAAACCGGACCCATTTCTCCAGCCCCCCCGTCTTCCCACCCAGCCGGCAGTCGTAGCAGGATTCTCCAGAGGTCATCTGGGATGGGGAAGCAGATCGGATCAGTGGAAAGAACCCGGGTTTTGGAGTCAGAGGTCATCGCTTGTACTTCCCAAGCGCTTAGTACAGTGCTCTGCACACAGTAAGCGCTTAATAAATACGATTGAATGAATGAATGAATGAATGGGTTCAAATCCCGGCTCCGACACTTGTCAGCTGTGTGACTTCGGGCAAGTCACTTCATTTCTCTGTGCCTCAGTTCCCTCATCTGGAAAATGGGGATTAAGGCTGTGAGCCCCAGGTGGGACAAGCTGATCATCTTGTAAACTCCCCAGTGCTTAGAACAGTGCTTTACACGTAGTAAGCGCTTGGCTCAGGGGAAAGAGCCCAGGCTTGGGAGTCAGAGGTCGTGGGTTCAAATCCCCCCTCCGCCACTTGTCATCTGTGTGACGTTGGGCAATCACTTAACTTCTCTGTTCCTCAGTTCCCTCATCTGTAAAAATGGGGATTGAAACGGTGAGCCCCACATGGGACAACCTGATCACCTTGTATCCTCCCCAGCGCTCAGAACAGTGCTTTGCCCATAGTAAGCACTTAACAAATACCCAAATTATTATTTGAGAAGCAGCTTGGCTCAGTGGAAAGAGCCCGGGCTTTGGAGTCAGAGGTCGTGGGTTCAAATCCCAGCTCTGCCAATTGTCAGCTGTGTGACTTTGAGCAAGTCACTTCACTTTTCTGTGCCTCATCTGGAAAATGGGGATGAAGACTGTGAGCCCCCCGTGGGACAACCTGATCATCTTGTAAACTCCCCAGTGCTTTGAACATAGTAAGCGCTTAATAAATGCCATTTTATTATTATTATTATTGTTATTATATTCTCCTGCCCGGCCCGGGCCAGGCGGATCTGGGAAGCGAACGCCCTTCTCCTAGCCCTGCCCGAGGCCCTTCAGGAAGCCACGTCACGGGCCACTTTTGGCTCCGTCGTCATCAACCGTTTGCGTTGCCCTTCAGCGATGGCTCTCCATCTTCCTCCTAGCATTGATTAGCCCCGCCGCTTACTGTTTGGCTGCCTCCCGGGCAGGTGGTGCCAACTTCCAGAACTGGTCTTCTGGGCCAGCGAGTGTCTCCTCTCTCCTTCGTCAAGATGCAGGTGGAACAGGACGTTTCAGCTGCCTTAAGGGATTTTTTTTTAAAATAACATCTTTTAACCACTTACTATGTGGCAGGCACTGTTCTAAGCGCCCGGGAGAGTCCAGTACAACAATAAACAGTCACACACCATGTGGGGGGGGGGGTGTCTCAAATTAGAAATAACAGAAGGTAGCATGGCTCAATAAATACGATTGAATGAATGAATAGCAAGTATAGTGAAGAATAGTGAAGCAGCGTGGCTCAGTGGAAAGAGCCCGGGCTTTGGAGTCAGAGGTCATGGGTTCAAATCCCGGCTCTGCCAACTGTCAGCTGGGTGACTTTGGGCAAGTCACTTCACTTCTCTGGGCCTCAGTTCCCTCATCTGTCAAATGGGGATTAATGTTGTGAGCCCCCCGTGGGACAACCTGATCACCTTTGTAACCTCCCCAGCGCTTAGAACAGTGCCTTGAAAACAGTAAACGCTCAATAAATGCCATTATTATTATTATTTATCTATTTTGATGCTATTGACGCCTGTCTACACGTTTTGTTTTGTTGTATGTCTCCCCCTTCAAGACTGTGAGCCCGTTGTTGGGTAGGGACCGTCTCTATCAGCATGCCTAGTGGAAAGAGCCTGGGCTTGGGAGTCACAGGTTGCGTGTTCTAATTCTGGCTCTGCCACTTGTCAGCTGTGTGACTTTGGGCAAGTCACTTAACTTCTCTGTGCCTCAGTTTCCTCATCTGTAAAATGGGGATTGAGACTGTGAGCCCCACGTGGGACAACCTGATTACCTTGTATCCCCCCCAGTGCTTTGAACAGTGCTTGGCACATAGTAGGCACTAAATAAATACCATTATTATTATTATTATTATTATCTATTGGAGAAGCAGCATGGCTCAGTAGAAAAAACCTGGGCTTGGGAGACAGAGGTTGGGTGTTCTAAATCCGGCTCTGCCACTTGTCAGCTGTGTGATTTTGGGCAAGTCACTTCACTTCTCTGTGCCTCAGTTCCCTGATCTGTAAAATGGGGATGAAGACTGTGAGTCCCAAATGGGACAACCTGATGACCTTGTATCTCCCCCAGTGCTTTGAACTGTGCTTGGCACATAGTAAGTGCTTAACAAATGCCATTATTATCCCAGCACTTAGAACAGTGCTTGGCACATAGTGTGTGGCAAATGCCATTATTATTATTATTATTATTATTATTGCTTGTTTTGTTTTATTGTCTGTCTTCCCCCTTCTAGACTGTGAGCCCGTTGTTGGGTAGGGATTGTCTCTATCTGTGGCCGAGTTGTACTTCCCAAGCGCTTAGTACAGTGCTCCGTCCACAGTCAGTGCTCAATCAATACGATGGAATGAATGAATGAGTGAGTGAATGAAGGAAGGAAGGAAGGAAGGAAGGAGGGAAGGAAGGAAGGAATGAGTGAGTGAAGGAATGAAGGAATGAATGAGTGAGTGATGGAATGAAGGAATGAATGAGTGAGTGAAGGAATAAATGAAGGAAGGAAGGAAGGAAGGAAGGAGTGAATAAAGGAATGAAGGAATGAATGAGTGAGTGAAGGAAGGAAGGAATGAATGAGTGAATGAAGGAAGGAATGAGTGAATGAAGGAAGGAAGGAAGGAATGAGTGAGTGAAGGAGTGAATGAAGGAAGGAATGAAAGAATGAGTGAAGGAATGAAGGAATGAATGAGTGAAGGATGAATGAATGAAGGAATGAATGAGTGAGTGATGGAATGAAGGAATGAATGAGTGAGTGAAGGAATGAAGGAATGAATGAGTGAATGAAGGACGGAATGAATGAGTGAGTGAAGGAATGTAGGAATGAATGAGTGAATGAAGGAAGAAATGAGTGAGTGAGTGAAGGAATGAAGGAATGAATGAGTGAATGAAGGAAGGAATGAGTGAGTGAAGGAAGGAAGGAATGAATGAGTGAATGAATGAATGAAGGAAGGAAGGAAGGAAGGAATGAGTGAGTGAAGGAATGAAGGAATGAATGAGTGAGTGAGTGAGTGAGTGAGTGAGTGAATGAATGAATGAATGAATGAATGAATGAATGAGTCTGTCCGGCAGGTGGCAGGGCAGTTCTGCTTGACCGTGGGTCTCGGATCCCACCGCTAGGGGGCCGGGCAGGCAGGCCACGCCCCCTTGCCCAGGCCCAGGAGGGGAGGCCCAGGAGGGGAGGGAGGCCCAGGGGGAGAGGCCTGGAAGGAGGCTGGAAGGAGGCCCAGAAGGAGAGGCCCGGAAGGAGGCCGGAAGTAGTGCCAGAAGGAGGCCCAGGAGGAGAGGCCTGGAAGGAGGCAGGAAGGAGGCCCTGAAAGAGGCCCAGGAGGAGAGGCCCAGAAGAAGACCGGAAGGAGGCCCAGGAGGAGAGGCCTGGAAGGAGGCAGGAAGGAGGCCCGGAAGGAGGCCCAGAAGGGGAGGCCTAAGAAGGAGGCCCAGGAGGAGAGACCCAGAAGAAGGCTGGTAGGAGGCCCAGGAGGAGAGGCCTGGAAGGAGGCCGGAAGGAGACCCAGAAGGAGAGGCCTGGAAGGAGACCCAGGAGGAGAGGCCCGGAAGGAGGCCCAGGAGGAGGCCCAGGAGGGGAGGCCTGGAAGGAGGCCCAGGAGGAGAGGCCCAGAAGAAGGCTGGAAGGAGGCCGGGAAGGAGGCCCAGGAGGGGAGGCCTGGAAAGAGGTCAGAAGGACTCCCAGGAGGAGGCCCAGAAGAAGGCCAGAGGGAGGCCCAGGAGGAGAGGCCTGGAAAGATGCCCGGAAGAAGGCCGGAAAGAGGCTGGAAGTAGTTCCAGGAGGAGAGGCCCGGAAGAAGGCCGGAAGGAGGCCCAGGAGGAGAGGCCTGGAAGAAGGCCAGAAGGAGGCCGGAAGTAGGCCCAGAAGGAGAAGCCTGGAAGGAGGCTGGAAGTAGGCCCGGAAGGAGGCCCAGAAGGAGGCCCAGGAGGAGAGGCCTGGAAGGAGGCACGGAAGAAGGCTAGAAGGAGAGGCCTGGAAGGAGGCCCACGAGGAGAGGCCTGGAAGGAGGCCCGGAAGAAGGCCAGAAGGAGGCATAGAAGGAGAGTCCGGGAAGAAGGCCGGAGGTAGGCCCAGGGATGAGGCCGACATCTGCTCCGCATTAATCCATGCAAGTTCTGCGGGGTGATTCCCTACCCCCCTGGACCACCCTTAAACACAACCATGTTCCAGGCTGGGCACAGGAAGCCGGGCAGCCCGTGGGGCTGAGGCCCATTCGAGGCTCTTACCCACCCCGAGGCTGGAGCCAGCTGGGAATCTCTCCAACAATAATAACGATAATAATAATGGCATTTGTTAAGCGCTTATTATTTGCGAAGCACTGTTCTAAGCGCTGGGAGGATACAAGGTTATCAGGTTGTCCCACGTGGGGCTCACAGTCTTAATCCCCGTTTTCCAGATGAGGGAACTGAGGCTCAGAGAAGTGAAGTGACTGGCCCAAAGTCACCCAGCTGACAAGTGGCGGTCTGCGACCTCTGACGCCCAAGCCCGGGCTCTTTCCACGGAGCCACGCTGCTTCTCTAGACCGCAAACCCGCTTTAGGCGGGGAATGTGTCTGCGTATCGGGGTATATTGCACTCTCCCAAGCACTTAGTACAGTCCTGCCTCAAATTCAACAGTGACTCTCCCCTTCAATAAGGCTTTGAAGCCACTTCTCCTCCAAGAGGCCTTCCCAGATTAAGCCCCCCGTCTTCATCTCCCACTCTCTTCTGCACACCCTGACTTGCCCCCTCCCAGCCCCACACCACTTATGTACGTATCTGGAATTTATTTATTTGTATTGATGTCTCTCTCCCGTAATCTGGACTGTAGGTTAGTGGTGGGCAGGGAATGTGTCTGTTTCTTGCTGTATTGTATTCTCCCAGGCGCTTAGTACAGTGTTCTGCACGCAGTGACGGCTCAATAAATACGATTAAATGAATGAGTGGATACGATGCTCTGCGCACAGTAAGTACTCAATAAATATGATCGAATGAATGAGTGAATACGGTGCTCTGCGCACAGCAAGTACTCAATAAACACGATTAACTGAATGAGTGAATACGGTGCTCTGCGCACAGTAAGTACTCAATAAATACGATCGAATGAATGAGTGAATATGGTGCTCTGCACACAGTAAGTACTCAATAAATACGATCGAATGAATGAGTGAATATGGTGCTCTGCACGCAGTAAGTACTCAATAAATACAATCGAATGAATGAGTGAATACGGTGCTCTGCACACAGTGAGTACTCAATAAATACAATCGAATGAATGAGTGAATACGGTGATATGCGCACAGTAAGTACTCAATAAATATGGTTGAATGAATGAGTGAATTCGGTGCTCTGCGCACAGTAAGTACTCAATAAATACGATTGACTGAATGAGTGAATACGGTGATCTGTGCACAGTAAGTACTCAATTAATATGATCGAATGAATGAGTGAATTTGGTGCTCTGTGCACAGGAAGTACTCAATAAATACGATTGACTGAATGAGTGAATACGGTGCTCTGCACACAGTAAGTACTCAATAAATACGATCGAATGAATGAGTGAATTCGGTGCTCTGTGCACAGTAAGTACTCAATAAATACAATCGAATGAATGAGTGAATTCGGTGCTCTGCGCACAGTAAGTACTCAATAAATACGATTGAATGAATGAGTGAATTCGGTGCTCTGCGCACAGTAAGTACTCAATAAATACGATTGAATGAATAGTGAATTTGGTGCTCTGTGCACAGTAAGTACTCAATAAATATGATTGGATGAATAAATGAATGGGTGCCCCCAACTCCCAGCATGGCTCTGGGCATAGAGGGGCTTCCGCCAGGCTGGGAATCTGTGAATTGGATCCTCAGGGATCGGCCCATCTGGAAAGGGGGGGTCTCCCAGCCGGGAAAGGTGAAGGAGGAAAAGAGGCCAGATTTGGGGAGCAAGTGGGGACCATTCAGTCAGGCAACCGTATTTATTGAGCTCTCCCTGTGTGCAGACCAATATAGAAAAGCAGCATGGCTCAGTGGAAAGAACATGAGTCAGAGGTCATGGGTTCAAATCCCAGCTCCGCCACTTGTCAGCTGGGTGGCTTTGGGCAAGTCACTTCACTTCTCTGGGCCTCAGTTTCCTCATCTATAAAATGGGGATTAAGACTGGGAGCCCCCCGTGGGACAGCCTCATCACCTTGTAACCTCCCCAGCGCTCAGAACAGTGCTTGGCACATAGTAAGCGCTTAATAAATGCTATCATTATTATTACTAAGCGCTTGGAAATGGACAATATAACGATAAGCAGGCATTCCCTGCCCAAAAGCTCCCCCTCTTCAAAACCTTATCGAAGGCCCATCTCCTCCAAGAGGCCTTCCCAGACTAAGCCCCACTTTTCCTCGTCTCCCACTCCCTTGTGCATCGCCCTGCCTTGTTCCCTTTGCTCTTCCCCCTCTCCCCAGCCCCATGACACTTATGTACATATCTGTCATTTTATTTATTTGTCTTATGTACGTATCTGTCATTTATTTGTATTGATGTTTGTCTCCCCCGACCCCGTCCCTTCCCAAGACTGTGACCTCGTTGTGCGTAGGGATTGTCACTGTTTATTGTTGTATCGTTCTTTCGCAAGCACCTAGTCCAGTGCTCTGCACACAGTAAGTGCTTAATAAATACATTGGAATGAATGAATGGAGGGGGAAAGGGGGACTGGAGGTGGGGCAGGCTGGGCTGGATGGAGCGGCCTGCGGATTTAGGGCCTGGGTCTGCGGGCGGAGAGCTGGGTGGGAGGGGGCTCTGGAGGCCCAGGCCACAATGCCCCCCACCAAGGGCAGGCCTCTTCATTCATTCAATCGTATTTATTGAGCGCTTACTGTGTGCAGAGCACTGGACTAAGCGCTTGGGAAGTACAAGTTGGCAACATAGAGAGATGGGCCTTTCCTTTCCCTCACCATCCTCCCACCGCCCCCAGGCCTTTCCCAGGCCCCAAGGGGGTTGGCATCCTCCTCCTCCTCCCTCTGCTTCTGGCTCCACCGACCCATGGCTGGATATTTGAATTGGGGACCCCCCCCCCCCCCCGCAGGGAGCGTACCCCCAGCTCGCCCCTCTTGGCTCTACCGCTGGGAAAAAACCCAGACCAGTGCCTGGCCCCGCACCGGCCCCTGCCCCAGGAAGTTGGGGGGCCCGCAGGGCCAGCCTGGGGTGGGGAGGGAAGGGCTGGGCTTCCCTGCTCAGAAATGGGGAGCAGGAGGGCGGGCCCGGCGGGGCTGGAGAACCCGTTCCACATCTGGCCGGAATTGGCAAGAAAAAAGTAGGAGTTGGGAGAAAAAAGGCTGAGCAGGAGGCACAGATGGGAGTAACTGGTGAGGCCAGACTTCCTTTCCTTTTCTTTCCTTTCTTTCTTTATAACTTTTCTTTCTCTCCCTTTCTCTCTTGACCTCTCTTTTCTTTCTCTCCCTTTCTTTCTCTCTCTTTTCTTTCTCTCCCTTTCTTTATCTCTCTTTGCTTTCTCTCCCTTTCTCTCTTTATCTCCCTTTCTTTCTCTCCCTTTTTTCCTTTCTCTCACTGTCCGTTTCTTCCTTTCTCTCTACCTTCCTTACTCTCGCTGTCATTCATTCATTCATTCATTCAATCATATTTACTGAGCGCTTACTGCGTGTAGAGCACTGTACTAAGCGCTTGGGAAGTACTGTCCCTTTCTTCCTTTCTCTCTACCTTCCTTTCTTTCTCTCGTCTTTCCTTTCTCTCTTTCTCTCCTTCCTTTCTCTCTCCTTTCTTTCCTTTTTCCTCTTCTCTCTCTTCCTTTCTCTTTCTTTTTCTTCCTTCCTTTCTTTCCCTTTCTTTCTTTCTTTCTTTCTTTCTTTCTTTCTTTCTTCCTTCCTTCCTTCCTTCCTTCCTTTCTATTTTCTTTCTTTCCTTTTCTTTCTTTCTTTCCCTTTCTCCCCCTCTCTCTCCACCTTCCTTTCTCTCTCCTTTCATTCTTCTTTCTTTCTTTCTTTCTTTCTTTCTTTCTTTCTTTTTCTTTCATCTTCCTTCCTTTCTTTCTTTTTCCTCCTCCCTTTCTCTCCCTTTCTTTCTCTCTCATTCCTCTCTCTCTCTTTTCTTTCTTTTCTCCCTTTCCCTCCTCCTTTCTCTCTCCCTTCCTTTCCTTTTTTTTTTTTTAACAAACTTGCAAGTTCAGACTCACTTTCTGAGCCAACTTCCCTTCCCCCCACGCAACCACTTTTTTTTTTCCATCCCCCCACTCCCCAATATAAATACCCCGGGGCGGTTTCTTTTCTCTCTGCATCAACCCCCAGGCCCCCCGTCCCCCCAGCTGGCCACTGGCCCTTGGGGCTGTCAATCCCGGCACACCTCCTGGACCCCCGCCAGCCCCCTCCCCCCTGGTGCAAGTCGGCCTTGTAACCCGTGGGCGTAATTACATCAGTTACTGCCCGGACCTCCCTCCCTTCCCTCCCTTCCCTCCTTCTTCCCTCTTTCCCTCCTTCCCTCCCTGTCTCTGTGTGTGAGAACCTGGCAGGCCTCAGCTCCCGGGAAAATACATCTGCAGGGCCCCTGACCCCAGGACTAAACAGCCCCCCCAACCCCCAGGGAACTGTAATAATAATAACAATAATAACTAATAATAATAATAACATTTATTAAGCCCTTACTATGTGCAAAGCACTGTTCTAAGCGCTGGGGAGGTTACAAGGAGATCAGGTTGTCCCACGGTGGGGGGCTCACAGTTTTAATCCCCATTTTACAGATGGGGAAACTGAGGAACAGAGAAGTGAAGTGGCTTTCATTCATTCATTCAATCGTATTTATTGCACACTTACTGTGTGCAGAGCACCGTACTAAGCGCTTGGGAAGTCCAGGTTGGCAACCTGTAGAGACGGTCCCTACCCAACAGCGGGTTCACAGTCTAAAAGGGGGAGACAGAGAACAGAACAAAGCATATTAATAAAGTAAAATCAATGGAATAAATATGTACAAATAAAATAAATAAAGTAATAAATCCGTACAAACATATGTACATATATCCAGGTGCTGTGGGGAGGGGAAGGAGGTAAGGCAGGGGGGATGGGGAGGGGGAAAGAGGCAGGCCTGGCAGACCTCAGCTCCAGGGAAAATACATCTGCAGGGCCCCTGACCCCCGGACTAATCACCCCACCCCCAACCCCCAGGGAACTGTAATAATAATAATAATAATAATGGCATTTATTAAGCGCTTACTATGTGCAAAGCACTGTTCTAAGCGCTGGGGAGGTTACAAGGAGATCAGGTTGTCCCACGGTGGGGGGCTCACAGTTTTAATCCCCATTTTACAGATGAGGGAACTGAGGCACAAAGAAGTGAAGTGACTTGCCCAAAGTCCCACAGCTGACAATTGGCAGAGCTGGGATTTGAACCCATGACCCCTGACTCCAAAGCCCGGGCTCTTTCTGCTGAGCCACGCTGCTTCCCTAATAATAATAATAATGGCATTTAGTAAGTGCTTACTATGTGCAAAGCACTGTTCTAAGCACTGGGGAGGTTACAAGGTGATCAGGTTGGCCCACAGGGGGCTCACAGTCTTCACCCCCATTTTCCAGATGAGGGAACTGAGGCCCAGAGAAGTGAAGTGACTTGCCCAAAGTCCCACAGCTGACAATTGGCAGAGCTGGGATTTGAACCCATGACCCCTGACTCCAAAGCCCGGGCTCTTTCTGCTGAGCCACGCTGCTTCTCTAGACTGTTTCCACCAGCTGTAGACACAGCTATTACTCTATTTTATTTGTACATATTTATTCTATTTTATTTTGTCAATATGTTTTGTTTTGTTGTCTGTCTCCCCCTTCTAGACCGTGAGCCCGCTGTTGGGTAGGGACCGCCTCTACATGATGCCAACGTGGACTTCCCAAGCGCTTAGGCCAGTGCTCTGCACACAGTAAGCGCTCAATAAATACGATTGAATGAATGAATGAACCACCGGGGCCAGGCCCGACAGGGCATCTGGGAGAAAGTGGGGCGGCCGGGGAAGAGCTGGCATCGGGCCCTGGACGCTGCCACTTCTTGACCCTGAAGACAGGACCCTCCGAGGGGGAGAGGACGATGGACCCTCGTTCTCTGGGGGTGGAAAATCTGGGGGGTGGGAGGACAGGGGGATGACCAGAGGGACCCGGAGGGCCTGCCCTGTCTTGCCCGCTCTTGGATGTCAGGAGATTCGTGGGTTTCCTCCCGGCCACTCGGGGCCACAGCCAGGGAGGGAAAGGCGTGAATATGTCTGCCGGTCACCCAGTCGGAGTTATCGAGCACTTATCGTGTGTGTGGAGAGCACTGTACTAAGCCCTCGGGAGAGTACAATGTAGCGGACGCTCCCTGATCACGAGCTGACGGTCTAGAGGGTCTTGCAGCGGCAGCAGAACGGACAGGGGTCTCCAAGGGTCTCTTCTGAGAGTCGTTTCTGCTATTCATTCATTCAACCGTAAACTGGCTGTGGGCCCGGATATATTATTATATGTTATATTGTTCTGTTGTACTCAGTAATAATAATAATAATAATGGCATTTATTAAGCGCTTGCTATGTGCAAAGCACTGTTCTAAGCACTGGGGAGGTTACAAGATGGTCAGGTTGGGCTCGCAGTCTTCATCCCCATTTTCCAGATGAGGTCACTGAGGCCCAGAGAAGTGACGTGACTGGCCCAAAGTCACCCAGCTGACAATGGGCAGAGCTGGGATTTGAACCCATGACCTCTGACTCCAAAGCCCGGGCTCTTTCCACTGAGCCACGCTGCTTCCCCTAACTAATTAGCAATAGTATTTGTTAAGCACTTACTATGTGCAAAGCACTGTTCTAAGGTGCTCAGGTTGTCCCACACAGTCCCTCCCCATTTTCCAGATGAGGGAACTGAGGCCCAGAGAAGTGACGTGACTGGCCCAAAGACACCCAGCTGACAATGGGCAGAGCTGGGATTTGAACCCATGACCTCTGACTCCAAAGCCCGGGCTCTTTCCACTGAGCCACGCTGCTTCCCCTAACTAATTAGCAATAGTATTTGTTAAGCACTTACTATGTGCAAAGCACTGTTCTAAGCGCTGGGGAGGTCACAAGGTGATCAGGTTGTCCCACACAGTCACTCCCCATTTTCCAGATGAGGGAACTGAGGCCCAGAGAAGTGAAGTGACTTGCCCATAGTCACCCAGCTGACAAGTGGCGGAGCTGGGATTTGAACCCATGACCTCTGACTCCAAAGCCCGGGCTCTTTCCATGGAGCCATGCTGCTTCCCCTAAGTAATTAGTAATAGTATTTGTTATGCACTTACTATGTGCAAAGCACTGTTCTAAGCACTGGGGAGGTCACATGGTGATCAGGTTGTCCCACACAGTCAATCCCCATTTTCCAGATGAGGGAACTGAGGCCCAGAGAAGTGAAGTGACTTGCCCATAGTCACCCAGCTGACAAGTGGCAGAGCTGGGATTTGAACCCATGACCTCTGACTCCAAAGCCCGGGCTCTTTCCACTGAGCCACGCTGCTTCCCCTAACTAATTAGTAATAGTATTTGTTAAGCACTTACTATGTGCAAAGCACTGTTCTAAGCGCTGGGGAGGTCACAAGGTGATCAGGTTGTTGCTCACAGTCAATCCCCATTTTCCAGATGAGGGAACTGAGGCCCAGAGAAGTGAAGTGACTTGCCCAAAGTCACCCAGCTGACAAGTGGCGGAGCTGGGATTTGAACCCATGACCTCTGACTCCAAAGCCCGGGCTCTTTCCATGGAGCCATGCTGCTTCCCCTAAGTAATTAGTAATAGTATTTGTTATGCACTTACTATGTGCAAAGCACTGTTCTAAGCACTGGGGAGGTCACATGGTGATCAGGTTGTCCCACACAGTCAATCCCCATTTTCCAGATGAGGGAACTGAGGCCCAGAGAAGTGAAGTGACTTGCCCATAGTCACCCAGCTGACAAGTGGCAGAGCTGGGATTTGAACCCATGACCTCTGACTCCAAAGCCCGGGCTCTTTCCACTGAGCCACGCTGCTTCCCCTAACTAATTAGTAATAGTATTTGTTAAGCACTTACTATGTGCAAAGCACTGTTCTAAGCGCTGGGGAGGTCACAAGGTGATCAGGTTGTTGCTCACAGTCAATCCCCATTTTCCAGATGAGGGAACTGAGGCCCAGAGAAGTGAAGTGACTTGCCCAAAGTCACCCAGCTGACAAGTGGCGGAGCTGGGATTTGAACCCATGACCTCTGACTCCAAAACCCGGGCTCTTTCCATGGAGCCACGAATTAGTACAGTGCTCTGCACACGGTAAGCGCTCAGTAAATACGACCGACTGACGACCGCCCGATCATCATCATCAATCGTATTTATTGAGCGCTTACTGTGTGCAGAGCACTGTACTAAGCACTTGGGAAGTACAAATTGGCAACATATAGACAGTCCCTACCCAACAGTGGGCTCACAGTCTATAAGGGGGAGACAAAACCAAACATACTAACAAAATAAAATAAATAGAATAGATATGTACAAGTAAAATACATAAATAAATAAATAGAGTAATAAATATGTACAAACATATATACATATATACAGGTGCTGCGGGGAAGGGAAGGAGGTAAGATGGGGGGATGAAGAGGGGGACGAGGGGGAGAGGAAGGAAGGGGTTGAGTGTGGGAAGGCCTCCTGGAGGAGGTGAGCTCTCAGTAGGGCCTTGAAGGGAGGAAGAGAGCGAGCTTGGATCGGGAGGCTTCGCCGGCCAGCCCAAGGAGCTCGGCTTGGAGACGGGAGTCGGGCCTGGAATCTGGCCAGGGAAAAGCTTTGAATCCTGGAGGAAGTAACTACTCTGCCACTTGTCAGCTGTGTGACTTTGGGCAAGTCACTTCACTTCTCTGGGCCTCAGTTCCCTCATCTGGAAAATGGGGATGAAGACTGGGAGCCCCCCGGGGGACAACCTGATCACCTTGTATTTCCCCCAGCGCTTAGAACAGTGCTTTGCACATAGTAAGCGCTTAATAAATGCCATCATTATTATTATTATTATTTACTCTCCCCAGAGTGACAGGCCTCCTAGGAAAAGTGGCGAAGCCACTGACTCAGCAACCACCGAATTAGCCCGGATTAATTTGCACGTTACTCATTTAATAGTCAAAAGAAGAGAAATCCTTCTGGTCTTTCCCACTGGAGGCCACCGTATTTTTCCATCACTCTCCTCCTTCCATTCATTCATTCATTCATTCATTCAACCGTATTTATTGAGCGCTTCCTGTGTGCAGAGCACTGTACTAAGCGCCTCCCACTCTAGACTGTGAGGTCCTCGTGAGCCGTCTCCCGACTCTGCTGTACTCTCAGGGAAGCGGCGTGGCTCAGTGGAAAGAGCCCGGGCTTTAGAGTCGGAGGTCACGGGTTCAAATCCCGGCTCCGCCACTTGTCAGCCGTGTGACTTGGGCAAATCACTTCGCTTCTCTGTGCCTCAGTGACCTCATCTGTAAAATGGGGAAGCAGCATGGCTCAGTGGAAAGAACATGGGCTTTGGAGTCAGAGGCCATGGGTTCAAATCCAGGCTCCGCACTTGTCAGCTGGGTGACTTTGGGCAGGTCACTTCACTTCTCTGGGCCTCAGTTCCCTCATCTGTAAAATGGGGATGAAGACTGTGAGCCCCTCGTGGGACAACCTGATTGCCTTGTATCTACCCCAGCGCTTAGAACAGTGCTTTGCACATAGTAAGCGCTTAACAAATACCAACATTATTATTATTATTATTATTATTATTAAAATGGGGATTGAGACTGTGAGTCCCCCTTGGGGCAACCTGATCACCTTGTCACCTCCCCAGCGCTTAGAACAGTGCTTTGCACATAGTAAGCGCTTAATAAATGCCATCATTATCCAGTCACTTCAGTCATTCATTCACTCATGCAATCGTATTTATTGAGCGCTTACTGTGTGCAGAGCACTCTACTAAGCGCTTGGAAAGTACAATTCGGCAACAGAGACAATCCTTACCCAACGGGCTCACAGTCTAGAAGGGGGGAGACGGACAACAAGATAAAACAAAACCAGTGGACAGGTATCAATTCATTCAATCGTATTTATTGAGCGCTTCCTGTGTGCAGAGCACTGTACTAAGCGCCTGGGAAGTCCAAGTCGGCAACATATAGAGACGGTCCCTACCTGACAACAGGCTCACAGTCTAGAAGGGGGAGATGGACAACAAAATAAAACATATTAGCAAAATAAATTAAATAGAATAAATATGTCCAAATAAAATAAATAGAGTAATAAATGCGTACAAACATATATACATATATCCATATGCTGTGGGGACGGGAAGGAGGGAAGGCGGCGGGGATGGAGAGGGGCAGGAGGGGGAGAGGAAGGAGGGGGCTCAGTCTGGGAAGGCCTCCTGGAGGAGGTGAGCTTTCATTGAGCTTTCAGAGAACTTAGCATCAATAGAAATAGAATTATAGATCTATACACATCATTAATAAAATAAATAGAATAATAAATATGTACATACACGTACAAGTGCTGTGGGGCGGGGGGTAGAGAAGAGGGAGGGAGTAGGGGAAATGGGGAGGGGAGGAGGAGCAGAGGAAAAGGGGGGCTCAGTCTGGGAGGGCCTCCTGGAGGAGGTGAGCTCTCGGAGAACTTCACGTCTCTGTGCCTCAGTTCCCTCATCTGTAAAATGGAGATTAAGACTGTGAGCCCCACGTGAGACAGGGACAGTGTCCAACTCAATTATCTTGTGTCTGCTCCAGAGCTTAGTACAGTGCCTGGCACACAGTAAGTGCTCAACAAATACTGCAAGTATTATTATTATTATTATTATTATTATTATTATTATTATTATTACAATCTACTTCCCCCACAGGGTCCCCAGGCCTCTGGCCCCTACCGTCCCAGCCTCTAGCAAATCAGTGACATCAGGCAAGGAGTCATGGGCCTGATTGTCCTTGGGAGGGCCCCAAGGCCGGAGGACCCAGCGCTTAGAACAGTGCTTTGCACATAGTAAGCGCTTAATAAATGCCATTATTAATATTATTCTGATCCTACGTCCACCACTTGGCTGCTGCATGACCTTGGGCGGGTCACTTAACTTCTCTGGGCCTCAATTCCCTCCTCTGTAAAATGGAGATTGAGACTGTGAGCCTCGTGGGGGACCTGATTAGTTGGCACCTGTCTCAGTGCTTAGTACAGTGCCAAACACACAGTAATCCCTTAACAAATAGTATTAGAGAAGCAGCGTGGCTCAGTGGAAAGAGCCCGGGCTTGGGAGTCAGAGGTCCTGGGTTCGAATCCCCGCTCCGCCAATTGTCAGCTGGGTGACGTTGGGCAAGTCACTTCACTTCTCTGGGCCTCAGTTCCCTCGTCTGTAAAATGGGGATGGACTGTGAGCCCCCCGTGGGACAACCTGATCACCTTGTATCCTCCCCAGCGCTTAGAACAGTGCTTTGCACATAGTAAGCGCTTAACAAATACCAACATTATTATTATTATTATTATTAGAACAGTGCTTTGCACATAGGAAGCGCTTAACAAATACCGTCATTATTATTAGTAGAAAAAACTCCTAAAAAACCAAAACAAGAAACAAACAGGGATAAGAGTAGATGTGATTTACTCAGGGAAGCCAGGAAATTGCTGGGAAATCATTTGCATCCCGTTTCACAATTCAAACGCTGGTGGAGTCAATTTGGAGCGTTGCAAATACCCAAATTTCTTCCCCTTTCCTTCCTTTAGCCACCCAAGGCCCTCCTCCCACACTCATTAAGTGCTTAGTACCTGCTCTACACCCAGTAAGCGCTCAATAAATACCAAACTCATTCACCCCCAGCAGATCTGGGGCTTCACTTTTCTCTCTTGCCGTCCTCACCTTCCTTATCTAGAAAATAATAATAATAATAATGGCATTTATTAAGCACTTACTACGTGCAAAGCACTGTTTTAAGCGCTGGGGAGGTTACAAGGCGATCAGGTTGTCCCACGGTGGGGGGCTCACAGTCTTAATCCCCATTTTACAGATGAGGTCACCGAGGCCCAGAGAAGTTAAGTGAGTTGCCCAAAGTCACACAGCTGACAAGTGGCGGAGCTGGGATTCGAACCCATGACCTCTGACTCCAAAGCCCCTGCTCTTTCCACTGAGCCACGCTGCTTCTCAATGGAAATGAGCGATATCAACGAGCAATGAGATTGGGGAAGCAGCGTGGTTCAGTGGAAAAGAGCCCGGGCTTTGGAGTCAGAGGACCTGGGTTCCAATCCCGGCTCCGCCACTTGTCAGCTGTGTGACCTTGGGCAAGTCACTTCACTTCTCTGAGCCTCGGTTCCCTCACCTGTAAAATGGGGTTTAAGACTGTAGGCCCCCAGTGGGACAACCTGATCACCTTCTAACCTCCCCACCGCTTGAAAGAGTGCTTTGCACATAATAAGCACTTAATAAATGCTAAATATATATAATATAATATATGCTAATATATATGCTAATATATATAATAAATGCTAAAATAATAATAATAATTATTATTATTATTGCCTGTCTCCCCCCTTCGAGACTGTGAGCCCGTTGTGGGGTAGGGATTGTGTATATCTGTTGCCGATTTGTACTTCCCAAGCGCTTAGTACAGTGCTCACTGTACTGTTAAAGTAAGGTCAGTACAGAAAAAGGCCCTGGAAGCCCCAGCTGGTGGCTTCGTGGCTCAATCACGGGCCTCGGAGTCAGAAGAACCTGAGTTCTAATTCTGCCTCTGCCACACGTCTGCTGTGTGGCCTTGACAAGCAACCTAACCTCTCTGTGCCTCGAGTTACCTCATCTGGAAAATGGGGATAAGTGTTTGAGCCCCATGTGGGACAGGGTCTGTGTCCAATCTGATTAACTTGTAATAATAATAATAATGATGGCGTTTGTTAAGCGCTTACTATGTGCAAAGCACTGTTCGGCATACAAGGTGATCAGGTTGTCCCACAAGGGGGCTCACAGTTTTAATCCCCATTTTACAGATGAGGGAACTGAGGCACAGAGAAGTGAAGTGACTTGCCCAAAGTCATACGGCTGACAATTGGCGGAGCTGGGATTTGAACCCCTGACCTCTGACTCCAAAGCCCGTTCTCTTTCCACTGAGCCACGCTGCTTCTCTAACTTGTATCTACTCCAGTGCTTAGAGCAGTGCTTGGCACATAGTAAGCGCTCAATAAATGCGACTGAATGAATGAATAGCAAGTATGTTGCCGACTCAGACTTCCCAAGCGCTTAGTACAGTGCTCTGCACACAGTAAGCACTCAATAAATACGATTGAATGAATGAATAGCAAGTATAGGGAAGTGAAGAATAGGGAAGCAGCGTGGCTCAGTGGAAAGAGCCCGGGCTCTGGAGTCAGAGGTCATGGGTTCAAATCCCTGCTCCGCCACTTGTCAGCTGTGTGACCTTGGGCAAGTCACTTCACTTCTCTGCGCCTCAGTTACCTCATCTGTCAAATAGGGATGAAGACTGTGAGCCCCCTGTGGGACAACCTGATCACCTTGTAACCTCCCCAGCGCTTAGAACGGGGCTTTGCACATAGTAAGTGCTTAACAAATACCATTATTATTATTATTATTATTATTATTATTATCTGTAAAATGGGGATTAAGGCTTTGAGCCCCACATGAGACACGGACTGTGTGATTGCCTTGTATCTTCTTCTTCTTCTTCTTCTTCAATCGTATTTACTGAGCGCTTACTATGTGCAGAGCACTGTACTAAGCGCTTGGGAAGTACAATTCGGCAACACATAGAGACGGTCCCTACCCAACAGCGGGCTCACAGTCTAGAAGGGGGAGACAGAGAACAAAACCAAACACACTAACAAAACAAAATAAATAGAATAGATATGTACAAGTAAAACAAATAAATAAATAGAGTAATAAATATGTACAGACATATATACTTTGATGGGGGCTTCCCAACTGGCGACCGGGGTCCGGCCCCACCCCAATCGATGTATCGATCCCCAACACACACTCTTACACTTTCTTCTCCCCCTTCAGGACCGCCCGCCCCTTCCGGGCCCCCGCTCACTAAGTCACTTCACTTCTCTAGGCCTCAGTTCCCTCATCTGTAAAATGGGGATGAAGACTGTGAGCCCCCCGGGGGACAACCTGATTACCTTGTAACCTCCCCAGAGCTAAGAACAGTGCTTTGCACATAGTAAGCGCTTAATAAATGCCATTATTATTATTATTAGTGGCCTGGTAGCGCAGCCTTCCTTCCACCTGGGAATTGGTCTGCCCCGACTTCTGACCCCCATTCTCCCCCTCTGTCTTCCTTTCCAGCGCGCCCCAGTGCCGCCTCCTCCGGGAAGCTTCCCCGGATCCCCCTCTCCTATTTTCCAAACCAGGCCAATCCCTGGTCCCCTCCTTGCCGGCAAACCACTCCTCCCCCAGCGCGGAGCACCGGGCTTGGCACAAAGTCAGTGATGAACAAACCCCACAGCTGGCACTGCTGCAGACGGATGGGAAACAGGAGCACGGGGTGGCCAGAGGCAGGATGGAGGCTGGAGGGGCCCGGGGTGGGTGGATGGGCGAGCAGGAAACGGGAGGGAATGAGACGGGAAAACTCCAGGCTTTCTAAGGCCCGTCGTGCCCCCGGGTTCCCTCCGTCCTTCCGAACCGGGATGCCAGATCCCACATCTGGAACACGGAGCCTGTCATGACTGGCAGCCAGATTAGGTTCGGGGGAGGTGGAGGGTCAATAAATAATAATAATAATTGGCGTTTGTTAAGCACTTACTATGTGCAAAGCACTGTTCTAAGCGCTGAGGAGGATACAGGGTGATCAGGTTGTCCCACGGAGGGCTCACGGTCTTAATCCCCATTTTACAGATGAGGGAACGGAGGCCCAGAGAAGTGAAGTGACTTGCCCAAGATCCACAGCAGCCATGTGGTGGAGTCGGGATTCGAACCCATGACCTCTGACTCCAAAGCCCGGGCTCTTCATCATCATCAGTCGTATTTATTGAGCGCTTACTGTGTGCAGAGCACTGTACTAAGTGCTTGGGAAGTACAAATTGGCAACATATAGAGACAGTCCCTACCCAACAGTGGGCTCACAGTTTAAAACAGTGGGCTCACAGTGGGCTCTTTCCACTGAGCCACGGGTCAAGAAGCGGCGTGGCTCACTGGCTAGTCAGGGGGACCTGGGTTCTAATCCCGACTCCGCCACGGGTCTGTCGTGTGACCTTGGGCAAGGCTCTGGGCCTCCGTTACCTCATCTGGAAGATGGGGATTAAGAGGGTGAGCCCCACGTGGGACAGGGACTGTGTCCAACCTAGTTAATCTCTAACCTCAGTGCTCAGAACAGTGCTCGGCACAAAGTAAGCACTTAAGTAACGCAATTAATAATAATAATAATAATAATAATAATAATAATAATAATAATAATGGCATTTGTTGCTCTGCACACAGTAAGCGCTCAATAAATATGATTGATTTGTTAAGCGCTTACTATGTGCGAAGCACTGTTCTAAGCTCTGAGGGGGGATACCGGCGCTTACAACAGTGCTTTGCACATAGTAAGTGCTTAATAAATGCCATTATTATTATTATTATTCTACAAGGTGATCAGGTTGTCCCACGTGGGGCGCACAGTCTTAATCCCCATTTGACAGATGAGGTCACTGAGGCTCAGAGAAGTGAAGTGACTTGCCCAAAGTCACACAGCAGACGTGGCGGAGCCGGGATTAGAACCATGACCTCTGACTCCCGAGCAGCGTGGCTCAGTGGAAAGAGCCCGGGCTTTGGAGTCGGAGGTCATGGGTTCCAATCCCGGCTCCGCCACTTGTCACCTGTATGAGTTTGGACAAGTCACTTCACTTCTCTGTGCCTCAGTTACCTCATCTGTAAAATGGGGATTAAAAGCTGTGACCACCTGATCACCTTGTAACCTCCCCAGCGCTTAGAACAGTGCTCTGCACATAGTAAGCGCTTAACAAATACTGTCATCACCATCAAGCCCGGGCTCTTTCCACTGAGCCACACTGCTTCTCTATTATGATGATGATGATGATTATTGTTATGATATGCTGCCAACTTGTACTTCCCAAGCGCTTAGTCCAGTGCTCTGCACGCAGTAAGCGCTCAATAAATACGATTGATTGATTGATTGATTATGAGACTCAAGCTGGCGGGAGGTACTGTTGAATCGTACCAGATCTCCTAGCATCCCCCGGACTCCTGCTTCTGGATCTGCCCCGCTCATCATCATCATCAATCATATTTATTGAGCGCTTACTATGTGCAGAGCACTGTACTAAGCGCTTGGGAAGTACAAATCGGCAACATATAGAGACAGTCCCTACCCAACATTGGGCTCACAGTCTAAAAGGGGAAGACAGAGAACAAAACCAAACATACTAACAAAATAAAATAAATAGAATAGATATGTACAAGTAAAATAAATAAATAGAGTAATAAATATGTACAAAGGAGCACAGGGGCTGCTGGACTCGATGGGGGGGTGGGGGATGGGGGGGTGTACTTCCCAAGTGCTTAGTACAGTGCTCTGCACACAGTAAGCGCTCAATAAATACGATTGATTGATTGATTGATTGATTGAGAGGGCCCAGGGAGAGGGCTGGCCCCCTGCCCACCATGACCCCCACCCATCCAAGTTGCCCCTTTCACCCCCTCCTTGCCAGGGCCGCTCCATTCCCCTCTTTCTTCCCCAGGACAGCGCGGGGAGTCAGCCTTTCCCGTGGCTGAGCCCTGAAGCACCATAATAAATAAATAAAATCGCATTTTCCTAATCCCCAGCTCTCTGGAGAAAGCCCCCGCCCCGGTCCTCATCAGCCGGGGAGATAAATAGAGTGATTGATGCCTTCGGTTCCTGAGAACAGGCACATCGCAAATGAGTTATCTCCGGCTATAAACAAGCTGGAGTGGTTTGGTCCTGGTAACGGACTCTCTGAGCCTCCCTCGCTCCTTGGCAGAGAGCTGCCCTCCGCCTTACGTAACCTCCAGCTTCTCTGCTGACCTATTTCGTCTTAACCAACTCCAGTTTGAATTCAGTTCCCTCCTCTCCCCAATCCTGAGAAAGCTGGGGCTTCTTTCCCGTTCCCTGCTCTCCCACGGCCTCTCTTTTCTCCCTTAGGGCCAGGGATGACTTTCCCGCTGCCTAAGACCGAAGCCCGGATTGCCGCCCGTGTGTCATTGTCAGTGGTATCTACTGAGCGCTCGCTGTGTGAGGAGCACTGTACTAAGTGCTTGGCAGAGAACATCTTACCTCCTTCACTTCCCCACAGCACCTGTATATATGTATATATGTTTGTACATATTTATTACTCTATTTATTTATTTATTTTACTTGTACATATCTATTCTATTTATTTTATTTTGTTAGTATGTTTGGTTTTGTTCTCTGTCTCCCCCTTTTAGACTGTGAGCCCACTGTTGGGTAGGGACTGTCTCTATATGTTGCCAACTTGTACTTCTCAAGTGCTTAGTATAGTGCTCTGCACACAGTAAGCGCTCAATAAATACGATTGATTGATTGATTGATTGATTGATTGATACAACAGAGTTGGTAGAGGTGTTCCCTGGCCCAGAATGCCCTCCCTCCGCGCATCCGCCAAGCTAGATCTCTTCCTCCCTTCAAAGCCCTACTGAGAGCTCCCCTCCTCCAGGAGGCCTTCCCACACTGAGCCCCCTTTTTCCTCTCCTCCTCCCCATCCCTTCGGCCCTACCTCCTTCCCCTCCCCACAGCACCTGTATATATGTTTGTACAGATGTATTACTCTATTTTACTTGTACGTATTTACTATTCTATGTATTTTGTTAATGATGTGCATCTAGCTTTACTTCTATTTATTCTGATGACGTGACACCTGTCCACATGTTTTGTTTTGTTCTCCGTCTCCCCCTTCTAGACTGTGAGCCTGTTGTTGGGTAGGGACCGTCTCTAGATGTTGCCAACTTGGACTTCCCAGGTGCTTAGTCCAGTGCTTTGCACACAGTAAGCGCTCAATAAATACGGCTGAATGAATGATTGAATGCTGACCCTCTGGGCAAAGAGTGATGATGTCATCTGCAAAGTGGTGTGGCGGTGGCTAACCGCGATTCAATCGGTCAATCAATCAATCAATGGTATTTATTGAGCGCTTACTGTGGGCAATAGAACGGAGCTGGCAGGACGCTGCCCCTGCTAAGGGGGTTCGCTGGCTGCGGCCCAGGCTGAGGTTTCGCCTCTCCCGTTGCTATAGCTACATTGCACCGCTCCTGGTCCCTCTGGCTTTGGGCCCGTGCGGACTGAGATGGCTTTCTAAGTTGGCTGCACGCCGTCAGGGGACCATCCGTCTGCCCCAGAGCTGACCCTGCCTTTGCTGAAGTAGCATCGGCGTGGCCGTCATCTTGGGAACATCCTGGGATGCAGTCGTCTTGGGAGGATCAGGTGGTGCGCCGCTATCTTGGGAATGTCATGGGCGGCCACCACCTTGGGAAAGTCTGGTGGTGCCCTGGCCATTCCCGCCATTCTTACCCTGCTTGCCACCTGATGCCAACCCAGCACGAGTCCCCTCTGTCCTTTCTCTCCTCTGCCTCAGGCTCCTGTACCTCACCTCCTTCTTCACTCTTTCTCCCCTCTTTTCCGAAGCTGCCCCCTCGCCCATTCCCCCTGGGAGAACCAGGCCCCAGGACGGGGATCAGGGCAGAGGCCGAGGGCCGGTCTGGGGGGAGCCTCACCCCTCCTCCCTGCCTCCTCACTGCTTCGGTGGGATGGAGAGATCTTCCAATCAATCAATAATAATAATAATAATGTTGGTATTTGTTCAGCGCTTACTATGTGCAAAGCACTGTTCTAAGCGCTGGGGTAGATACAAGGTAATCAGGTTGTCCCACGAGGGAATCACAGTCTTCATCCCCATTTTACAGATGAGGGAACTGAGGCCCAGAGAAGTGAAGTGACTTGCCCAAAGTCACACAGCTGACAAGTGGCAGAGCCGGGATTTGAACCCACGGCCTCTGACTCCAAAGCCCGGGCTCTTTCCACTGAGCCACGCTGCAATCATATTTATTAAGCGCTTACTGTGTGCAGAGCACTGTACTAAGCGCTTGGGAAGTACAAGTTGGCAACATATAGAGACGGTCCCCACCCAACAGTGGGCTCACAGTCTAGAAGGATCCAGGGGATCGAACAGAGACTAGACCAGAGTACTGAATTCAGCACTCGCCCAAAACATATTGCTCTACTTTTCATTCCTTCCCTTGAAATTCCCTTTTATGTTCAAAGATTTGATCTTAAACTTCCTCCAGACCGCCCTCCCATCCCCTTCCTCTGTCCCACCTGCTCACTGGTTTATTCTGCGAATCTTCCCGGAGGGATCTTCCTGGAAGGAGGGGGACTGGTTCCAAAGAGCTAAAAAAGGGGACGGAGCGGATCCAGGGAAGTGAGGATTCAGAACTGGGAATGAGGGCCCAAGGCGGGAGAGTTTGGAGGGACTCCCTCTAGGAATGGCTCCGTAGCCGATTCTCGGCTTCCAAATGCAACAGAAAAGTTCTCCGAAAGCGTGCTACCCGCCCCCCACTTCCAGCCGCCACACTCTGGGAAGTTTTCAAGACTCGGTCGCCACAACCACTCGTCTTCCTGATGCCTTGGCGGGTGGTTCTGGGGGCAGGTGCTTTCGATTACGCAGCTCCGGGCCTTGAGAAAGGTGTTCTCCCCTCTGTCTCTCTGTCTGTCTGTTTCTCTGCCCTGTCACTCTCTCCATTTCTCTATTTTTTCCTCTCTTTGTCTCTATGTTTCTCTGCCCCGTCTCTGTTTCTCTCTCTCTCTCTCCATTTCTCTATTTCGTCCTCTCTTTCTCTGTCTCTGTGTTTCTCTGCCCCGTCTCTGTTTCTCTCTCCCTCTCCATTTCTCTATTTCTTCCTCTCTTTGTCTCTGTGTTTCTCTGCCCCGTCTCTGTTTCTCTCTCTCTCTCCATTTCTCTATTTCGTCCTCTCTTTCTCTGTCTCTGTGTTTCTCTGCCCTGTCTCTGTTTCTCTCTCTCCCTCTCCATTTCTCTATTTCTTCCTCTCTTTGTCTCTGTGTTTCTCTGCCCCATCTCTGTTTCTCTCTCTCCCTCTCCATTTCTTCCTCTCTTTGTCTCTGTGTTTCTCTGCCCCATCTCTGTTTCTCTCTCTCTCCATTTCTCTATTTCTTCCTCTCTTTCTCCGTCTCTCTGTTTCTCTGCCCCCTCTCTGTTTCTCTCTCTCCATTTCTATTTATTGGATTTTGTTAATATGTTTGGTTTTGTTCCCTGTCTCCCCCTTCTAGACTGTGAGCCCACTGTTGGGTAGGGACCGTCTCTATATGTTGCCAACTTGGACTTCCCAAGCGCTTAGTACAGTGATCTGCACACAGTAAGTGCTCAATAAATATGATTGATTGATCGATTGCTTGGGAGAAAATTCTGGAAGGCCAAGGCTGGAGCAGAGGGGAGGCAGAAAGTAACACAAAGCATTTGTGTGGCGAAGAGAAGGAGTCGGAACCCAGGGCAATCTCAAGGAAATCTCCAGAGACCATTAAGGCAGAGTTTTTGCAAACAAGCATCCTCGTCCTCCTTGTCGTTGTTGTTTATGGTATCTGTTAAGCGCTGACTATAGGCCATTCAATCATTCATTCAGTTGTATTTATTGAATACAGAGCACTGTACTAAGTGCTTGGGAAGCACAAATCGGCAACATATAGAGACGATCCTTACCCAACAACGGGCTCACAGTCTAGAAGGGTTGCCAGGCACTGTACTAAGCACCGGGGTAGATACAAACTAGCCAGGTTCATTCATTCATTCATTCAATTGTATTTATTGAGCGCTTACTGTGTGCAGAGCACTGGACTAAGCGCTTGGGAAGTACAAGTTGGCAACATGTAGAGATGGCCCCTCCCCAACAGCAGGCTCACAGTCTAGAAGGGGGAGACAGACAACAAAACAAAACATATTAACAAAATAAAATCAATAGAATAGTAAATATGTGCAAGTAAAATAAATAGAGTAATAAATATGGATCATTTACAGTCTAGAACGGGGAGACAGGCAACAAAACAAAACATATTAACAAAATAAAATAAATAGAATAGTAAATATGTACAAGTAAAATAGAGTAATAAATACGGATCATTTTCCCAAAGCATCACTCAGTGAATCAATCGATGCAATTTATTGAGCGCTTACTGTGTGCAGAGCACTGTACTAAGCGCTTGGGAAGTACAAGTTGGCAACAACTAGAGACAGTCTCTACCCAACAGCGGGCTCACAGTCTAGAAGGGGGAGACAGAGAACGAAACAAAACATACTAACAAAATAAAATAAGTAGAATAAAAATGTACAAGTAAAGGGAATCCCCCCGTTTCACCCCTCTGAAGCTGAGTGGCCTAGTGGGAAAGAAGCCCCCTCACGCACACAACATTTTTCTTCTCCCCAAAGTGGAGCTCAGTCGGTCAACACACACCTTCCCTCTTCACTCAGCCTGGCGTGTGTAGCGCTCGTCCGCTGCGTGACCTTGGGCCAGTCTCTCGACTTCTCTGTGCCTCAGTTACCTCACCTGTAAAATGGGGATTGAGATGGTGAGCCCCACATGGGATAGGGACTTTTACAACCCGATTTGCTTGTATCCACTCCAGCGCTTTGTACGGTCCTCGGCACGCAGTAAGGGCTTAACAAGTACCACAGTTATTATTATTATTAGAGGGTCACCGTGACTGAAGATGACACTGTGACCGTGAGTTTGTCTGTGTGAGCATATGCATTTCATCTCTAGAGCCCGGTCTTTGGAGTCAGAGGTCGTGGGTTCAAATCCCAGCTCCGCCAATTGTCAGCTGTATGACTTTGGGCAAGTCACTTCACTTCTCTGGGCCTCAGTTCCCTCATCTGTCAAATGGGGATTAAGACTGTGAGCCCCCCGTGGGACAACCTGATCGCCTTGCAACCTCCCCAGTGCTTAGAACAGTGCTTTGCACATAGTAACGCTTAATAAATGCCATCATTATTATTATGATTATTATCATGAATGCCTGTCGTGTGCAGACATAATAATTGTGGTATTTATTCAGTGCTTACTACGTGCCAAGCACTGTTCTAAGCGCTGGGGAGGATACAAGGCGATCAGGTTGTCCTACGTGGGGCTCACAGTCTTGATCCCCATTTTACAGATGAGGTAACCGAGGCACAGAGGAGTTAAGTGACTTGCCCAAGGTCACACAGAAGACATGCTCGCAGGTGTGCCTGCATGTCTACAAGTATGTGTGTGTGTATTTTTACATGCATACATGCGTGTCTATATGCTAGAAAAGACTGCCCACTGTTGGGTAGGGACTGTCTCTATATGTTGCCAACTTGTACTTCCCAAGCGCTTAGTACAGTGCTCTGCACACAGTAAGCGCTCAATAAATACGATTGATTGATTGATTGATTGATTGATTGACTGCCACACTGCAGCATCTTCTGCGGTTTGGATTCAGATAGCTTCGATGTCTGCGGATGCCATGTTTTCCTTCAGTCTAAGCCGCTTCGTTCCGAAGGACAGAGGTTGGGTCCGTGAAACCAGATGTGCCCAGGGCCAAACCGAAAACCCCCCCGCTCAGAGGAGCTTAATCCGGGCTCGGTAATGAGGGCGTTGGTGATCAGGATATGGAAACATTTGAGTAATTAGTACTAGTAACATTCCTGGTAACAAATGACAATTCAGAATGCCCAGAGTCTGGGAAAACCCAAAAAGGCCAAGGAGTGAGGAGGGGCTATCTGCCGGCTGGGTCCTGGAAAGAGTCGTGCGCTGGTCTCCAGGGTTTTCTGGCTTTGGAAAATCCCACTCAAAGCTGGAACTTTGCTCCGGCTGAAGGGAGGGATGGGAAGCGTGACATCGAAGTGATCTCCCCTGCGTGTTCTGCCAAGGGGAGGGAATTCTCGTTAGGTCTGGGTTTTAATCCCAGTCCCACCGTTGGCCTGCTGTGGGGCTTTTTCGGTGCCTCGTTTTCCTCATCTGGAAAACGGGGATAAAATACCCACGGTCCTTACTCCTTGGGCCATGAGCCCTGGGTGGGATTGGGTCTGACCCGACTTTGGGCAACTCACTTAACTTCTCTGGGCCTCAGTTACCTCATCTGTAAATTGGGGATTAAAATTGTGAGCCCCCCGGGGACAACCTGATCACCTTGGAACCTCCCCAGCGCTCAGAACAGTGCTTTGCACATAGTAAGCGCTTAACAAAAACCATCATTATTATTATTATTACCTTGTATCTGTCCGAGTGCTTTGCATCATTTTTTTAAAGTGGTAATTATAATAATAATAATGGCATTTATTAAGCACTTAGTATGTGCAAAGCACTGTTCTAAGCACTGGGGAGGTTACAAGGTGATCAGGTTGTCCCACTCGGGGCTCACAGTCTTGATCCCCATTTTACAGATGAGGTAACTGAGGCCCAGAGAAGTTAAGTGACTTGCCCAAAGTCACACAGCCGGCAATTGGCGGAGCCAGGATTTGAACCCGTGACCTCTGACTCCAAAGCCCGTGTTCTTTCCACTGAGTCACGCTGCTACTCTAAGGTTGGTGCTTGCGGAGAGGTCTCTTCCCCACACAAATGCTTTGTGTTACTTCGTGCCTTCCCGTTGTCCCAGCCCTGGTATTTGTTAAGCGCTTACTATATGTCATGCACTGTTTGAAGCTCATGCTAATCAGGTTGGACACGGTCCCTGTCCCTCATGGGGCTCACAGTCTGAGTAGGGGGGACAGAACTGCTCTGTTGCTGGGAATCCACTCATTCATTCATTCATTTCATATTTATTGAGCACTCACTGTGTGCAGAGCACTGTACTAAGTGCTTGGGAAGTACAAGTTGGCAACATATAGAGACGGTCTCTACCCAACAATGGGCTCACAGTCTAGAGAAGCAGCGTGACTCAGTGGAAAGAGCACGGGCTTTGGAGTCAGAGGTCAGGGGTTCAAATCCCGGCTCCACCGATTGTCAGCTGTGTGACTGTGGGCAAGTCGCTTAACTTCTCTGGGCCTCAGTTACCTCATCTGTAAAATGGGGATTAAGACTGTTAGCCCCCCGTGGGACAACCTGATCACCTTGTAACCTCCCCAGCGCTTAGAACAGTGCTTTGCGCATAGTGAGCGCTTAATAAATGCCATCATTATTATTAGAAGGGGGAGACAGACAACAAAACAAAACCTGTGGACAGGTGTCAAGTCGTCAGAACAAACTCATTCATTCATTCAATCGTATTTATTGAGTGCTTACTGTGTGCAGAGCACTGTACTAAGCTCTTGGGAAGTACAAGTTGGCAACATAGAGAGATGGTCCCTACCCAACAACGGGCTCACAGTCTAGAAGCGGGAGACAGACAACAAAGCAAAACATGTGGACAGGTGTCAAGTCGTCAGAACAAACTCATTCGTTCAATCGTATTTATTCATTTATTTATTTATTTTTTAATGGCATTTATTAAGTGCTTACTATGTGCAAAGCACTGTTCTAAGCACTGGGGAGGTTACAAGGTGATCAGGTTGTCCCACGGGGGGCTCGCAGTCTTAATCCCCATTTTACAGATGAGGTAACTGAGGCCCAGAGAGGTTAAGTGACTTGCCCAAAGTCACCCAGCTGACAATTGGCAGAGCCGGGATTGGAACCCCTGACCTCTGACTCCAAAGCCCGGGCTCTTTCCACCTCGCCACGCTGCTTCTCTGTTGAGCACTTATTGAGCTTATTGAGCACTTACTGTGTGCAGAGCACTGTACTAAGCGCTTGGGAAGTCCAAGTTGGCAATATATAGAAACGGTCCCTACCCAACAACGATCTCACAGTCTAGAAGGGGGAGACAGACAACAAAACAAAACATGTGGACAGGTGTCAAGTCGTCAGAACAAACTCATCTTTACTAAAGTCAGGGTGACAGACAGGAAGTGGAGTTTGGGCTAGCCTAAGCACTCAGTCGCCTCTCCCCCTCCTACCTCACCTTGCTACTCTCCTAAACTACAGTCTAACCCACATGCTCGCTCTTCTAATAATAATGATGGCATTTATTAAGCGCTTACTATGTGCAAAGCACTGTTCTAAGCGCTGCGGGGGGGTACACAGTAATCAGGTTGTCTCACGTGGGGCTCACAGCCTTCATCCCCATTTTACAGATGAGGGAACTGAGGCCCAGAGAAGTGAAGCAAGTTGCCCATAGTCACACAGCTGACAAGTGGCGGAGCCGGGATTTGAACCCATGACCTCCGACTCCAAAGTCCGTGGTCTTTCCACCGAGCCACGCTGCTTCTCCAACCTTCTCACTGTACCTCCATCTGGTCTATCTCTCCACCGATGGCTCCCCCACGTCCCGACTGTGCCTGCTCAAATCCAACAGACAATGACTCCCCCCTTCAATAAGGCTTTGAAGGCCCACCTCCTCCAAGAGGCCTTCCCTAAGCCCTCTTTTCCTTTTCTTCCACTCCCTTCTGCGTTGCCCTGACTTGTTCCCACAACATTTATTCATTCATTCATTCATTCATTCATTCATTCATTCAATCGTATTTACTGAGCGCTTACTGTGTGCAGAGCACTGGACTAAGTGCTTGGCAAGTACAATTTGGCAACATATAGAGACGGTCCCTACCTAACAGTGGGCTCGCAGTCTAGAAGTCACTTATCAATCAATCAATCAATCAATCAATCAATCGTATTTATTGAGTGCTTACTGTGTGCAGAGCACTGGACTAAGCGCTTGGGAAGTACGATTTGGCAACAAATAGAGACGGTCCCTACCCAACAGTGGACTCACAGTCTAGAAGTCACTTACGTACAACCTGTAATTTTATTTACTTCTATGAATGTCTGTCTTCCCCTGTAGACTGTAAGCTCGCTGTGGGCAGTGAATGTGTCTGTTTTATTGCTCCACTGACCTTGCCCAAGCACTTAGTGCTTGGGAAGTGCTCAATAAATATGATTGACTAACTGAATGACTTCTATGAATGTCTGTCTTCCCCTCTAGACTGTAAGCTCCCTGTGGGCAGTGAATGTGTCTGTTATATTGCTCCACTGACCTTTCCCAAGCACTTAATGCTTGGGAAGTGCTCAATAAATATGATTGACTAACTGAATGACTTCTATGAATGTTTGTCTTCCCCTCTAGACTGTAAGCTCGCTGTGGGCAGTGAATGTGTCTGTTATATTGCTCCACTGACCTTTCCCAAGCACTTAGTGCTTGGGAAGTGCTCAATAAATACGATTGACTAACTGAATGACTTCTATGAATGTCTGTCTTCCCCTCTAGACTGTAAGCTCTCTGTGGGCAGTGAATGTGTCTGTTATATTGCTCCACTGACCTTTCCCAAGCACTTAGTGCTTGGGAAGTGCTCAATAAATACGACTGACTAACTGAATGACTTCTATGAATGTCTGTCTTCCCCTCTAGACTGTAAGCTCGCTGTGGGCGGTGAATGTGTCTGTTATATTGCTCCACTGACCTTTCCCAAGCACTTAATGCTTGGGAAGTGCTCAATAAATATGATTGACTAACTGAATGACTTCTATGAATGTCTGTCTTCCCCTCTAGACTGTAAGCTCGCTGTGGGCAGTGAATGTGTCTGTTATATTGCTCCACTGACCTTTCGTAAGCACTTAGTGCTTGGGAAGTGCTCAATAAATACGATTGACTAACTGAATGACTTCTATGAATGTCTGTCTTCCCCTCTAGACTGTAAGCTCGTTGTGGGCAGTGAATGTGTCTGTTATATTGCTCCACTGACTTTTCCCAAGCACTTAGTGCTTGGGAAGTGCTCAATAAATACGATTGACTAACTGAGTGACTTCTATGAATGTCTGTCTTCCCCTGTAGACTGTAAGCTCGCTGTGGGCAGTGAATGTGTCTGTTATTTTGCTCCACTGACCTTTCCCAAGCAAGTGCTCAATAAATACGATTGACTAACTGAATGACTTCTATGAATGTCTGTCTTCCCCTCTGGACTGTAAGCTCGTTGTGGGCAGTGAATGTGTCTGTTATATTGCTCCACTGACTTTTCGTAAGCACTTAGTGCTTGGGAAGTGCTCAATAAATGTGATTGACTAACTGATTGACCAGTGGGGGCCGGGGAGGGGGGTAACTGTATGGATGTTTGGGGGTGGGGAGTTAAGGGCAATCGCTTTTCAGATGCCTACTATCTCCGGAGAAAATGAGGTCTCGTGCCCCGAGAGGCTTGGGATGGGAGCCGATCCTCCCCTCTTCCCGGATGATGGCTCCCGGGGTGGGCGGAAGGCCAGAGTCCGGGGGTCTGGGCCCGTCTTCTCTCAGTCCCCCCCATCTGACGCGGGCCAGGCCCCAGGGCCAGGGACGGGAGTCCCCCGGTGTCTCCCCTTCTAGACCGTAAGCTCGTGTGGGCAGGGAATGGGTCAGTTCATTATTATATTGTACTCTTCCAACTTAGTACGGTGCTCTGCACAGCTGGAGACTTTTGGGAGGGGCGTCACGGTCCTCGGAGGACGGAGAGAAGACGGAAGGGCAGCTGGGGACCACTCCACCGCTACCCGGTGCCATCGCCCCTGACACCTCCAAACCGCCGTGGCCCAGTGACCCATTATCGCCGGGACTTCCCCTGCCTCCTGGCAGAAGGAGAAAGTCCAAGCCCAATTTATTTTATTTTGTTAGTATGTTTGGTTTTGTTCTCTGTCTCCCCCTTTTAGACTGTGAGCCCACTGTTGGGTAGGGACTGTCTCTATATGTTGCCAATTTGTACTTCCCAAGCGCTTAGTACGGTGCTCTGCACACAGTAAGTGCTCAATAAATATGATTGATGATTGATGATGGTAAGTGTTCAATAAATAAGACTGAGTGAAAAGCGTCGGCTTACCCGGGCTGAGACCCGGGGGCTCTCCGGGCAGAGCCGGGCCCCAGCCCCTTTCGACAGAAGCAAAAACATGCAGGCCTTAGGGACACCTGCTCCTTGAATTTCTGAGCATTGTACGGTGGAGGAATGAAGGGTGAGAAGCATCTATGAAGTGGTTTTTTTAAAATTCCATTTGCTAATCAATCAATCGTATTTATTGAGCGCATACTGTGTGCAGAGCACTGTACTAAGAGCTTGGGAAATACAAGTTGGCAACATATAGAGACGGTCCCTACCCAACAGTAGCCTTACTATGTGCCAGGCACTGTACTAAACTCGGGGAAGATACAATCGCTGTACCCTATGGGCCTCACAGTCTTAATCCCCATTTTGCAGATGAGGAAACTGAGGCACAGAGGAGTTTTCTCTCTCTCTTCAGGTGCTCTGAGTCCCCCTTCTAGACTGTGGAGCCCACTGTTGGGTAGGGACCGTCTCTATATGTTGCCGACTTGGACTTCCCAAGCGCTTAGAACAGTGCTCTGCACACCGTAAGTGCTTAATAAATTGATTGATTGATTGATTAGTGTACACACCCTCAGAGCTCCCCCATCACCAGAAACCTTATCTCTCCAAAAGGTTCACCTCTCTTTAACCCTCCCAAGGGATGGGTCCCTTTGGGCTTTGAAAACCCACTTCCTCCGTACTGACCCCTCTAGCTCCATTTACACTCATCACCTGTTTTCTGAATCTCTTTGCCTTTTTTTAGCCTCTGTCACCTGATTCTTATGAAAATCAATCAATCAATTGTATTTATTGAGCGCTTACTGTGTGCACTGTACTAAGCGCTTGGGAAGTACAAGTTAAGAGAGTTCTTCAATAATGCAGGGCCCAAGTTCCTGAAGAACAAAAAACTCCCTCAGCTGTAGCCACTCTGAGTCCAATGCCATTCTGATGGGCCCAAGCAGGACTTTTCAAGCCACACCCTGCTGCACTTGGTAATAATAATAATAACATTATTATGGGCTTACTATGTGCAAAGCACTGTTCTAAGCACTGGGGAGGTTACAAGGTGATCAGGTTGTCCCACGGGAGGCTCACAGCCTTTATCCCCATTTTACAGATGAGGTCACTGAGGCACAGAGAAGTTAAATAACTTGCCCAACGTCACACAGCTGACAACTGGCGGAGCCGGGATTTGAAACCATGACCTCTGACTCCAAAGCCCGGGCTCTTTCCATTGAGCCATGCCGCTTCTCAGCGTATGGGACAGTGCTTTGCCCATGGTAAGTGCTTAAAAACTACTATTACTCCTCATTCATTCATTCATTCATTCAGTCAATCGTATTTATTGAGCACTCACTGTGTGCAGAGCACTGTACTAAGCGCTTGGGAAGTAGAAATCGGCAACATATAGAGACGGTCCCTACCCAACAGCAGGCTCACAGTCTAGAAGGGGGAGACAGAGAACAAAACAAAACATATTAACAAAATAAAATAAATAGAATAAGTATGTCCAAATAAAATAGAGTAATAAATACGTACAAACATATATACATATATGTTGCACTGTACATTCATTCATTCACTCATTCAATCGTATTTATTGAGCGCTTACTGCGTGCAGAGCACTGTACTAAGCGCTTGGGAAGTAGAAATCGGCAACATATAGAGATGGTCCCTACCCAACTGCGGGCTGTCTCTGTCTTTAGAACGTAGGCAGGGAGCGTGACTAGAAACCCTGTTGTATGGTACTCTCCCAAGCGCTTAGGACAGTGCTCTGCACACAGTATGCGCTCAATAGGTACGATGTGATTGATCGAAAACAAATGCCATTGATTGATAAACCGTAAACACCTTGAGGGGAAGATTACATCTACTAACCCTTAGTACAGTGCTTGGCACACAATATGCGCTTAACACATACCATTTAAAATATAAATAATAATAATGATGGCATTTATTAAGCGCTTACTATGTGCAGAGCAATGTTCTAAGCACTGGGGAGGTTGCAAGGTGATCAGGTTGTCTCACAGTCTTCATCCCCATTTGACAGAGGAGGTCACCGGGGCCCAGAGAAGTGAAGTGACTGGCCCAAAGTCACCCAGCTGACAAGTGGCGGAGCCGGGATTAGAACCCATGACCTCTGACTTTAAAGCCCAGGCTCTTTCCACTGAGCCACGCTGCTTCTCCCAAAAATAAAAATAAAAAAAACCCCAGTCAGCCCACAAAAGCCGAGAAAGTGGGGGGCTAATTCCTCAGGCTGAATCCTGGATCTGGGAACTCCAGACAATTGATTGGAGCCACGGGAGGTAAAATATTTCTTCCCCACTCAGGGGTTTTCCCTCCTGCTGGGATTGCGGACATTTCTGAGCATCGGGATGCGTTTGCCGAGATAGGGGAACCGGGAGGCATGACGGAGTGGGAGCACCAGGTCCCCGGGGTCGGTGTTGGGAGGAGAACTGGGGGGGAAATGTGGCTTGCGACGTTTCATCCTGCATGAATCTGCTCCGTTCTCCGTCATCTACTTCCCTTTCCTCATGCCACAGAGGTTATTGCAGATTGCTCAATCAATAAATCAGTGTATTTATTCATTCAGTCCCGTCTTCCCCTGAAAACGGTCACCTCCTTGTAAGTAGGGAATCTGTTTTCTCCTTCCTCTGCCCCTCTCTGCTTCACTCTCCCCAGGGATGATATTAATAACCATGGTATTTGTTAAGCCCTTACCAAGCGCCAAGCACTGTGCTTAGCCCTGGGGTAGATTTGTACAGTGCTTGCACACAGTAAACACTGAATAAATCATCAATCGTATTTATTGAGCACTTACTATGTGCAGAGCACTGTACTAAGCGCTTGTACGCTTGAATAAATAAGCTTGAATAAATACGAATAAAAAGCGCTTGAATAAATACGATTAAAAGACAACTGAATGAACTCGAGCTCACCAGGCTGGATACGGTCCCTGTCACCAACATCATCGCATCGTCAATGGTATTTATTGAGCACTTATTATGTACAGAGCACTGTGTTAAGTGCTTGGGAGAGTACAGCACAAAAGAGTTGGCAGACACGTTCCCTGCTCACAATTTACAGCGATTGGTGATTTTGACACCTGTCTACATGTTTGGTTTTGTTGCCTGTCTCCCCCTTCTTGACTGTGAGCCCGTTGTTGGGTAGGGACCGTCTCTATATGTTGCCAACTTGGACATCCCAAGCGCTTAGTACAGTGCTCTGCACACAGTAAGTGCTCAATAAATATGATTGAATGAATGAATGAACGGTGGCAACTAAAACATCTCCCCTCCTCTGTCTCACTTACTGAGCTCACTGTGGGCGAAGAATATGTCTATTTATTGTTCTTTCATTCAATTGTATTTATTGAATTCTTACTGTGTGCACAGCACTGTACTAAGCTGTATCGTACTCTCTGTATCGTACTTAGTACAGAGCACTGTACTAAGCACTTGGGAGAGTACGATACAGCTTAGTACAGTGCTGTGCACACACTAAGTGCTTAATAAATATGATTGAATGAACAAATGAACAAGCTGTCCCACACGGGGTCCGCAGGTTATCAGGGGAAGGAGAACAGGTATTGCACCTCCATTTTACAGAGGAGGAAACTGAGGTCCAGAGAAGTTAAGCCTGAGGTCACGGAAGAAACAAGTGGCGGAGTCAGGTCTCCTGACTCTCAGTCTTGTAATTCATTCATTCATTCATTCAATCGTATTTATTGAGCGCTTACTGTGTGCAGAGCGCTGTACTAAGCGCTTGGGAAGTCCAAGTTGGCACCATAGAAAGACGGTCCCTACCCAACAGCGGGCTCGCAGTCTGGAAGTGTAATCATGCCACTAGACCAGATTGGGGAAAGGGCCTAGGGCATCAGAGTCAGACGGGCGAGGAAACGGGAAAGGGGCTAAAACAATTGAGTTCATTTGTTCAATCCTATTTATTGGGCGCTCCCTGCTTGAAAAGCACTGTCCTAAGCGCTTGGGAGAGTGCAGTGCAATAACAGACCGACATCTTCCCTGCCCACAACGAACTCACAGTCTAGAGTCTGGAGAAGGGAAGACCGAGGGGTCTGAGTCGGAGTCTGACAGTCTCCTACAGAGGTGAGGCAGAAGAGGGGAGATGTTCTGGTTGCCCTCTGCACAGATGGAAGAAAAAGAAATGGGGTTGAGTTTCATCAGGAGAGGTTGAGGTGAGTCAGCTTCCTGACAGTGTGGGTGGGGAGACACGGAGCAGGTGGTAGAGAGAGATGATCGATTGCGGAAAATCGGAGTCTCATCAGGGGTAGTCTAGGCGGAATCCTGTCCGGAGGCAGGGGATGGATGCTGTGTAGCCTAATGGAACAGAACACTGGACTAAGTGCTTAGGAGAGTCATTCATTCATTCATTCAGTGGTATTTGTTGAGCACTTACTTGTGCAGAACACTGTACTAAGCGCTTGGAAAGTACAATTCGGTGAGGGCCAGAAGGACCTGGGTTCTAATTCCGCCTCCGCCGCTTACCTCTTGTGTGAGCAGGGGCCTCATCGGGGACCTCAACTGTAAAACAATAATGTTGGTATTTGTTAAGCGCTTGCTATGTGCCAAGCACTGTTCTAAGCACTGGGTGGGGGGCGGGGAATACAAGGTAACCAAGGTTGTCCCTTGTGGGATTCACAGTCTTAATCCCCATTTTACAGATGAGGAAACTGAAGCCCGGAGAAGTGAAGCGACTTGCCCAAAGTCACACAGCTGACAAGTGGCGGAGCCGGGATTAGTGATGGCGTTTGTTCAGCACTTACTATGTGCAAGCTGGGGGGACACAAGGTAATCACGTTGTCCCACGTGGGGCTCACAGTCTTAATCCCCATTTTACAGATGAGGTCACTGAGGCTCAGAGAATTGAAGTGACTTGCCCAAGGTCACACAGCAGACATGTGGGGGAGCTGGGATTAGAACCCATGACCTCTGACTCCCAAGCTGGGGCTCTTTCCATTGAGCCATGCTGCTTCTCTAATGGGGATTGTACTTCCCCAACTTGTACTTCCCAAACGCTTAGTACAGTGCTCTGCACACAGTAAGCGCTAAATAAATACAATTGATTGATTGATTGATTGATTGAGTGAAACTCTGAGCCCTTCGTGGGATAGGGACTGTGTCCAACCTGATTAGCTTAGCTGATTAGCCTCTTTCCACTGAGCCACTTTGCTTCTCTTCTGGACAGAGAACATGTCTGCTAATTCCCAAGCGCTTAGTACAGTGCTCTGCACACAGTAAGCACTCAATAAATGCCATTGATTTATTGATTGTGCAATATAACAGAGTTGGGAGATATGTTCTCTGCCCCAAACAAGCTTACAAACCCTGTTGTATTGGATGCTTCTAGATTGTGAGCCCGTTGTTGGGTAGGGATTGTCTCTCTCCGTTACTGAATTGTACTTTCCAAGTGCTTAGTACAGTGTTCTGCACAAGTAAGTGCTCAATAAATACCACTGAATGAATGAATGACTCTCCCAAGCACTTAGTCCAGTGTTCTGCACACAGTAGTGCTCACTAAATGCCATTAATGGGGTCATTCATTCATTTTAATGGGTTCATTCATTCATTCATTCAATCTTATTTATTGAGCGCTTACTGTGTGCAGAGCACTGTACTAAGGAGTTGATTCTGATCTTTGAAATCTCAGGAAGACCCTGTTCTTTCTTCTATTTTTAGGCCGTGTCCCCACTCCCCAGTTCCAACACCCCAAGCTGAAGTCACCCTCACCCGCCCCTGCAGAATAATAATAATAATGATATTTGTTAAGCACTTACTACGTGCAAAGCACTGTTCTAAGCACTGGAGAGGTTACAAGGTAATCAGGTTGTCCCACCGGGGGGCTCACAGCTTTAATCCCCATTTTACAGATGAGGTAACTGAGTCACAGAGAAGTGAAGTGACTTACCCAAAGTCACACAGCTGACAGTTGGCGGAGCCGGGCTATGAACCCATGACCTCTGACTCCAAAGCCCGGGCTCTTTCCACTGGGCCACGCTGCTTCTCATAGGGGTGCAGAAGACACCCCTATTCGCAGACAATTCCCTGGACAGGTCGGCGATCCCCCCACTCCCACCCCAACTTTGGTGGTATTTGTTAAGCACTCACTATTTGCCAGGCAGTGTACTAAGCGCTGGGGTCGATGTAAGCTAACCAGGTTGGACACAGTCCGTGTTCCACATAGGGCTCCCTATCTTAATCCCCATTTTATAATAATAATGGCATTTATTAAGCGCTTACTATGTGCAAAGCACTGTTCTAAGCTCTGGGGAGGTTACAAGGTGATCAGGTTGTCCCACGGGGGGGCTCACAGTCTTAATCCCCATTTTCCAGATGAGGGAACTGAGGCCCAGAGAAGTGAAGTGAGTTGCCCAAAGTCACACAGCTGGCAATTGGAAGAGCCGGGACTTGAACCCATGACCTCTGACCCCAAAACCCGGGCTCTTTCCACTGAGCCACGCTGCTTCTCTTACAGATGAGGGTAACCGAGGCCCACAGGTGTCACTTGCCCAGAGTCAGGCGGCGGACATGCGGGATTTAGAACCCAGGTCCTTCTGATTTCCAGGCCGTGCTCTGTCCCCTAGACTTCAGGGCCGGGAAAGACCTTCTCTATCTGAATACCGGGAGCGGACGATATCCGGAGCGGCGACCCCTCCTCCCTGGGCCCGGTGGGATTGGGCAGGGCAGCGGGTGTCCGGTCTCCGCTCCGGGGAATCGGGCCAGGGTCCAAGACGCCAGCTGCTCCTAGTCGCCTTCCTGGTCCACCAGATGGACGCATCTGGGAGTTGGCGTGCTGCCCTGCCCTCCCTGGCTCTTCCCGGACGGCGGGCCGGAGATGGGGGCACGTTGCCCTGGGTTTCCGCGTCCAGGGAGCGGGGCTGGACTCCGGTTTCCTGACCTGAGGCCCGTTTCCCCCGTCGCTGGGCCCTCTCAGGCTCGGGGCCTCGCGGTGACTTTAATTTTCCGCTGGCGGGGATTTTTATGGGGTGCCCCCGCCCCCCACAACCCCCATTCCGCCCCTGCGGCCTGGGTCCCGGCCTGGTCCTCACGGGACAGCTTGGGGCCAGCCACGTGCCCTGCTGCTGCTGCTTCTGAGGGACTGGGAAAGAGAGGATGAAGCAGTGTGGCCTACTGGATAGAGCTTGGGTCTGGGGGTCAGAAGGACCTGGGTTCTAATCCCAGCTCCGCCACTTGGGTGAGCGTTAGCGAGTCACTTCGCTTCTCTGGGCCTCAGTTCCCTCATCGGTAAAACGGGGATTGAGACTGTGAGCCCCATAGAGAAGCGGCGTGGCTCAGTGGAAAGAGCCCGGGCTTTGGAGTCAGAGGTCATGGGTTCAAATCCCGGCTCCCCCACTTGTCAACTGTGTGACTTTGGGCAAGTCACTTCACTTCTCTGAGCCTCAGTTACCTCATCTGTAAAATGGGGATGATGACTGTGAGCCCCCTGTGGGACAACCTGACCACCTTGTAACCTCCTTAGCGCTTAGAACAGTGCTTTGCACATAGTAAGCGCTTAATAAATGCTATTATTATTATTATTATTATTATTCTCTGGGCCTCAGTTCCCTCATCGGTAAAATGGGGATTGAGACTGTGAGCCCCATAGAGAAGCGGTGTGGCTCAGTGGAAAGAGCCCGGGCTTTGGAGTCAGAGGTCGTGGGGTTCAAATCCCGGCTCGGCCAATTGTCAGCTGGGTGACTTTGGGCAAGTCACTTCACTTCTCGCTGCCTCAGTTCCCTCATCTGTAAAATGGGGATGAAGACTGTGAGCCCCACGTGGGACAACCTGATGACCTTGTATCTCCCTCAGTGCTTAGAACAGTGTTTGGCACGTAGTAAGCGCTTAACAAATACCAACATTGTTATTATCGCTTGGAGTCAGAGGTCATGGGTTCAAATCCCAGCTCTGCCAATTGTCAGCTGTGTGACTTTGGGCAAGTCACTTAACTTCTCTGTGCCTCGGTGACCTCATCTGTAAAATGGAGATGAAGACTGTGAGCCCCCGTGGGACAATCTGATCACGTTGTAACCTCCCCAGTGCTTAGAACAGTGCTTTGCACATAGTAAGTGCTTAATAAATGCCATTATTATTTATATATTTTTTAGGGGACAAGGAATGTGTCCAACTCGATTTGCTTGTATCCACCCCAGCGCCTAGTATGGTGCCCGACACAGAGTGCTTAACAAATAATATAATTATTGTTATTAGAAGGGGAATGGTGGGGGAAGGGGTCACCGGCCAACCCGGCTCTGATGGCCGCCCATATAACCACCACTGGGCAGACCGCCATTCCCATCCCATTCCCGGTCAGTGTCAGCTTTGGATGTTCCTTCTGCTTCCTCCTCCTAATAATAATAATAATGGCATTTATTAAACGCTTACTATGTGCAAAGCACTGTTCTAAGTGCTGGGGAGGTTGCAAGGTGATCGGGTTGTCCCACGTGGGGCTCACAGTCTTAATCCCCATTTTTTACAGATGAGGTAACTGAGGCCCAGAGAAGTTAAGTGACTTGCCCAAAGTCACACAACTGACAAGTGGAGGAGCCGGGATTAATATTAAATGCTTAATATTATTATTAATAAATACGACTACATGAATGAATGATAAGTCATTCAATTCCTTCATTTGTAAAATGGGGATTAAATCCTACTCCTTCCTACTTAGACCGTGAGCTCAAGGTGGGACAGAGACTGAGTCCAACCTGATTAACTTTTCGCTCCCCCAGTGCTTAGACCGGCGCTTGTTGGCCGGCACTTAAAAAGTTCCTCAAAAAAAAAGAGACAGATGAGAGCTAGGACAGACAGACGTGAAAGAGGAAGACACGTAGACACACAAAGTTACGCACCCATACACCCAGACACCGATACACCCTCCCCCGACGTACAGTCACCCAAGTTGACACACACAGAGTCAGCCAAACAGACACACACACACATAGAGTCATCCAAGCAGCCTAATCTAGTGGCGAGAGTTAACACTAGAGTCAGAAGGGAGTCAGAAGGGCTTGGGTTCTAATCCCACTTCTGCGCAATGCTTGCTGTATGACCTCGGCCAAGTCACTTCCCTTCTCTGTGCTTCAGTTTCCTCAACTGTAAAATGGGGATACCTGTACTCCCTCCTACTTAGACTGTGCGCCCCGAACGGGACAGGGATTGTGTCCAGCCTAATTAATTTGTAATAATAATAATAATGATGATGGTATTTGTTCAGCACCTACTATGTGCAAAGCATTCATTCATTCATTTATTCAATCGTATTTATTGAGCGCTTACTGTGCGCAGAGCACTGTACTAAGCGCTTGGGAAGTCCAAGTTGGCAACATATAGAGATGGTCCCTACCTAACAGCAGGCTCACAGTCTAGAAGAGCACTGTTCTAAGCGCTGGGGAGGTTACAAGGTGATCAGGTTGTCCCACGGGGTGCTCACAGTTTTAATCGCCATATTACAGATGAGGTAACTGAAGCCCAGAGAAGTGAAGTGACTTGCCCAAAGTCACACAGCTGAGAGTTGGCAGAGTAGGGATTTGAACCCAAGACCTCTGACACCAAAGCCCGGGCCCCCAGAGCTTAGAACAGGATTTCAAACGTAGTAAGCCCTTAACAAACGCCATTAAAAAGCAGTCACACACACATACAACACACACAATCACCCCAAACAGACACACACAAGCTCGTTGTGGACAGGGAACGTCTCTTTATTGTTGTTCTGTACCCTCCCAAGCGCTTAATACAGTGCCCTGCACCCAGTAAGCTCTCAGTCAGTAAAACTGACCGACTGACTGACACACAAACACAGACACAGATGCACTCCCACACCCCATCACTCAAGCTGACAGTCTCGGCAGCAGAAGACAAGAAAAACAGCAACAGCAGCAGCAGAAGTTGAGCAAACCACCTTCCCCTTCCCTCGCTGTCACCACCACTGGCTGCCTGTGGCTCTCACTGGGGAGGAATAAAAACACAGAATGTGGTGTTGCCAAGAGCGAACACAGTAGTCCTGGACCGGATGAAGGGATGACGGGACTGGATGGCTGGAACCGGCTGAACACGGTTCACGGTCACCGGTTTCATCCGTGTCCCAAGAAGGGCCACCAAGAGAGGCCCGGGGGCCGGGGAGGATGGAGAAAGTTCTTTTTGTCGGCGGAAAGAGGAAGGCGGAGAGGGGCCGCGATTGGAGAGCGAGCTTCCAGTCTGGGCCCGTCGGATCCCGTGGCCGGGAAAACGGGAGGCTCCCGCCGAAGTCTGTGGCTCGAGAGCCGACAATAGGAAACATTTCTTCACCCAGGGGGCTGCCAGCATGTGGAATCCATTAGCACAGGAAGCCGTGGCGGTCGAGAGCGTATCGGCTGTCTCACGGAGGGCCTTGGGTACAATTCATGGCTGAGCAAGCCACAGTGGGTCATTAGAGGGACTGTTAGGGAAAAAGCTGAAGGATGCAAGATGAATCACCAATGACCGTAGCGTTTATTAATAATAATCGTGGTGTTTGTTGAGGGCTTGCCGGGGGTAGATCCAAGCGGGGCGGGTCAGACGCAGCCCCTTTGTGGGGCTCGTAATGCGAGGGGAGAGGAGAACAGGAATCCAATCCTCCCTTTTACAGATGAGGAAACTGAGACACAGAGAAGCTAAGGGGCCTACCCCAAGTCCGGGATCGGAACCCGGGACTTCCGACTCCCAAGGCCGTGCTCTTTCCGTTATATTCCACTGCTTGGTTCCTCCGGGTAGCCTAGGGCGACGAGCGGGCACAGCCAATTGCCCTGGGTGGCACCGCTGATGTTGACTGTCAAGGATAAAGGACAGTTGGACTCGTATTTTATTTTGTTAGTATGTTTGGTTTTGTTCTCTGTATCCCCCTTTTAGACTGTGAGCCCACTGTTGGGTAGGGACTGTCTCTATATGTTGCCAGTTTGTACTTCCCAAGCGCTTAGTACAGTGCTCTGCACATAGTAAGCGCTCAATAAATACGATTGATGAAGATGATGATATGTGTAGAGACACGGACCCATGTCTAGGTATGTGATTTGTGAGTGGGAGGGGGTTGGATTTTTGGGGTCGGTGCTGACGGTCACAGTCACAGCCAGAAGGAGAATAATAATAATGATGGCATTTGTTAGGCGCTTACTATCGGCAAAGCACTGTTCTAAGCGCTGGGGGGATACAATGTGATCAAGTTGTCCCACGTGGGGCTCACAGGCTTAATCCCCATTTTACATATGAGGTAACTGGGGCTCAGAGAAGTTAAGTGACTTGCCCGAGGTCACCCAGCAGGCATTCACTCATTCATTCAATCGTATTTATTGAGCGCTTACTGTGTGCAGAGCACTGTACCAAGCGCTTGGGAAGTACAAGTTGGCAACATCTAGAGACAGCCCCTTCCCAACAGTGGGCTCACAGTCTAGAAGGGGGAGACAGACGATAAAACAAAATATATTAACAAAATAAAATAAATAGAATAGTAAATATGTACAAGTAAAATAAAGTAATAAATCTGTGCAAACATATATACAGGTGCTGTGGGGAGGGGAAGGAGGTAGGGCGGGGGGAGGAAGGAGGGGGCTCAGTCTCAGACAGGTGGCAGAGCAGGATTCGAACCCATGACCTCTGACTCCAAAGCCCAGGCTCTTTCCACCGAGCCACGCTGCTTCTCGGAGAAGCATGGCGTAATTCATTCATTCATTCAATCGTATTTATTGAGTGCTTACTGTGTGCAGAGCACTGTACTAAGCGCCTTAATGGAAAGGGCGTGGGCCTGGGAGTCCGAGGACCTGGATTCTAATCCCGGCTCCGCCAATCGCTTGCTTGGTGACCTTGGGCAAGTCGCTTCACTTCTCTGTGCCTCAGTTCCCTCGACTGGTAAAATGGAGATTAAATACGGGTTCTCCCTCCTACTGAGACCATGAGCCCCAAGCGACCGTGTCCCACCTAATTAACTTGTGCCCACCCCAGAGCTTAGGGCAGTGTTTGACACATACTAAGTGCTTAACAAATACCATTAAAAATGGAGACACACATACACACACGTACACGCCGTCACCATCACCCTGGTCCTGGAGAATTCCCCTCCCTCCCTGGTTTCCTTCCCTCCCCGGTCCTAGTTTGGGCAGACTGAGCCTGGTATGTTTGCCCCGAGCTCCGGGCTCTCAGAACCCACTTGACCAAGCCCTGAGTGCCCAGAAGTGGCTCCTCAGAGCCGCCACCGCCGACCGGCCAGAGATCTTTCCAGAAGGGCAAGGCCAGTCACAAGGATGAGCGGCCCGTGGCCCTAATGCCCCGGGACCGCCTTGCATTGCTTATCTAGGCATTTTCTCCGGAGCCGTGTTTACTGGGCAAAGAAGGGATTGGGGTGAGAGGGCAGCGGAGGTTTGGCCTGTGCCCAAGGGAACTGCCCACCAATCTACGGCTGGAAAGAGCAGGAAGAGATCAGGCCGGGGCGGGTGGGCGAGCACTTCAGTGACTGCCTCTCTCTCTCCGTCTCTCTCCTCTGGGCAAGACCTGGCCAAATCCACTGTAGTGATGGTCCCTTCTCTGCTTTCTTTTGCAGAACTGCTGCTGGGTGGCCTCGGGTGGGGAGAGAGTTAACTTCAGGGTCACGGAGAGCAGGCCCACTGAGGCAGGGCCCATGAGAGCTGGGCTGGGGGCGTTCTGGGCTAATAATGATAGTGGTATTTGTTAAGCTTTGACTATATGCTAAGCGCCGGGGTAGATGCAAGATAATCAGGTCAGACGCACGGGGCTGGTAGTCTAAGGGGGAGGGAGAACGGTTGTTATGTAAGGAAAATGAGGCCCAAAGAAGTTAAGCGAATTGACCTGATGATGATGATGATGATAGCATTTATTAAGCGCTTACTACGTGCAAAACACTGTTCTAAGCGCTGAGGAGGTTACAAGGTGATCAGGTTGTCCCACGGGGGGCTCACAGTCTTAATCCCCATTTTACAGATGAGGGAACTGAGGCCCAGAGAAGTGAAATGACTTACCCAAAGTCACACAGCTGGCAATGTGTCGGGATGAAAACCCAAGGCCTCTTACTCCCAGTTCACGGCGTTGGCATTTGGAGGACAAGGCCTCAGCACTGAGTGTAGTTTCTAGCTTCGGAGTTTGGCTCGGGATGGGATGGGATGGGTTGGGGAGAGGCAGGCCCTCACTGGTTCTGGGGACCCTGCTTAGGCCCGGCCTCCCAACCCAACTCCGCCACCCCCACGACCCCAGATCCTGGGAAAAGAGGGGGCGACTCTAGGACTGACTCTGGATGAACAGCAGATTCCAGCATCCCTCCTCTTCGCCCACCAGACCCCAGGGTACCAGACCATACTCTGTGACTCACTTGTGAGTCCGTGAGTCTGCCTAGTAAGCTCACAGAGACTTTGGCCTGAAAGGTCATTTTGGCTAACCCCCCGTCTCTGGGCAGGGCAGTGCTATAACCTAGGCCGGGCAGATGGCCGGCCCCCACCTCTTAAAAATCCCCAGGGTCTCCGGACTCTGCTACGTCCTATCGTCTAACCTCGGTTCCTCCCGCTTCAGACCGGGCTCCTCCGGCCACTGGGCCGGCCTCACCAGAGTCGCCCGGCTGGCTTATTCCGCTCTGGGCGCCGCTCTCCCAGCAGACGGCCCCAGCTTCGGTTCCCAGGCCAGGGGTTGGACTGGAGCCAGGGAACCCAACACAAAAAGCCCTGATCTCATTCCACATTCCCAGAGCCGGCCCTTCCCCCCAACCTGCTCAGCTCTCCCTCTCCAACCACCCCACTGATTCCCCTCCCAGAAGCCCTAAATGGGGGCCCGGAGACCCCTTCCCCCTGCTCCCCTCTATCCTCCGAACCTCGATCTCTTCCATCCCTGGGCCTTTCTGCCAGGTTGGGGGACACATCCTGAGTAGGAGGGAGAACAGGTATTCCCATTTTACAGTTGAGGAAATGGAGGCACAAAGAAGTGAAGTTTCTTGCTTAACGTCGCACAGCGAGCAGGTGGCAGAGCTGGAATTAGAATCCAGGTCCTTCTGACTCCCAAGACCGTGCTCTGACCACTAGGCAACCCTGCTTCTCCCTCCTCCATGCCCTTCCCCGGCCAGTCGAGCATCTGCCCGGTAGGGTCTTAATCCCCCCAGCCCCAACTCAGGATCCTCCATGGCTGCCCAGGCTCCGTCTCTCAGGCTCGTGCTACTTTGCTTCCCACTTTGAATCAGCTCCGGTGACCCCAGATAACCGCGTTTCCTTCCTCGCCTCCCTCCGCGGACAGAGATTCGAAGAGGAGAATCATCCTAATCCTATTTGGGTAGTCCGGACACCGGGGCCTCGCTGACAGTTATTGATATCGGGTCAAGGGAATGAAGACAGATGGCCCGCCTGAGAGAAATATTCAATTACTCTGTTTCCTCCCCAAAGCTAATAACCCGGGAGGTAACTTGGTTTCCTCCCCTTTATTGATAGACGTGTCTCTCTTCCTTCAATTGAAAATCCAGTCCATTCCTGCTTTCCGCTCCATATGGACTGTGGCGGGGAAGATCCGGGAGCTGTCGGGGATCTGTGCTCTTGAGAGAGACTATGGAGAGAGCGGGAGTCAAGAATGACTTGGAGACTTTTTTTAAAAATTTATGGTATTTGTTAAGCCCTTACTATTCATTCAATTATTCATTCGATCGTACTTATTGAGCGCTTACTGTGTGGAGAGCACTGTACTAAGCGCTTGGGTGAGTATAGTACTATGTACCAAGCACTGTTCTAAGAACTGGGGTAGATACCAGGTCATCGGGTTGGACACGGCCCATGTCCTACATGGGGCTCACAGTTACCTCATCTGTCAAATGGGGATGAAGACTGTGAGCCCCTTGTGGGACAACCTGATCACCTTGTAACCTCCTCAGTGCTTAGAAAAGTGCTTTACACATAGTAAGCACTTAATAAATGCCATTATTATTATTATTATTAATCCCAATTTTTTCAGATGAGGGAACTGAGGCACAAGGACGTTAAGTGACTTGCCTAAAGTCACACAGCAAAGTGGCTGAGCTGGGATTACAGCCCAGGTCCTTCTGACTCTCAGGCTCTATCCAGCGAAGCAGCGTGGCTCAGTGGAAAGATCGCGGGTTTTGAGTCAGAGGTCATGGGTTCAAATCTTAGCTCCGCCAATTGTCAGCGGGGTGACTTTGGGCAAGTCACTTGGCTTCTCTGGGCCTCAGTTCCCTCATCTGTAAAATGGGGATTAAGACTGTGAGCCCCCCGTGGGACAACCCCTGTGTAACCTCCCCAGCGCTTAGTACGGTGCCCGCTGCTGGGTAGGGACTGTCTCTATATGTTGCCAACTTGTACTTCCCAAGTGCTTAGTACAGTGCTCTGCACACAGTAAGCACTTAATAAATACGACTGAACAAATGCTTTGCAATCAGTCGATCGTATTTATTGAGCGCTTACTGTGTGCAGAGCACTGTACTAAGCGCCTGGGAAGTACAAGTCGGCAACACATAGAGACAGTCCCTGCCCAACAGCGGGCTCACAGTCTAGAAGGGGGACTACTAAGCGCTTAAGAAATGCCATTATTATTATTATTATTATCCACTAGGCCCCCACGCCTTTCCTAGCTCCCTGCGGTCTCCTGATTTTTCAATGTCTTCCAAACTCCATCAGATCCCCTTCCTCGAGGAAGCTTTCCTGGATTAACTCCAGGCAGGTCCATTCATCCCCATTACTTCAAGTCACTGCTCTGAAACTCTCTCCCCTTTCATGTCCAACGGACCACTACTCTCTCCGTCTTTAAAGCCCTATTAAAAGCCCGTCTCCTCCCAGGGGCCTTCCCTGACTAAGCCCTCATTTCCCCTTCTGCATCATCCCTTCTGCATGTACTTGGATCTGTACTCTTCAAGTACCTGATATTCACCCCACCTCAGCTCCCCAGCACTTAACGTGCATATCCGCAATTTATTTCTTTGAAAGACTGTCTCCCCTTCTCGACCATAAGTTCCTTTTGGGTCGGGAACGGATTTGCCAATTCTGTTGTACTCTCGTAAGTGCTTAGTACAGTGCCCAGCACGCAGTAATTGTTCAATAAATACAATCGATTGTTTGGTCGAATGAGAGGGGGGTCCTGGAGTCCTGTACACTGGGATCTCTCTCAGTCTCTGTCCAGAAAGGGACTATCTCCTGGCAGGGCGGGGTTGGAGGAGCAAAACTCTTCTGCTTCTGGAAAAAAAGCGCTGCCTCTAATCTGCCCACTTAACCTCCACTTCAGCTCCTTCTGTGTAGATGTGTCTCTGTTACTTTTGCTCTTAAAGGTTTGGATTGTTGGATTGTGCTCTGGGTTTTCAGCTCGGCCCCACCATTTGCCTGCTGTGAGACTTTGGACAAGTCCCTAACTGCTCTTTGCCTCGGTTTCCTCAGCTGTAAAATGGGAATGAAATAGCTGTTCTCCCTCCCCTTTAGGCCATGTGCCCTACGCGGGGAACAGGACCTGGGTCGGATCTGATTATCCTCCATCTACCCCAGCACTTAATACAGTGTTTGGCATTTGGTAAGCATCCACAAATACCATAGTCATTGTTATTAGGATCTATGTCTTCCCTTCCTTTTATCCTCCTCAATTCTGCTACCGCATCAACTTCTCGCTGACCTCCCCATCTCTCCCCACTCCAGTCCACACTTCATTTTTCTGCCAGGATTGTTTTTCTAAAAAAAGTGTTTCCCCACTCCTCCACTATTTCTACTGGTTGCCCATCCACTTCTGCGTCGAACAGGAACTCCTCACCCTAAGCTTTAAAGCATTTAGTTACCTCGTCGCCCTCTTATTTGACCTCCCTCTTTTCCTCCCTCAATCCAGACCACAAGTTTCTCTCCTCCAGTGCCAACCTATTCACTGCACATCCCGACTCCGCCAATTGTCAGCTGTGTGACTTTGGGTAAGTCACTGCACTTCTCTGGGTCTCAGTTCCCTCATCTCTAAAATGGGGATTAAGACTGTGAGTCCCCTGTGGGACAACCTGATCACCTTGTACCCTCCCCAGCACTTAGAACAGTGCTTTGCACATAGTAAGCGCTTAATAAATGCCATCATTATTATTATTGTTATCCAGGTGCAATGCCTCTGTTTCATCTGTCTCCCCCCTCACTCTCCCCACCTTCAAAGCCTTATTAAAAGCACGTCTCTTCCAAGAAGACTTCCTGACTTCAGCCCTCATTTCCTCTTCTCCCTGTCCCTTCTGTGTCATACTTGGATTTGTGCCCTTTAAGCACTTGATTTCCACCCCCAACTTCCCCAGCCCCACAGCACTTCTGTCCATTTCCATAATTTATATTCATGTCTGTCTCCCCCTCTAGACTGTAAACTGTGAATTCAGGCTCTAACCACTTGTCTGCTGTGTGACCTTGGGCAAGTCACTTCATGTTTCTGGGCCTCAGTTCCCTCACTGGTGAAATGAGAATCAAGATTGCGAGTCCCACATGGGACAGGGACTGTGACCAATGCAATTTGCTTGTATCTACTCCAGCATTTAGTACAGTGCCTTGCACGCAGTAAGCACTTAAACACCACCATTATTATTATCTGTGGGCAGGGAATGTGTTTACCAACTCTGTTGCACTCTGCCAAGCGCTTAGTGCAGTGCTCTGCACACAGTAAGCGGTTAATAAATACCACTGTTGGATTGGCTTATACGGAATCTGAGGGAAACGGCTAAGGCAAACGGAAGCAGGAGGAAGTCGCTGGCACTTGGAGCCAGCGGGAATGTCACCGACGTCTCTGGAGCCCATGGCTGATCTAGAAACCAACCCATGGAGTGGATTAGATGAGCTAATATTCCAGCTCGCTTTCTCCACAGCCACTTTCTCTAATCCCCGCGTTAGGGAGAAACGCTCAGCCAGTGCTTAGAAAAGTGTCTTCCCACCCACATCCTCCAAGAGCCCTCCTCGTCTCCTCCATCGACCAGAATCTCCGCACCCATCTCTCAGGTTGGACCCCCTGGACCCAGGGAAGGCTAGGGACCAGTCCAGAGTCACATGATTTTTCAGGAGCAAAAGTCTGGGACAAACTCCTAGTTCTTTGGTCGTCTATTAATCCTTGGCTCTAACCCTCAACCTCCCACCTCCTCCCTTCCCTGGGAATTTTGCCCAGCAAAACCTGTTTGGTTTTTCCAGCTCGGGGAAACCGACTGGAAGCTCCTGATTGACCGGAGAGGCGGGCCGGGGTTGGAGAGGAGTATCCTGGGAAGCAGCGTGGTCTAAAGGATAGAGCCCGGGCCTGGGAATCAGAAGGACCTGGGTTCTAATCCTGACTCCGCCACTTGTCTACTGTGTGACCTTGGGCAAGACCGTTAACTTCTCTGGGCCTCAGTTCTCTCATTTGTAAAATGGGGATTAAGACTCAGCTCCACGCGGGACAGGGCCTGGGTCCAACCTGTGTCCAATCTACCCGAACGCATAGAACAGTGCTTGGGAAACAGCGTGGCTCAGTGGAAAGAGCCCGGGCTTTGGAGTCAGAGGTCACGGGTTCAAATCCCGGCTCCGCCACTTGTCAGCTGTGTGACTTTGGGCCAAGTCACTTAACTTCTCTGGGCCTCAGTTACCTCATCTGTAAAATGGGGATGGAGACTGTGAGCCCCACGTGGGACAACCTGATCACCTTGTAAACTCCCCAGTGCTTAGAACAGTGCTTTGCACAGAGTAAGTGCTTAATAAATGCCATTATTATTATTATTATTAAGCACTTAACGAATGCTATTATTAATATTCTTATTATTACTCTTATCCTGGTGCTGGGGCCCGGTCGGTTGTCGGATCAAAGAACCAGGGCGCATCGTGGGAAGGCCGGGGGCTGCTCCATTTGGCAGCAGAGGGGCAGGAAGTGTCTGCTTGCTGTTGCTTTCTGTGTCTTTGTTGGCCTCTGCACCTCTCTTGGCCTCCGTGTCTCTCCCGAGCCTCCGTTTTACCTGTTCTGTTTTTTCCCAGAGACTCTCCCGGGAGAATCAGGTCACCTGCGTAAACTCTCCACAGGTCACGGCAAAGCAGGCACAGGACAAACTCACTATGCTCTCGACCTCTTTGGGTGAAGGGGTGTTGTTTGGAGGGCAGGGACCGTGCAGTTGAGGGGGGAATCCCCACCCTCTGGCTAGCATGCCAAACACTCAAAAAGAGCAGCAAGACCTGGTGGAGAGAACCATCCTCTTGGGAGTCAAGCGACCTGGGTTCTAATCCTGGTTCTGACCTGCTGTGGGACCTGAGCCAAAGTCACCGAACTTCTCGGGACCTCAGTTTCCTCCCCTGCAAAATGGGGAATGCCTTCTCCTTCCCTTTTAGACTATAATCCCCAAGTGGGACAGGAGTTGTGTCTGATGTGATTATCTTGTACCTACTCCAGTGTTTAGCGCAGTGCTTGGCCCAGAGCAAGTATTTAACAACTATCACAGTTATTACTACTATTAGAGATCCGGGGAGGAGGGGAAGTATGTTCGATTGATCAAGCAATCATATTTATTGTACATACATATCTTGTACATATCTATTCTATTTATTTTATTTTGTTAGTATGTTTGGTTTTGTTCTCTGTCTCCCCCTTTTAGACTGTGAGCCCACTGTTGGGTAGGGACTGTCTCTATATGTTGCCAACTTGTACTTCCCAAGCGCTTAGTACAGCGCTCTGCACACAGTAAATGCTCAATAAATACGATTGATGATGATGATGATTTATTGAGTGCTTATCGTGTGCAGAGCTCTGTACTAAGTGCTTGGGAGGATATAATATATTAGAGTTGGTAGATACATTTCCAGCCCATAATGAGCTTACTGTCCAGAGGGGGAGACAAACTTTATTAAGAATAAAAAAGTAATTTAAAATATATTATTTAAAGATATAATAATAATAATAGCATTTATTAAGCATTTACTATGTGCAAAGCACTGTTCTAAGCACTGCGGAGGTTACAAAGTGATCAGGTTGTCCCACGGGAGGTTCACAGTCTTCATCCCCATTTTACAGATGAGGGGACTGAAGCCCAGAGAAGTTATGTGACTTGCCCAAAGTCACACAGCTGACAAGTGGTGGAGCTGGTATTTGAACCCATGACCTCTGACTCCAAAGCCCGGGCTCTTTCCACTGAGCCACGCTGCTTCTCCCGTATGTACAAAAATGCTGTGGGTTTGGGGGTGTGTATCAAATGTGTCTACCAGCTATCGGTCAGTCAATTAGTCACATTTACTGAGAGCTTATTATGGGGAGAGTATTACGTGAAGCACTTGAGAAAGTACAATACATACAGTTGGAAGGCATGTTTCCTGCCCACGAGGAGCTTACAGTCTAGCTGGGCAGACAGACGTTCAAATAAATTGCAGATATGAATGGAAATGTCATCGGGATGGGGGCAAGTGAATATCGAGTGCTTAAAGGGTAGAAATCCAAGTAAATAGGTGATGCAGAAGGGAGAGGGAGTAGGAGAAAAGAAGGCTTAATTGGGGAAGGCCTCCTGGAGGAACTGTGACTTCAGTAATGCTTTTAAGTGGGTAGTGTGGTGGTTTGTTGGATATGGATAGGGAGGGAGTTTGTAGCTTGTATCTATCCCAGCGCTTAGCACAGTGCCTGGCACATAGTAGGCGCTCTTTCTGCCCCCCATCCACTTTCTGTTTCTTCCCACCCCCCATCCCCTCTCTATTTCTTTCTACCTCTAACAGAGGGGATAGAGGTAGAAAGAAATAGAGGGGATAGAGGGAGAAAGAAATAGAGGGGATAGAAGTAGAAAGAAATAGAGGGGATAGAGGTAGAAAGAAATAGAGGGGATAGAGGTAGAAAGAAATAGAGAGGGGATGGGGGGCAGGAAGAAACAGAAAGTGGATGAGGGGCAGAAAGAAAGCGCACCTACTATGTGCCAGGCACTGTGCTAAGCGCTGGGGTAGATACAAGCTACGAACTCCCTCCCTGTCCATATCCAACAAACCACCACACTCCCCACTTAAAAGCCTTATTGAAGTCACAGTTCCTCCAGGAGGCCTTCCCCAATTAAGCCTTCTTTTCTCCTACTCCCTCTCCCTTCTGCATCCCCTCTGTCTTTTCCTGCCCCCCATCCCTTCTCTCTTTTTTTCTACCCCCCTCCCCCTGTTTCTTTCTTCATGCCCCTCCCTCTCTCTGTTTATAATAATAATAATAATAATAATGATGGCATTTGTTAAGCACTTACTATGTGCAGAGCACTGTTCTAAGCGCTGGGAGGGACACAAGGTGATCAAGTTGCCCCATGTGGGGCTCACAATCTTAATCCCCATTGTACAGATGAGGTAACTGAGGCTCAGAGAAGTTAAGTGACTTGCCCAAGGTCACACAGCAGTCACGTGGTGGAGTCGGGATTCGAACCCATGACCTCTGACTCCAAAGCCCGTGCTCTTTCCACTGAGCCACGCTGTTTCCTCTTGACCCCCTTCCCACTCTCTTTTTCTTTCTGCCCTCCTACCCCTGTCTATACTTTTGAGGTCGTTGTTGGGTAGGGACCGCCTCTATATGTTGCCGACTTGTACTTCCCAAGCGCTTAGTACAGTGCTCTGCACACAGTAAGTGCTCAATAAATACGATTGATTGAAAGAATGAACACATACCATAAAAAAACTACATCAGTATCATCTTTGCTTCTCTCCCCTTCCTCAACAGTTTCTGCATCTTTAAGGGCAGGAAGATGGAGTCTACCCTGACTCCCCTATTGAATGGGCCAGACCTGGGCTTGGGGCTGTGAATGCAGGGGATAGAAGCAGAGAAGCAGCGTGGCTCAGTGGAAAGAGCCCGGGCTTTGGAGTCAGAGGCCATGGGTTCAAATCCTGGCTCCGCCACTTGTCAGCTGTGTGACTTTGGGCAAGTCACTTCTCTGGGCCTCAGTACCCACCTGGAAAATGGGGATTAAGACTGTGAATCCCCCTTGGGACAAGCTGATCACCTTGTAACCTCCCCAGCGCTTAGAACAGTGCTTGGCACATAGTAAGCACTTAACAAATACCAACATTATTGTTATTATTAGTAGGTTGGTTTGCATTTTTGGTGTTCTCTATTTATGCCCATGCTTCCCCAACATCAGCACCTGGGATCCCAGAGCCGGGGGCTCACTCTCACTCCCTTCTGCATCCCCTTTGAACTTGGATTTCCTCCCTTTATTCAACCCTCCTTCAGCCCCACCCGTAGTTTTTTAAATTGATATGGGTGTCCATCTCCCACTCTAGACCAGACGCTCATTGCGGGCGGGGAACGTGTCTACCCATTCTGTTCTACTGTACCCTCCCAGCAGTGTGGCATACTGGATAGACCACGGGCCTGGGAGTTGGAAGGTCATGGGCTCTAATCCCAGCTCCGCCACTTGCCTGCTGTGTGACCTTGGGTGGGTCACATCACTTCCCTGTGCCTCGGTTCCCTCATCTGTAAAATGGGATTGAGACCGTGAGCCCTGTGTGGGACAGGGACTGGGTCCAACCTGATATGCCTAGATTCCCCCCAGAGCTTAGAACAGTGCCTGGCAAATAATAAGAATAATGATGGCATTTGTTAAGCACTTACCATGTGCAAAGCACTGTTTTAATTGCTGGGGGGATACAAGATAATCAGGTTGTCCCACATGGGGCTCACAGTCTTAATCCCCATTTCCCAGATGAGGTAACTGAGGCCCAGGGAAGTGAAGTGACTTGGCCAAAGTCACCCAGCTGACAAGTGGCGGAGCTGGGATTTGAACCCATGACTTCTGACTCCAAAGCCCGGTCTCTTTCCGCTGAGCCATGCTGCTTCTCTAGAGCCACGCTGCTTCTCTACAGCAAGTGCGATATAGCAAGTGCTTAACAAATGCCATTATTATTATTATTACAGGGCTCTGCATGCAGTAAGCGCTCAGTAAATATGATTGATTGATCGATTGGGGACGGGGGAACGGGGGTTGTCAGCCAGACCATCCGCCCGGTGTCAGTGGTCTTGCGGTGCCCGGGGGCTGGGCCCTGCTCTCGCCCACTCAGGCTGTGGCAAAGACCACAAGCCACAGCAGTGACAACTTGCGGTCTCCGGTTGTCAGTGACTCCGGCTTCTCCGGCCGCCGTGACCGCCCAGATGCCAACTTCTCCGTCCCCTGAGACCGCCTCCCGTCCCGCGGGCCCGGAAAGTGGACACCCCTTCCTCAACAGCCCCATCCCCAAGCCAGATACTAGATAGGACTCCCAACCCTGAGAACAAGATTGCTCTCCGAAATAATAATAATTGCCGTATTTTTAAGTGCTTACTATGTGCCAGGCACTGTTCTAAGCACTGGGCCGGATACAAGTTAATCAAGTTGGACACCGCCCACGGCCCACATGGGGCTCACGATCTTAATCTCCCTTTTACAGATGAGGCAACTGAGGCACAGAGAAGTGAAGTGAATGAATGATTGAATGAATGACTCCCCACAGCACCTATGTATCTAGCTGTATATATCTGTAATTTATTGTTTTATCTATTTGTATTAATGTCTGTCTCCCCCTCTAGACCGTGAACTCGTTGTTACGTAGGGACCGTCTCTATATGCTTCCAACTTGTACTTCCCAAGCGCTTAGTACGGTGCCCTGCACACAGTAAGCGCTCAATAAATACGATTGAATGAATGAATGAAAGTGACTCGCCCAAGGTCACGCAGCAGACAAGTGGCCGATCGGGATTAGAACCCAGATCCTTTCTGATTCCTGGGCCCGCGCTCTATCCACTTGTGAGCCCGTTGTTGGGTAGGGACCGTCTCTATATATTGCCAACTTGTAATAATAATAATAATAATGATGGCATTTATCAAGCGCTTACTATGTGCAAAGCACTGTGCCAAGCACTGGGGAGGTACAGGGTCATCAGGTTGTCCCATGGAGGGCTCACAGTCTTAATCCCCATTTTACAGATGAGGGAACTGAGGCACAGAGAGGTTAAGTGACTTGCCCAAAGTCACCCAGCTGACAATTGGCAGGGCTGGGATTTGAACCCATGACCTCTGATTCCAAAGCCCAGGCTGTTTCCATTGAGCCATGCTGCTTCTCTAACTGGGAACTTGTACTTCCCAAGCGCTTAGTACAGTGCTCTGCACACAGTAAGCGCTCAATAAATACAATTGAATGAATGAATAGGCCTAGTATTTTGAATCCCACTGACTCAAGGACCATTATATCCACCTAATTAGCTTGTGTTTACCTCAGTGCTTGGCAGTCAAATACAGCACTTATTATTAGCCCTAATACAGGCCCCCCCACATCATCCCCCACCCCTGGGACCCTCACCAAGACACCTTCTGCCCACCCTCTAGGGCCGGACTCTCCGGAGCCCACCTCCCTCCCGCCCGTGGATCCGTTTATGAAGGAAATCAACCAGATCCAAGCGGCGGCTCAAGCTGAGTGGGGTCAGATGCTTTAATTTGTCTGGGAGATTTATGGGCAGGCCGGCCTCTGGAAACGATCCCGTAAATGGGAAAAGCCCCTAGCGTGAGAATGTCAACGGGGCCCACACACTCATTTCCTCATCGAGTCAGTTCTGAAGCAGTGTGACCTAGTGGATAGAACCCAGGCCTGGAAATCAGAAGGACCTGGATTCTAATCCCGGCCCTGCCACTTGTCTGCTCTCTGACCTCGGACGAGTCACTTCGCGTGTCTGGGCCTCAGTGAACTCATCCGTAAAATGGGGATTAAGGGGATTTGGGGATTATGTTGCCAACTTGTACTTCCCAAGCGCTTAGTACAGTGCTCTGCACACAGTAAGCGCTCAATAGATACGATTGATGATGATTAAGGCAGTGAGTCCCACGTGGGATAGGGACTGTGTTCAACCTGACTAGCTTGTATCTATGGCAGCGCTTAGGACAGTGGCTAGAACACAGTAAGGGCTTAACCGATGCCATGAAGAAAGAAAGTCAGATGTCATAACCGAGTCAGGCTCCTCCTGCCTCTCTCATCACCACCTCTGCGGGTGCCCCCCTTCAACATGCTGCCCATCATACCCACCATTGTCACCCCACCCCATTAGGCCGGCCGCTCCTGACAGGTGTCAGATCAGTGAGGCCTAATCAATCAATCAATCAATCAATCGTATTTATTGAGCGCTTACTGTGTGCAGAGCACTGTACTAAGCACTTGGGAAGTACAAGTTGGCAACATATAGAGACAGTCCCTACCCAACAGTGAGCTCACAGTATAAAAGGTGGGCTCACAGTCTAAAAGACTGTAAAAGACTGTCTAAAAGACTAATGGGAAAGGCCTCAGCCACCACTGGAGGAGAATTGGGTGGGCACAGTCTAACCCTTTGCAGGCACAGCCCTGTCCTGGGCACTGTAGGAAACTGCCAAAGAAGAATATTCTGTTCTGTTGAGGAGCTTATCAATCAATCAATAGTACTGAGCGCTTACTATATGCACAGCACTGGACTAAAGCGCTTGGGAGAAGATAACACAACAGAATTAGCAGACACATTCCCTGCCCATAACGATCTTAAGGGCGAGAGCAATACAGAACAAGCAACTATTCATAAACCGTCGATGCCAACAGAGCTGGAAACACATCCACAAACCGCCAGCTATGTGGAAGCTGGAATCGGCGGTGGGGTCAGAGATGGGGTGGTTGATGGGGGAAGGCGGGGAGCTAATCTGAGAAGACTTCCTGGAGGATGTGGGATTTGTAGAAGAGCTTTGAAGGAGGAGGTGGATGTGGTTTGGCAGAGAGAAGGGAAGACGACAGTCCAGATGGGGCGAGATGCATGTGACCTTTGGAGGTGGGTGAGTGAGAGGGTTTTCATGGGAGGGAAAAACCCACAACCTGGTGTCTGAAGGGTGATTCTATGATTCATCAGAGATGAGGAAGACCGCGCTTCCCGACCAAATGCTGGGTGTCACAAGCGGAATTCTACGCTCCTGTCTGTCCGTCTGCCCTTCCGTCCGTCCCCGAGCGTGACCCTTGGACAGTCATTCGGTGTGGAGGCCTGCGGAGGAGGGAGGAGGAGGAGGGGGTCCTCTCCCAGCCTGGCCGATCGGAAAATCCTTGACTCAAGCGTGGCTTCTCTCATTGGCTCGTGCGGTTAAAATGGAAAGTACATTCCTGCAAGGATGTGCCGCTGTGAAGTGGAGCAATCTCGGGCCAAGCGGCCCCTCCTTATCCCGAGCAACTGTGCGGCAGCCAAGCCTCTTCAAACAGCCCGCTAAAATATCTCAAACATGAACCCGCTGCTCAAAGCAGGGCTCGTTCCAAGAGCTGGGGGGAAAGCCCGGGACCCCCAAAGTCCCCTGAGATCTTGATATCAGTGACCACCCTCCATCCTTCCTCGTAGAGCTATGACTCCTGTCTGCCTGGCTTGAGGTAAAAAAGTAAAAGCCTTCAGATGTAAATTCCCTTAAATGTCCCCTCTTTCTTTTTCATCTCCACTCTCTCATTGCTCTCTGCCGCCTCTCAAGAGGGGAATCAACTCCTTGCTTTTAAAATCTGTCCCATCCAACCCTATCCCTTCACACCTTCTCAAAGCACAAAGCAAAGCACATTTCCTCCCTGATTACCATCCTCAGACACTGTCTCTGATGACTCCTTCCCATCTGCCTTCAATCAGGCCCAAAGTACCCCAATCCTATAAAAAATCTTCCCTGGACCCACTGGACTATCCAGAGATTGCCCCCCTCCTCCCATTCCTCCTCCCATTCATTCATTCAGTCGTATTTATTGAACGCTTATTGTGTGCAGAGCACTGTGCTAGGCGCTTGGGAAGTGCAGGTTGGTAACATATAGGGACGGTCCCTACCCAACAGTGGGCTCACAGTCTAGAAGGCTCACATTCTACCAAATTTTTGGTTGTGATAACCATTTAGAGGGGTGTGCTATCTATATTCAAATCACTATATATATATGTTTGTACATATTTATTACTCATTTATTTTTTTTACTTGTACATATCTATTCTGTTTATTTTATTTTGTTAATATGTTTTGTTTTGTTGTCTGTCTCCCCCTTCTAGACTGTGAGCCCGCTGTTGGGTAGGGACCGTCTCTATATGTTGCCAACTTGTACTTCCCAAGCGCTTAGTACAGTGCTCTGCACACAGTAAGTGCTCAACAAATATGATTGAATGAATGAATTCCTGTCCAACTCCTTGAACAGGCTGTAGTTTAGGGTTTTTTTAATGGTATTTGTTAAGCACTTCCTGTGTGCCAGGCACTGTACTAAGCACTGGGGTAGATACAATCTAATCAGGTTGAACACAGCCCCTGTCCCAACTGGACTCAGTCTTCATCCCCATTTTACAGATGAGGAAACAGAGGTACAGTTAAGTGTCTTGCCCAGTGGCACACAGCTGGCAAGTGGTGGAGCCAGGATTAGAACCCAGATCCTTGCAACTCCCAGTCCTGCGCTGTATCCATTAGGTCATGTTGTTTTCCACTCTCTACCTCCTCCTCTACTCGTCCAATTCCCTTCTTGACCTGCTGAAATCCTATTTTTGCCCCCTTAATAATATTAATAATGGTATTTGTTCAGCGCTTACTATGTGCAAAGCACTGTTCTAAGCGCTGGGGAGGTTACAAGGTGATCATGTTTTCCCACAGGGGGCTCACAGTTTTAATCCCCATTTTACAGATGAGGGAACTGAGGCCCAGGGAAGACAAGTGACTTGCCCAAAGTCACACAGCTGACAGTTGGCGGAGCTGGGATTTGAACCCATGACCTCTGATTCCAAAGCCCGAGCTCTTTCCACTGAGCCACGCTGCTTCCCCTTCACTTAAGACCACTCTCCCCAATGTCACCAATGACCTCTTCCTCACCAAATCAAACGGACTCCGCTCTCCTCATCCTCCTCGACCTCTCGGCTGTCTTCGGCATGGCGAACCGCCCCCTTCTCCTGGAAACGCTATTTAACCCTGTTTTTTTTTCCTGACAGTTCTTCTCCAGGTTCTCTAGAGAAGCAGCATGGCTCGGTGGAAAGAGCACGGGCTTGGGAGTCGGAGGTCATGGGTTCAAATCCCAACTCCGCCACTTAGCTGTGTGATTTTGGGCAAGTCACTTAACTTCTCTGAGCCTCAGTGCCCTCATCTGTAAAATGGGGATTCAGACTGTGAGCCCCATGTGGGACAATCTGATTACCTTGTATCTCCCCACTGCTTAGAACAGTGCTTTGCACACAGTAAGCGCTTAACAAATGCCATTATTATTATTCTCTTCTGACCGTTTTAGCCGCTTATTCATTGGCTCTTCTGCCTCCCACCCTCTAACTGTGAGGGTCCTCAAGGCTCTGTCCCGGGTCTCCTTCTAGTTTCAAATTATACCCCCTCCACCCATACGTACATATCTGTAAATTATTTAACTATATTATTGTCTGTCTTCCCTCTAGGCTGTAAACTCCTTGTGGTCAGGGACCCCATCTACCGACTTTTGAATTGTACTCTCCCCAGAGTTTAGTACAATGTTCCGCAAACAGTAAATGATCAATAAACACCACTGATTGACCCATTTCATCTGGGCCGCATTTCTTAAGGCCGCACCCCAACTCTGGCTTGACTCCTCACCCCGGCAATCTGGTTGCCTTAATATCCCTTCTCGCCGTGCCTCGATCTCTCCTGTCTCGCGGCCGACCCCCGGCCCACATCCTGCCTCCTCAAATCCGACAGACAATTACTCTCCCTCCCTTTGAAGCCCTATTGAAGGCACATCTCCTTCAAGAAGCCTTCCCAGACTAAGCCCCATTTTTCCTCATCTCCCACTCCCTTCTGCATCGCCCTGACATGCTCCCTCTGTCCCAGCCCCACAGCACTTATCTATCTATCTATCTATCTATCTATCTATCTATCTATCTATCTATCTATCTATCTATCTATCTATCTATCTCTATCTATCTATCCATCTATCTATCTATCTATCTATCTCTATCATCTATCTATCTATCTATCTATCTATCTATCTATCTATCTATCTATATCTATCTATCAATCTATCATCTATCATCTATCTATCTATCTATCTATCTATATCTATATCTATCTATCTATCTATCATCTATCTATCTATCTATCTATCTATATCTGTCATTTGATTTATTTGCATTGATGCCTGTCTCCCCGCTCCATCTAGACTGTGAGCCCGTTGTTGGGTAGGGACCGTCTCTATATGTTGCCAACTTGTACTTCCCAAGCACTTAGTACAGTGCTCTGCACACAGTAAGCGCTCAATAAATACAATTGAATGAATGAATGAATGAGCTGTTTGTGAGCAGGGGGGATGTCACTGTTTATTGTTGTTTTGTACTTTCCTAAGCGCTTCGTACAGTGCTCTGCACACAGAAAGCGCTCAATAAATGCAATTGAATGAATGAATGAATGAGCTGGTTGTGAGCAGGGGATGTCACTGTTTATTGTTGTTTTGTACTTTCCCAAGCGCTTCGTACAGCGCTCTGCACACAGTAAGCGCTTATTAAATACGAAAGATGAATGGATGAATGAGTCCCGTGGCCCAGCCCCTTCTATCGATCACATTTATTGAGCGCTTACTGTGTGCAGAGCGCTGTACTAAGTGGTTGGGAGAGTACAATAGAACTCCCCCCCGCCCTACTTCCTTCCCCCCCGCCCTACCTCCTTCCCCTCCACACAGCACCTGTATATATGTTTGTACAGATTTATTACTCTATTTATTTTTCTTGTACATATTTACTAGTCTATTTATTTTGTTAATGATGTGCATCTAGCTTTATTTCTATTCTGATGACTTGACACCGGTCCACATGTTTTGTTTTGTTGGCCGTCTCCCCCTTCTAGACTGTGAGCCCGTTGTTGGGGAGGGACCGTCTCTAGATGTTGCCGACTTGGACTTCCCAAGCGCTTAGTACAGCGCTCTGCACACAGTAAGTGCTCGATAAATACGATTGATTGTGAACAAGATAAAAGGCACACGCCCTGCCCGCAACGAGCTTGTGGTCTAGGGATGCTGACTGCCCAACGCAGACCACATAGTCGTGAGCAGACACATAAAGGACGTACAGACCACGGGACCAACAGTGAACAAGGACATGAAATAAATAAAGAAAAAGTGTGGGAATAGATAACCTATTAACATTCTACTCCAGCAAAGGAGGAAGAGCGCACGGTGGGGAAATCAGGGAGGGAGGATAAGGCATCGTGGGGGAGTTCCGAAATCTACCAGCCAGCCGACGTTTCCCCCGCTTCCCATGACCTACCTATAGTGAAAGCAGCGTGGCTCAGTGGAAAGAGCCCGGGCTTGGGAGTCAGAGGTCATGGGTTCAAATCCCGGCTCCGCCGCTTGTCAGCCGTGTGACTTTGGGCAAATCACTTCACTTCTCTGTGCCTCAGTTACCTCATCTGTAAAATGGGGATGAAGATTGTGAGCCCCACGTGGGACAACCTGATCACCTTGTCCCCGGCACTTAGAACAGTGCTTGGCACATAGTAAGTGCTTAACAAATACCAAAATTATTATTATAGTGGAAGCAGCAGGGGGAACTGTTCTAGGGCTTGGGATGGCTTTTGAGCTTTTATTATACTGTCGAATCGCTCAGTGGATTTCTTTTTGGCTCCGGGCCTATGCACGCTTTCCAGGGTGGCCTCTCCCACTCTACAAACTCTCCTGAGCCGAGAGAGCCCCCAGGGTTACACATTTCTGGATCTTACACCGCTTCCCACTGGGAAGTGCCTCCTGATGTCTATCCTCAATCCCTCCCGCTGCAGTTAGTGCTAGCTCTGGCTTCTAGCAGTGGGGAGATCACATGATGCCACTAGCACCACTACTGCCATTCATTCAAGCTTTTTTTAAAAAAACGGTATTTGTTAATCAATGGTATTTATTGAGCATTTACTGTGTGCAGAGCACTGTACTGAGGGTTTGGGAGAGTACAGCATAGCAGGGTTAGTAGACATAATAATAATAATAATGGCATTTGTTAAGCTCTTACTATGTGCAAAGCACTGCTCTAAGTGCTGGGGAGGATACAAGGTGATCAGGTTGTCCCACGTGGGGCTCACAGTCATGATCCCCATTTTACAGATGAGGGAACTGAGGCACAGAGAAGCTAAGCGACTTGGCCAAAGTCACACAGCTGACAAGTGGTGGTGCCGGGATTCGAACCCATGACCTCTGACTCCCAAGCCCGGGTTCTTTCCACTGAGCCACGTTGCTTCCCCTGCCCACAATGAACTTACAGTCTAGCGGGGGAAACAGACATTAATAAGTGCTTATTATGGGCCAGGCACTGTACTAAGTGCAGTTAGTATACTTTGCCAGCACAGGTTACTTGCAGGCTTAAGTTGGTTCAGTCACTGTTACTAAGCAGTGTGGCCCAGTGGAGAGAGCTTGGTCCTGGGAGTCAGAAAGACTTGGATTCGAATCCCACCCCTGCCACTTGCCTGCTGTGGGACCTTGGTCACATCACTTCACTTCTCTGGGCCTCAGTTACCTCATCTGTAAAATGGGGATTAAGACGGCGAGCCCCACATGGGAGGGGGACTGTGTCAACCAATCAGTCCTATTTATTGAGCACTTACTATGTGCGGAGCACAGGCTTGAGAGTCAGAAGTCGTGGGTTCTAATCCCAGCTCCGCAATTTATCAGCTGTGTGACTTTGGGCAAGTCACTTTAACCTCTCTGTGCCTCAGTTACTTCATCTGTAAAATGGGGATCAAGACTGGGAGCCCCACGAGGGACAACCTGATTACCTTGTAGCTACCCCAGTGCTTAGAACAGTGCTTGGCCCATAGCAAGTGCTTAACAAATACCGTCATTATTATCATTATTATTGTTAGAGCACTGAACTAAGAGCTTGAGAGAGTACAAAACAACAGAATTAGCAGACACGTTCCTTGCCCATAATGAGCTGACAATTTAGAGGGGGAGAGACATTAATATGAATAAATAATTTATAATATATAATTTAAAGATATTACCCAAGTGCTGCGGGGTTTGGGTGACTATCAAATGTCCATAGGTCCCAGGTCAAAGTGCATAGCTGTGTCCAACTTGGTTAGCTTGTAATAATAATAATAATAATGGCATTTATTAAGCATTTACTATGTGCCAAGCACTGTTCTAAGCGCTGGGGAGGTTACAAGGTGATCAGGTTGTCCCACGGGGGGCTCACAGTCTTCATCCCCATTTTACAGGTGAGGGAACTGAGGCCCAGAGAAGAGAAGTGACTTGCCCAAAGTCACACAGCTGACAAGTGGCGGAGCCGGGATTTGAACCCATAACCTCTGACTCCAAAGCCCGGGCTCTTTTCCACTGGGCCACGCTGCTTCTCCGCGCTGTATCTACCCCAGCACTTAGAAGAGTGAGCTTGCTGTGGGCAGGGAATGTGTCTTTTTATTATTATATTAAACTCTCCCAAGCACTTAGCACAATACTCTGCACAGAGTAAGTGCTCAATAAATATGACTGACTAACTGATAGAGTGCCTAGTGCCTCGTGGCTCAGTGGAAAGAGCCTGGGCTTGGGAGTAAGAGGTCATGGGTTCAAATCCCGGCTCCGCCGACTGTCAGCTGTGTGACTTTGGGCAAGTCACTTCACTTCTCTGGGCCTCAGTTCCCTCGTCTGGAAAATGAGGATGAAGACTGTGAGCCCCCCGTGGGACAACCTGATCACCTTGAATCCCCCCAGTGCTTAGAACAGTGCTTTGCACATAGTAAGCGCTTAACAAATGACATCATTTTTATTATTAAGTGCTTAACAAAGACCATAATTAAAAAAACAAAAAACAAAAACAGTAAAACCATCTGCAGTAGCCCTGAACTCCCAAGCAGTTTTAGAGCACGTTGAAATGCCCGGGGGATACCTCTGGGCCACGGGCAACCTAGCTGGAGTTCTGATAGGCCATACTACTCTTGGCTTTGGGGTGAGGGGTGGTCTTGACTTTTCTGAGCCTCAGTTTCCCCCTCTATGAAAATGGGGATGAAATCAGTTGCAAGCCTTAGGTGGGACACAACTGGATGAAATCTGACTCTCTTGCATCCACCCCAGCCAAGAGTGGACTCCCTGCCCTGCTATGGGGCCGACGGTCCAGACGGCCAAGTGTCCAGGCTCGAGGAGGGGCAGGAGAGCTCTGTGGGAAGGGCAGAAGAGGTCTTCCTCATCCCAGCCCCAGTTCATCAGCACCAGCCCCAGAGCACCGGGCACTCCGGCCTCTCCTACTAGTCGGTGAGCCGACGACCTCCTGAATCTATTCCAGCCCCCACAGCGGTGAGGGAAGGAGAGGAGGGGGTGTGTGAGAGCTCAGCAGACCTTTAAATCCCTGCTGGAGAAGGCTCAGTCCCTGGTGTGATACCTCCTGGGATATAATAATAATGATGATGGCATTTATTAAGCGCTTACTATGTGCAAAGCACTGTTCTTAGCGCTGGGGAGGTTACAAGGTGATCAGGCTGTCCCAAGGGGGGCTCACAGTCTTCATCCCCATTTTCCAGATGAGGGAACTGGGGCATAGAGAAGATAAGTGACTTGCCCAAAGTCACCCAGCTGATTCCAAAGCCTGGGCTCTTTTCCACTGAGCCACGCTGTTTTTCTATGCTGGCAACAATGGGGGAAGTTCAAAAGCCCTGGTCTGGCGAGTTCAAAAGCCCCCACTGGAAAGCGTTTGTGTGTCTGTGTCAGTGTGACCCATAAGGCCCAGGGGAACATGGGCCAATTCAAAGTTGGGGAAGGGAAGACATCCTTGCATTATGGTGCCTATGCCTTTAAACAGGCCGTATTCCAGGGCAAGGTTAGATCCAGCTGAGCTGGATTGGAGAAATCCATCAGTGGGCCAGCTGGGGCTGGAGCAATGGTATTTAAATGGGAGAGGAGGGTCAGAAACATAAGTTTAGGGTGTTGGGTTGCTGTTCGTGGTGGAAGAGGGATGCTAGAGACAAGAGGAAAGGGGGAATATTTTCACCGGCAGTCTGGATGATAGTTCTCTGGAGGTGGGAGGTCTTCTGTTAGACAGGAGGTTCAGGGCACCTCCTTGGTGAGGGGTCCCCCAATACTGCAGTTAAGAGGCCCTGAATTTGATAACTTTGGCCTTGACTTGGGCCTGTCTTCACTGCAGGACTGGCCCCTCACCTTGACTCTGACCTTCCAGGAGTGTTGGTGGTATATCCACCTCTGTGGCAGGGCTTCTGGGAGGACTGGGTAAGAGGCAGGCTCCTTCAGGTGCTTCCAGTTTAAACCAAGAGGATTGCTGGGCTTTGGGACATACATAATAATAATTGTTTTGATATTTAAGTGCTTAGTATGTGCCAGACACTGCACTAAGAGTTGGGGTGGTTACAAGCAAATCGGTCTGTGCTCTGTCCTTGTCCTGGGGTAGGCTCAGAGTCCCAATCACCATTTTATAGATGAAGTAACTGATACCCAGAGAAATTAAGTGACTTGCCCAAGGTCACGTAGATAAGTGAAGTAGCCAGGATTAGAACCTCTGACCTAACTCCCAGGCCTGTGCTCTATCCACTAGGTCATGCTGCTTCTCTCTCACAGGCTCAGTGAGGAGAGGTAGGGGTGGGGAGGGGTTTTTGCCCATGAGAAGGGAGGACTAGTATAAGCTTCCTATGGTCCTTGCTTCCACCCCTACTGTCAATCATATTTGAGTGCATGCTTTGTGCAGTGCACTGAACTCAGTACTCAATTGTGGTTGAGTGCTTACTGTGTGCAGAGCACTGTACTAAGTTCTTAGAGTACAATTTAACAGTTGGTATATATTTTCCCCTTCTGCAATGAGCTTAGAGGGGGAGACAAAAAACTTGGGGCTATGGATGGAAGTGCTGCGGGGCTGAGGGAGGGGGTGAATAAAGGGCGTAAGTCTAGGTGGAAGGGTGATGTTGAAGAGCGTGGGAGAAGAGGAAATAAGGGTTTAGGGAAACCCTCTTGGAGGAGATGTGCCTTCTGTGAGGCTTTAAATGGGAAGAGAGTGACCATCTGTTGGATAGGAAGAGGGAGGGCACTCCAGGCCAGAGGGAGGACTTGCGTGAAAAATCAACAGTGAGAGATGAACTTGAGATATAGTGAGTAGGTTGGCTTTAAAGGAGTGAAGTGTGTTGGGCTGGGTTATATATAGTAGGAGAGCAGTGAGGTAAGGTAGGAGGGGGCAAGATGATTGAAGGCTTTAAAACTGATGGTAAGGAGCTTCTGTTCACTGTAGAGGTGGATGGGCAACCACCAGAAGTTCTTGAGGAGTGGAGAACCATGGCCTGAATGTTTTTGGAGAAAAACGATCTGGGCAGCAAAGCAAAGTATAGTCTGGAGTGGAGAGAGACAGGAGGCAGAGAGGTCAGCAAGGAGGCTGATGTAGTAATGAAGGCAGGATGATGATGATGGTATTTATTAAGCGCTTACTATGTGCAAAGCACTGTTCTAAGCGCTGGGGAGGATGCAAGGTGATCAGGTTGTCCCACAGGGGGCTCAGTCTTAATCGCCATTTTCCAGATGAGGTAACTGAGGCCCAGAGAAGTGACTTGCCCAAAGTCACACAGCTGACAATTGGCGGAGCTGGGATTTGAACCCATGACCTCTGACTCCAAAGCCCGGGCTCTTTCCACTGAGCCAAGTGCTTGGATTAGCATGGTAACCGTTTGGATGGAGTGGAAAGGATGGATTTTAGTGATGTTGTGGAGGTCGACCTGATGGTATTTAGTGATAGATTGAATTAGGTGGGTTGAATGAAAGAGGAGTCGAGAATAATGCGAAGGTAGCGGGCTTGTGAGATGGGAAGGATGATGGTAAAGTCAGGGGAAGGACAGGGTTTGGATGGGAAGATAGTGTTCTGTTTTGGACGTGTTAAGTTTGAGGTGATGGCAGGATATCCAAATGGAGATGTCTTGAAGTCTGGAGGAGTTGTGAGACGGCAGAAGGGAGAGCGATCAGGGCTGGAGATGTGGATTGGGGAATCATCTGCACGGAGGAGGTAGTTGAAGCCAGGTGAGTGAATGAATTCTCTGAGTGCAGATGGAGAATAGAAGGGGACCAGAGGGCCATGGTTTCCATTTGGATTAGCTAACTGGGACTCCTTATTGTCCCTCCCCCTTAGATTATTAGCTAGTTAATGCCCTCAGCCTGGTTTCTTCTCCCCTGAGCCTGATTTCTTTCTGTTCCTGACCTTAATAATAATAATGATGGTATTTTAGCGCTTACTATGTGCAAAGCAGTGTTCTAAGCACTGGGGAGGTTACAAGGTGATCAGGTTGTCCCATAATGGGCTCACTGTTTTAATCCCCATTTTACAGATGAGGTAACTGAGGCCCAGAGAAGTTAAGTGACTTGCCCAAAGTCACACAGCTGACAATTGGCGGAACGGGGATTTGAACCCCCGACCTCTGACTTCAAAGCCCGGGCTCTTTCCACTGAGCCACGCTGATTCTCCTTGACCTTCTAGACTGTGAGCCCGCTGTTGGGTAGGGACCGTCTCTATATGTTGCCGACTTGTACTTCCCAAGCGCTTAGTACAGTGCTCTGCACACAGTAAGCGCTCAATAAATATGATTGAATGAATGAATGACTGATCTGTCCTGGTCCTTCCAGACTGAGCCCCTTCCTTCTTCTCCCCCTCGCCCCCCTCTCCATCCCCCCGTCTTACCTCCTTCCCTTCCCCACAGCACCTATGTATATATGTTTGTACATATTTATTACTCATTTATTTATTTTACTTGTACATATCTATTCTATTTTGTTAGTATGTTTGGTTTTGTTCTCTGTCTCCCCTTTCTAGACTGTGAGCCCACTGTTGGGTAGGGACTGTCTCTATATGTTGCCAACTTGTACTTCCCAAGCACTTAGTACAGTGCTCTGCACACAGTAAGCGGTCAATAAATATGATTGATTGAAGGGTAGAGCTCCCATGGGAAACCCGGAGCCTGCTTATGTCATGTTGGCTTGCTCATTTGAGAGAGCATCTCCTCTCTTCTTGCCCCCCCCCCCCCCCCGCCTCCAAACATAGTAGCGCTCCAGACCACCACCTCAGGAAGTTCTGGATTTTATTTAATGGTATTTGTTAAGCGTTTACTATGTGCCAGGCACAGTACTAAGCACTGGGGTAGATACAAGTTAATCCAGTTGGACACAGTCCATGTCCCGAATAGGCTCACAGTCCTAATCTCCTTTTAACAGATGAGGCAACTGAGGCACAATAATAATAATAATAATGGCATTTAAGTGCTTACTATGTGCAAAGCACTGTTCTAAGCACTGGGGAGGTTACAAGGTGTTCAGGTTGTCCCACGGGGGGCTCATAGTCTTTAGTGACCGGCACAGGATCATGGAGCAGACAAGGAGAGGAGCTGGGATTGGAACCCAGGTCCTTCTGACTCCCAGTCCTGTGCTGTATCCAATAATAATGATAGCATTTATTAAGTGCTTACTATGTGCAAAGCACTGTTCAAAGCGCTAGGGAGGTTACAAGGTGATCAGGTTGTCCCACGGCGGGCTCACAGTCTTCACCCCCATTTTACAGATGAGGGAACTGAGGCCCAGAGAAGTGAAGTGACTTGCCCAAACAAGGCAACCTGTAGCGGGCTTCAGGATTCAGCATTATTTGCTGAGCACAAAAGACCGTATCGGGCCCTTAGGTTTCATCATTAACTGTAACTGCAGCCATTACCGGGAATTGAAGATTCTGTGGGGGAAGGCAGACAGTGATTTACAGACAGTGAGAACCAGAGGAAGAGCCAGGATAAAAGCAGGAAGCACAGGGCCTTCTGCACCAAACAGCTGAACAAACAACTGAATGTGCAGATAAATATTGAAATCAAGAAAGCCAGAATGAATAAATGTCCATGAGTGCTGAGGAATAAGGCACTTAGTATTTTGTTCGGGGGGGAGGGATCCTGCACCTGGGGAGAAGGTGTTTTTCTTGTTGTTTATGGGGTGTCAGAGGGGGTAAGAGTGATAAGGCTGAACAGCGGTCCGGAGTTCTAGGGGAAGGACCAGCTGTCTGAAAGCACTGCTCAAGCGGAAGATGAGGAAGAGGGGAGTTGGAGAGAGGGTGTGGAAAGAGCTGAGCGATGAGGTGCCCCCTCCCAAAAAACTGCTTCCCCTAGCACTAATAATAATAACTGTGGTATTTTATGTGCTTCCTATGTGCCAGGCACTGCACTAAGCGCCGTGGTGGATACAAGCAAGTAGGGTGAAACACAATTCCTGTCCCACATGGGTCTCACGGTCTTAATTCTCATTTTACAGATGAGTTAACTGAGTCAGAGAGAAGTGAAGCGACTTGCCCAAGGTCACCCGGCAGACAAAGAACAGAGCGGGGATTAGAACCAGGTCTTCTAGACTGTGAGCCCACCCTTTTAGACTGTGAGCCCACTGTTGGGTAGGGACTGTCTCTATATGTTGCCAACTTGTACTTCCCAAGTGCTTAGTACAGTGCTCTGCACACAGTAAGTGCTCAATAAATACGATTGATTCTGGGTCTCAGGCCTGGGCTCTATCCACTAAGCCATGCTGCTTCTCTCATAATAATAATAATAATGATGGCATTTATTAAGCGCTTACTATGTGCAAAGCACTGTTCTAAGCACTGGGGAGGTTACAAGGTGATCAGATTGTCCCACAGAGGGCTCACAGTCAGTCCCCATTTTACAGATGAGGTAACTGAGGCACAGAGAAGTTAAGTGACTTGCCCAAAGTCACACAGCTGGCAATTGGCGGAGCTGGGATTTGAACCCATGACCACTGACTTCAAAGCCCAGGCTCTTTCCACTGAGCCAAGCCGCTTCTCAACAGTCTTTTAGACTGTGAGCCCGTTGTTGGGTAGGGACCGTCTCTATATGTTGCTGACTTGTACTTCCCAAGTGCTTAGTGCAGTGCTCTGCACACAGTGAGCGCTCAATAAATATGATAGAATGAATCAATCAATCAATGGGATTTATTGAGCGTTTACTTGGTGCAGAGCTCTGTACTAAGCGCTTGGGAGAGTACAGTAGAATTGGTAGGCACGTTCCCGGCCCGTGAGCTTAGTCGGCTCATCTCTGTGACCTTTCTGAGCTTTGCTGGGGACCACCGCAGATGACCCTGCCTCCCCGTCCCAGCTGATAATAATAATTGCGGAATGTCATTAAGTGCTTACTATGTGCCAGTTTGCTAAGCGTGAGGGTGGCTACAATACAATCAGATCAGATGCAGTCCTTGTTGCCTCTGTCTAAACGGGAGTAAAAACAGCTATTGAATGCCCATTTGACCCCAGAGAGACCTGAAGCACAGAGAGGTTGGGTGACCTGCCTGAGGTCACAGAGCAGGCAAGCGGCAGAAAAAATAGAAGCAGCCTGGTGTAACAGAAAACGAGTGGGTGTGGGAATCAGAGGACTTGGGTTGTAATCCATGTGACCTTGAGCAAGCTGTTTAACTTCTCTGGGCCTCAGTTTCCTCGTCTGGAAAGTGGGGATGAATTGCCTGTTGTCCCTCCCCCTTTAGGTTGTGAACCCCCGTTTGGAGGCAGACCTGATTATCTTGTGCTGACCCCAGCGCTTAACAAATACCACAATTTTTAAGTGGCATTTGGAGGGCCAAGTCTCCTGAGGCCCAGCTCTGGGTTTCCTGCTTGGAAGAAGGGCCCAGGAGAGAGCCCTTGGAGACTGTCTGTTAGCCTGTTAATCGTATTTATTGGGTGCAGAGCACTGTACTAAGCAGTTGGGAGAGTCCACTTTAAAGATATAACAGACATAGGCTGTAAGCCCACTGTTGGGTAGGGACTGTCTCTATATGTTGCCAACTTGTACTTCCCAAGCGCTTAATACAGTGCTCTGCACTCAATAAGCACTCAATAAATATGATTGATGATGATGATGATGGTATTCCCTGCTCACGGTTGTCCCCCTCTCAGGCCGGGGGGTGGAGGGTGGGGAGGACTTCTTCCCTCCAGCTCTCGGGACGGGCGCCTGCGGTCTGGGTCAGGCGGACTGTCTGGTTAGAGGTCCGATTGTGGTCCAGGGCTGCCTGGCTCCGGTCACCCTGCGATGAGAGCCCATGTGGCTTCTCTCCAGCCCTCAATGGCATCCTCACCCCGCACCTGCTGGTCAGCAAGGCCCCCCTCCCCCATCTGCCGCCCATCACCTGCCACTCTGCCCCCTCCTTTCTCCCCCCCGGGCCCCAGAGCCAGCCTCCAGCTTTGTGAGGTCTCCTGACGGCCTTGCGTGAGGTGACCGAGGGTCCCGTGGCAAACCCGGGGGCTGGCGTGGGCGGGGAGGGGGCTCGCTGCTGAATGAGCGATGTCGTCGGTGAAGTAGCCGGCGGCTGCTCCCCTCCCTGCTGCCCAGCCCCATCCCGGCGGGCCAAGGGGGTCACAGGGACCCAGCTATAAACAGAACTCTAATTTGCAAGCCAGCAGAAGCCGCACTTGACGCTGCTTTTTGAGTGACCCGAGTGGAACCCAATCTCCCCTCGCTCGGCCCTGCCTTCCTCCTCTCCCCCTCCTCGCCAGCTCCGTCTCCTCCCAAACCTTGTGCTCCGGAGTTAAGTTTAGTGTGACCTTTCCCAAGCTCCCTTGGGGCCGGGCCTGCAAGTGGCCTGAGCAGAGAGGGAGGGTGACCACCTGACCGTAATCCCCTCTCCTATGATAATTGTGGTATTTACACACTTATGTGCCAAGCACTGTTCTAAATGCTGGGGTAGATAGAGGATAATTAGATCTCACACAAGACTCGCCAAGGAGGACAGGTATTCAATTCCCACTTTGCAGATGAGGGAACTGCGTCAGAGGACCGGCTCTGTCACTTCCCTGCTGTGTGACCTTGGGTAAATCATTTAATTTCTCTGTGCCTCAGTTTCCTCAGCTGTCAAAAGGGAAGTCAATACTCAGGCTGCAAGCGCCAGGTGGACCAGGGACTGTCTGACCTGATTACCTTGTGTCTACCAGAGCTTAGAACAGTCCTTGACAAAGTAAGCGCTTAACAAATACCATTTTTTTTTTCTTAAACTGGGATGAGAACCCAGACCCATGCTCTTTCCACACGTCCTTTGAGAGGCCTTCTCCACCTAAGCCCTTATTTCCTCTTCTCTCACTCCTTTCTACATCGCCCTTGCCCTTGGGATTCACATCCTTTATTCACCCCTCCCTCAGCACTTAGGTATGTATTTGTCATTTATTTATATTTATGCCCGCTTCACTTAAGTACGTATCCGTCATTTCTTTAAATTTATGCCTGCTTCCCCCTCTTGGCTGGAGGCTTCTTGTGGGCAGGAAGAAGCCTTACCATATTGTCTCCCAAGCGCTTAGTACAGTGATCCGCACACGGTAAGCACTCAAATACGATTGATTGACTGACCCAGAGCTGGGGACTCACTGGTGACCAGAGTCGTTGGTCTGGATGGCGGGCACCGGGAGGGTGGGCTGAGGCTGAGGGGATGGGAAGGGTTGACCCCTCTGCTGCCCCAGATTCCAGGATCTCAGCTTTCCTGTGAGGGATCTGGAGCTGTATTCTGAAATAATAACAATAATTGTGGTATTTGTTCAGTCCTCACTATGTGCCAAACACTGTTGTAAGCACTGGGGTAGATATGAATTTGATTGGACACGGTCTCTGTCTCACAAGGGGCTCGCAGCCTAAGTGGGAGGGAGAATAGGTATTTTTTACGGTATTTGTTAAACACTCACTATCCTCCAGGCACTAAACTAAGCACCGGGGTAGATACCAGGGTGAACGCCGACCCTGTCCTACATGGGGCTCACGTTCTCAATCCCCATTTTACAGATGAGGAAATTGAGGCCCAGAGAATTGAAGGGACTTACCCAAGGTCACGGAACGGGCAAGGTCAAGAAGCAGCGTGGCTCAGTGGAAAGAGCCCAGGCTTGGAAGTCAGAGGTCATGGGTTCTAATTCTGGCTCTGCCACTTGTCAGTTGTGTGACTTTGGGCAAGTTACTTGACTTCTCTGGGCCTCAGTTCCCTCATCTGTAAAATGGGGATTAAGACTGTGAGCCCCCTGTGGGACAACCTGATCACCTTGTATCCTCCCCAGCGCTTAGAACAGTGCTTTGCACATAGTAAGCGCTTAACAAATGCCATCATCATTATTATTATTATTAAGTGGGGGAGTAGGAATTAGAATTCAGGTCTCCTGCTTCCCAGTCCTGGGCCCTTCCCACTAGGCCATGGTGTTTCTCTTGATGTATTGGGCGGAGGCATATAGGGGGAAGCTGGAAGGGTTGCCGTCCCTCCCCGCAGGCAGCCTGACCTTCACAGCGATTCAAAGGTTACAGGGCCCTTCTCCCCACTCTTCCTCCACCCCCCTCTGGCTCCTCTCCCAGGAAAGGGAGGAGCCAGGGGTCACGAGCCAGCGGCTGCTGAGCTGATGGTGTTGTCTGACACTAGAATCCTTCCGCCTGAACTTTCCAGCCTTTCAGGGAATCTGGGTACCGTATATGGCAGTTTCCACTCTGGGTTATTCCCGGGGCCAGCCTGGCACCGTCTCAGGGGTTGGAAGCGGGGGAGCGGCTCGGGTACCAAGGCGGATCAGGTGCCAGGCCGGAGCGTTGCAGGCAGCCGTGGGGACAGGGTGACAGGTGCCCTATGGGCAGATTCCTCTCCGGGAGCTGCCTCTCAGAGAGGAGCCGATGGGGTGGGCAGGAGGCTGTTGGCAGATGCCAGTCGGGTGGAGGGCCTGTAGTCTAGGCAAACTGGCTTGTCAGATATTCCCACCTGTGCCCCTGCCCTCCCCTTTTCCCCCCCCCAGCTCCCTGGGGGCATGTGGTCACATCTCTGGATCATTAAGGGAAACTTCTCAGCTGTCAGGGAAGGGCTGGGCCAGAGCCCGCTGGCAGGCTGGGAAAGGACTGTGGCTGACCTTTGATTCCAAATTCAGAAAGGATCCCTCCTGCTGGCAGTGCCACCTCCATGGAATGGGTCACCATGGCGCGAGCTGGATGACTTTAATGCCACTGTCATCCCCTCTGCTCTTTGCCAATATGTGTCCTCCCTCACAGCCTTTCTTTTTTTTTATAGTACTCTTTGAACGTTTCTTATACTGTACTAAGCACTGGGGTAGGTGTGGGATAATCAGATTGGACACAGTCCCTGTCCCACATGGGGCTCACAGTCTTAATCCCCATTTTACAGATAATAATAATAATAATAATAATGATGGCATTTATTAAAAGCTTACTATGTGCTGTTCTAACCACACAGATTTTACAGATAATAATAATAATGATGGCATTTATTAAGCGCTTACTATGTGCCAAGCACTGTTCTAAGTGCTGGGGAGGTTACAAGGTGATCAGGTTGTCCCACGGGGGGCTCACAGTCTTAATCCCCATTTTACAGATGAGGTAACTGAGACGCAGAGAAGTTAAGTGACTTGCCCAAGGTCTCACAGAAGTTCGAACTCTGACCCCCAGGCCTGGGCTCTATCCACCAGACGTTGCCACTTCTCTTTCCTTCTTCAGTTATAAACCCACTTCCTCCAAGAAGTCTCTCCAGAGTGACTCTCCGTATCACCCTGGGCCCCTAGTGACACCTCGGCCCTTGCAAACGGAGCTCTTTAAATTATTGGTTTCTGTCATCTGCCTGTCTATTCACGATGGTATTCATGCCCCGCTCTGCCTAGTCTTCCCCCAGGGACTGCATCTTTTCTGTCTTCTCCCCATTTAGAGTGGACGCAGCACAGATTGGGACTGGTCATTTGGCGAGGCAGCTGTACCCGCTCAGAGATGTGATCATCCCCTAAAGAAGCAGTGTGGCCTAGTGGAAAGAACCCAGAGCTCTCTTTGTGAGGGCCAAGGTGACGCTAAGCCCGGGAGTCAGAGGACCTGGGTTCTACTCTCGGCACCACCGCTTTCCTCACGTTTGACCTTGGGTAAGTCACTTCCTTTCCTCTGTGTTCGCTCATCTGCAAAATGGGGATTAAGATTGCGAGCCCACTGTGGGACTTGGACTGTGTCCAACCTGATTAGCTTGTATCTATCCCAGCACTTAGTACAGTCTTCAAGACTGTGAGCTTCTTATGGGCAGGGAACGTGTCTGCTAATTCTACCGAATTGTACTCTCCCAGGAGCTTCATTCAATTCATTCAATCGTATTTATTGAGCGCTTACTGTGTGCAGAGCACTGTACTAAGCGCTTGGGAAGTACAAGTTGGCAACATAGGAGCTTAGTACAGTGCTTTGCACATAGTAAGTGTTCTAATGCTAACCCTCTCACTGTACCTTGATCTCATCTAACTTGCCGCCAACCTTTCACCCACATCCTGCCTGTCACCCGGAACACTCTCTCTCCTCATATCCAACAGACAGTTACTCTCCCCCTCCTTCTAAAGTCTTATTGAAGGCACATCTCCTTCAAAAGCCCTTCTCCAAGCTTTCCTTTCCTCTTTTCCTTCTCCCTTCTGCGTCGCCCTGACCTGCTCCCTTTACCCATCCTCCCTCCCAGCCCCACAGCGCTTACGTCCATTTCTGTCATTTATGTATATTAATGTCTTTCTCCCCTTCTTGACTGTAACCTTGTCGCAGGCCGGGAATGAATCTGTTTAGTGTTATAGTGTACTCTCCCAAGTGCTTACCAGAGTGCTCTGCCCACAGTAAGTGCTCAATAAATGATTGACTGATTGCCTGGGACATAGTAAGTGCTTAACAAATACCATAGAAAAGCCACACTCCATCCATCTCTTCAAAGATGGAGCCAAGGATCGCTTCTGTCTCCACACCTGCCCATCCCATCCATCTCCAGGGACCCGTCTCTCCCTGTTAATCCTGCTGGAGCTGGATTGCTCCTGACCAGTCCAGCATGTGCTGCCCACTTGACCAAACCACCTTTCACAGCAGGCCGGGAGTCCTGAGCCCAGTTTATGCCAGGGAAGCCTTCCAGGGGCTCCTTCGGGCTCTGGGTTCATTCCAGCTTCCTGACTTTATTCCCTCAGAATAAGTTGGTATCCTCTGCCCTGTCCCCGGATACATGAATGAATAAAGAGCCCCAACACGCGGGGTCTCTTCTCTTATTAAAAATCTACCATCTTTCTAGAGAGATTTCTAGTATTTCAATCTAGTTCTAGTATTTTCTCTGTCTGGTAAAATAGGAAGTTCTTACGTGTGCCTGACCCGAATCGCTGTGGCTACAACTGAAATCCTTGGCTTTGGATTAGGCGTCAGATGGGCAACAAGAGGCCCAGCTAGGGCAAGGAACATCCCCAAGGGGAAGCAGCCACTCAGGCCACTGAGCAACAGATTTTTGACCAGAACTAGCCCCAGACCCATCTCCCTTAATCAATCGAAGGTATTTATCGAGCACTTACTGTGTGCAGAGCACTGTTCTAAGCATTTGGGAGCGTACAATAGAACAGACTTGGTAGATGTGTTCCCTACCCAAAAAGAAGTTTACAGTCTAGAGGCTCCTCAGAGATTGGAGGACAGAGCCAGGAGGCATAAAGATCATAACCCAGTGGAATGCTTACCTCAGGGGCAGTTCAGTAACAAAGTGTAAGTTCGTTATGGGCAGGGAACAGGTCTGCTAATTCTGTTGTAATAATCAATCAATTGTTTGTGTTGAGTGCTTACTGTTTGCAGAGCACTGTACTAAGCACTTGGGAAGTACAAGTTGGCAACATATAGAGGCGGTCCCTACCCAACAGCGGGCTCACAGTCTTGAAGGGGGAGACAGAGAACAAAACAAAACATATTAACAAAATAGATTAGATATATACAAGTAAAATAAATAGAGTAATAAATCCGTACAAACATACATATATACAGGTGCTGTGGGGAAGGGAAGAAGGTAAGGTGTGGGGGATGGAGAGGGGGAGGAGGGGGAGAGGAAGGAGGGGGCTCAGTCTGGGAAGGCCTCCTGGAGGAGGTGAGCTCTCAGTAGGGCCTTGAAGGGAATAATAATAATAGTATTATTATTATTTTAGACTCCCCCTTTTAGACTCCTCCCCCCCTTTTAGACTCCCCTTTTAGACTGTGAGCCCACTGTTGGGTAGGGACTGTCTCTATGTGTTGCCAACTTGTACTTCCCAAGAGCTTAGTACAGTGCTCTGCACACAGTAAGCGCTCAATAAATATGATTGGTGATGATGATGATGATGATAATAATTAATGGCATTTGTTAAGCACTTACTATGTGCAAAGCACTGTTCTAAGCACTGGGGAGGATACAAGGTGATCAGGTTGTCCCACGTGGGGCTCACAGTCTTCATCCCCATTTTACAGATGAGGGAACTGAGGTTCAGAGAAGTTAAGTGACTTGCCCAAGGTCATGCAGTAGAACCCATGACCTCTGACTCCCAAGCACGGGCTTTTTCCACTGAGCCATGCTACACTCCCAAGTGCTGAGTACAAGCACTCAATAGATACGACTGATGAATTGACTGACCAGGCTCCGGGTCCTTGACCCAGCTGTCCCTCCCCATCCTTCCCAATGAACGGGTGAAAGGTGGTTGGTTGGTGGTGATCCCCGCCACCATCCCCCGTTCCTTCCCCAAGATGATCAAACAAATCTGACTGGCCCGTTGCCCGATTTCTCTGGGGCTCTTGGCTTTTCAGTCCAGGGCCCCTCTGCCCAATTTTTCAAGGGCACCCAGGCAGCAATGGCTGGATTCTCTGCCACTCGCCATCATGCATGACCTAGTGGATAAAATGCGGGCCTGGGCATCAGAAGGTCGTGCGTTCTGACCCTGGCTCTGCCACTTGTTTGCTGGGTGATCTTGGTCAAGTCACTTCTCTGTGCCTCAGTTGCCTCATCTGTAAAATGGGGATTGAGACTGTGAGCCCCACATGGGACAGGGACTGTGTCCAACTCAATATGCTTGTATTCACCCCGGCACTTAGCGCAGTGCCTGGCACATAATAAGTGCTTAACAAATGCCATCGTTATTAAAGAAGCAGCGTGGCTCAGTGGAAAGAGCCCGGGCTTTGGAGTCACAGGTCATGGGTTCAAATCCTGGCTCTGCCACTTGTCAGCTGTGTGACTTTGGGCAAGTCACTTCACTTCTGTGGGCCTCAGTTACCTAATCCGTAAAACAGGGATTAAGACTGTGAGCCCCCCGTGGGACAACCTGATCACCTTGTAACCTCCCCAGCGCTTAGAACAGTGCTTTGCACATAGTAAGTGCTTAATAAATGTCATTATTATTATTATTATTATTATTATTATTATTACTCACCCAGTTAAGCATGACGGCCTTTTTTTTTAAAATAGTAGTTAAGTGCTTACTATAGGCCAGGTACTGTACTAAGTGCTGGAGTAGATGCAAGATAATCAGGTTGGACACAGCCCAAGTCCCACATGGGGCTCACAGTCAGCCCCCATTTTACAGATGAGGCAACTGAGGCACAAAGAAGTGAAGTGACATGCCCAAGGTCACACAGCAGACACTTAGGGGAGTGGGGATTAGAACCCAGGTCCTTCGGACTCCTAGGCCCGTGCTCTTTCCACTAGGCCATGCTGCTTTCTCAGTTGGTGGTATTTATTGAGTTTTTAATAATAATAATAATAATGATGGCATTTATTAAGCGCTTACTAGGTGCAAAGCACTGTTTTTAATGTGTGCAGAACACCGTAATAAGCTCTTGGGAGAGAACAGTACGCTAGGGTTGGTAGATATGATCCCTGCCCACAGAGAGCTTCCTGTCTTTACGTAATTACCGCGCCCAACCATTGATGATCAGGTCGACCTGGTCCCTGTCCCACCACAGGGCCCATGGTCTAAAGGGAAAGATATCGATTTGACTTGGGAAACTGAGACCCAGAGAAGTTAAGTGACTCTCCCGAGGTCAACAGCCCCGACTCCAAAGGGCGGTCCCAGGCGCCCACCTTGGGGCCGGGCGCCGGGATCGCCTGGGATCTTGGCCTCTGACTCACGGAGAGTCCTCGGCTACCATCCTGCTCCAGTTCGCCCAGTAGTGACACTGGCTTTCTAACACCCACCCGGCCGGGGTGTCGGAGACTTAATTAATTAATGTTTGGAGAGATGAAAGCGGCCATGTAATTAGAGAGCATTTGACATGCCATAGTGATCCCGTAATTTTGCTTTGTACCCTATATTTTATGTGGAAGGAAATGATGCCAGGCTGGGGACTGGATCACCATGCTTAGGCAAAGGGTTGGGGCCGGAGAAAGTGCTTCTTAGTGGCGGAAGCTTTCTCCGTGACCGTGACCGAGGGACCTTTTGTCTCCACTTTCCCCCTCCCTTCCTGGGGCAGGGGCAGAGCCCAGATCCCGAGGCAAGATAAGTGAGCCTGTTGGCACTGAGGCTGATTTCTTCCGCTGGGCTGAGCTCAGGGGGTGCTTCACATCTTACAGATGAGGAAACTGAGGCTCAGCGAGGCCAAGGAATAAGTAGGGTTGGGCCAAGATAGAGTAATACTAGCATCTATGGTATTTATTAAGCACAGAGTATAGGCTGAGTGCTGTACTAGGCACCAGGGTAGACACAGGGTCAACTTAGTCCCTGTCCCACCATGGGGCACACGGTCTAAGGGAGAGGCATTTTTTATGGCATTTATTAAGCGCTTACTATGTGCAAAACACTGTTCTAAGGTCTGGGGAGGTTGCAAGGTGATCAGGTTGTCCCACGTGTGGCTCACTGTCTTACTCCCCATTTTACAGATGAGGTAACTGAGGCCCAGAGAAGTTAAATGACTTTCCCAAAGTCACACAGCTGACCGTTGGTGGAGCTGGGATTTGAACCCATGACCTCTGACTCCAAAGCCCGGGCTCTTTCCACTGAACCACCCTGCATTGAATCCCCATTTGACAGATGAGGAAACTGAAACCCAGACAAGTTAAGTGACTCTCCTGAAGTCACATAGCAAGCAGGTGGAGGGGCTGGGATTCAGAACCCCAGGCCTGGGCTCTTTCCATTTAACCATACTGCTTCCCACATTTTTTTAATGGCATTTATTAAGTGCTTACTATGTGCAAAGAACCATTCTAAGCGCTGGGGAGGTTACAAGGTGTTCAGGTTATCCCATGGAGGGGGCTCACAGTCTTAATCCCCATTTTACAGCTGAGGTAACTGAGGCCCAGAGAAGTGAAATGACTTGTCGAAAGTCACCCAGCTGACAATTGGCAGAGCCGGGATTTGAATCCATGACCTCCGACTCCAAAGCCTGTGATCTTTCCACTGAGCCATGCTGCTTCTCATTTGAACTCGGGTCCTCCGGCGGTGAGCTAAGCCCCAATGAAGCCGAGGTGCAGGATTCTGGCCAGCAGGCCGGAGTCATAGTGAACCTCAGGAAGACATTTGGGGGTTCCAGGGCCACCCCACTCCAAGTTGAGACCACGGGGAATTAGCCAGACAAGTTCAGGAGTTTGAGGGACGGCTGGGAGAGGGGGAATGGTGTCTTGATTGGGGGGTGGAAACTTTCACCCTCTCCATCCCCCTGCCTCCGGGCCCTTCTGGGGAAAAGTAGTTTCTTCCCTCCAGGTCTCCAGGGGGCAAGATTCCTCCATACAATCCCCCTCCATTATCTGTTCCTGATTGGTGGATTCCAACCAAGGCAGGAGGCTACCCAAATCTTCAAAGGCTGGAAAAGACAAAATTCTCCTGTGGATGAGAGGTGTGGAATAATAATAATAATAATGATGGTGGCATTTATTAAGCGCTTACTATGTGCAAAGCACTGTTCTAAGGGCTGGGAAGGTTATGAGGTCCCACGGGGGGGCTCACAGTCCTAATCCCCATTTTATAGATGAGGGGACTGAGGCCCAGAGAAGTTAAGTGACTTGCCCAAAGTCACATAGCTGACAAGTGGCAGAGTGGGGATTTGAACCCACAACTTCTGACTCCAAAGCCCGGGCTCTTTCCACTGAGCCACGCTGCTTCTCACCCAGATAACCAAACTTTACCAGGAAAATGGGTGAGGATGATCCAATCACGGTTACTAACCTCCCCCCCACCTCCTCCCTGTGGCCTTCCCTGATTAAACCCACCTAACTTCAAGGAATCATGTTATCTCATTTTTTTTACAAAGCTCCTTTTCAATTTTATCAAGGTGCTTTCTCATCAGTGATCACGTTTTATCCTCGCAACATCCCCGTGAGGTCAGGGGAGGCCAATACTAGATCACCACTTTCCGGATGAGGAAACCGAGGTCCGGAGAAGTAAAGTGACTTACCCAAGGTTCCCTAGCAAGCAGAGCCGGGGTCAACAACTGGGATCCCGTGACTCCCAGAGAACGTGCCCTTTCCCCGTGCTTCCCCGGCCTTAGTATCATGCCGGATCATGGCAGGATTCCCCAGTCACCTGGCCACGACGCTCTTCCCCAAAGGTGGGTCGTGGGGAGAAATCAGTTAGGAGGCATCCACGGGGCCCACTGGTCTGAGTCGGGAAAACAGCAGTTTAAAATTCCTCTCTTGCCCTGGTATTTAACCCTTCTAATGCAGGTTCTGCTAGGCCCCCGCCTGCTCGTGCAGGGTGGCGGAGGTGGCCGGGGAGGGGGTGGGAAGGGTGTGGGGAGAGTGTTAAGCTCCTCTGAAGTATGTGAGAGTCCCTGCTTCTCTGCAGGAGGGCCGGCCAGTTATGCCAGCAATGCCAAATATGTGCCTGCCATTACCTTCTGCGGCCCGGAGAGAGCGGGGCGAGCACTCCCAATTAATGATCTGGGCTAATGAATAAGCTCAGCTCTCCCGGGCTCAGGTCTGGCCTGGTCTGAGGGAGAGGGAGGGCCGCTGGCCATGGGATGATCCTCCATCTCACCCTCTCTCACTGCCCCGCTCACTCTCTCTCACCCCCTTTCTTTCTCTTACCCTCTTCCTCTACCTCTCTCTACCTCTCCTCACCCGATCTGTCCTCTAGCCCCCCCAACCCTCCTCTCTCCCTCTCATCCCTCTTTCCCTCTAGCCCCCACTCAACCCTTCTCTCTTCCTCTCACCTCTCCCTTTCATTTCCTTTCCCTCTCCTCTTTCCCTCTCAACTCCTCTTTCCCTCTCTGCTCCTCTTTCCCTCTCTGCTCCTCTTTCCCTCTCTGCTCCTCTTTCCCTCTCAGCTCCTCTTTCCCTCTCAGCTCCTCTTTCCCTCTCAACTCCTCTTTCCCTCTCAACTCCTCTTTCCCTCTCAACTCCTCTTTCCCTCTCAACTCCTCTTTCCCTCTCAACTCCTCTTTCCCTCTCAACTCCTCTTTCCCTCTCAACTCCTCTTTCCCTCTCAACTCTTCTCTTTCCCTCTCAACTCTTCTCTTTCCCTCTCAACTCTTCTCTTTCCCTTTCAACTCTTCTCTTTCCCTCTCAACTCTTCTCTTTCCCTCTTAACTCTTCTCTTTCCCTCTCAACTCTTCTCTTTCCCTCTCAACTCTTCTCTTTCCCTCTCAACTCTTCTCTTTCCCTCTCAACTCTTCTCTTTCCCTCTCAACTCTTCTCTTTCCCTCTCAACTCTTCTCTTTCCCTCTCAACTCTTCTCTTTCCCTCTCAACTCTTCTCTTTCCCTCTCAACTCTTCTCTTTCCCTCTCAACTCTTCTCTTTCCCTCTCAACTCTTCTCTTTCCCTCTCAACTCTTCTCTTTCCCTCTCAACTCTTCTCTTTCCCTCTCAACTCTTCTCTTTCCCTCTCAACTCTTCTCTTTCCCTCTCAACTCTTCTCTTTCCCTCTCAACTCTTCTCTTTCCCTCTCAACTCTTCTCTTTCCCTCTCAACTCCTCTCTTTCCCTCTCAACTCCTCTCTTTCCCTCTCAATTCCTCTCTTTCCCTCTCAATTCCTCTCTTTCCCTCTCAATTCCTCTCTTTCCCTCTCAATTCCTCTCTTTCCCTCTCAATTCCTCTCTTTCCCTCTCAATTCCTCTCTTTCCCTCTCAATTCCTCTCTTTCCCTCTCAATTCCTCTCCCTCTCATCGCCTCTCTCTCCCTCTCATCTCTCTCTCTTTCCCTCTCATCCCCTTTCTCCCCTTCCCTCTCACCCCCACTTCACACCTCTCTCTCTCACGCTCTTCTGTCCCCCACCCACTCTCTCTCATTCCCAGCTTCGACCTCGTCTGGGGAATCTGATGATGTGTCCGTGCTCACGGTCCGTGGATGGCTCCAGCCCCAACGGCGGAGGGTCAGGGGCCGACTGAGGAGATGAGGTCCTAGCTGGCCATTCATTCCCAGCCCCCTGTCCAGCTCTGTCTGAGTCCCTTGGTGGGTCTGGGAGCTGATAGGTTCTGTCCCTTCAGGTGGGACCCTGGGGGTCTGGGCTGGTTCTGGCAGACAGGTTGGAAGTCACCTCGGGTTTGGGTGTGTCCTCCCTGGGGCAGAATCCTTGCCCTGAGACTGGGTCTGTGGTGCTCCTTGGTTTCCCCAGGGTTTTCATGATGGCCGGCTGAGCCCACGGGACAGTCCCAGACATGGCTCCCCACCATCCCAAGAGCTAAGGAAGTGTTGTTCCACAAAGTTTTGCTTGTGTTGAAACCTATCTGCCTCTCAGGCAGATGGTGCTGGATGCCTGGTCTCTGGCTGGGGGAAAGTCAAGTAGTTAGCAGCATTGGGGAACCCTGGCTCTCTAATGACCTTTGGGAGGTCACCTCACCCATTCTTCTGCCTCCAGGCAGGCCGCCACCCTAAGCTGGCAGAAGGCACGTGGGAGAGTTGGTATTTCCCAGAAACTTCTTTGCAGTGTTTTACAGTCCTTACCGGTGTTTAACAACTCAAAGCTCCCAGCTACAGTGGATTGAGTGCTGCCGTGGTGTGACCGCTACAGAGGACTGACTGCTGTCTTGAAGTGATGGCTCTGCATCCAGAGGGGGAAGTGAGCCAAAACTTTTTTTTTTTAAGGTTTTTTTTAAATCATTTACTGTAGTTCAGGTACTAAGTCTGGGGTCGATACAAACTGATCAGGTTGGACACAGTCCCTGTCCCACAAGGGGCTGGCAGGGTCGGGATGTTGGCTGGGGCAGTTGGAGAAGGGAGGACTGGGGGGACAGACAGTTATTTTCCCTGACCTTCAAAGCCTTACTGAAGGCACTTCTCCTCCAAGAGGCCTTCCCTGACTAAGCCCTTGGGAGACAGACAATTACTCTCCCCCGCCGCCTTCAAAACCTTATTGAAGGCACATCTCCTCCAAGAGACCTTCCTTAACTGAGCCCTCCTTTCCTTTTCTCCCTCTCCCTTCTGTGTCGCCATGACTCGCTCCCTTCATTCATCCCCCCTTCCCAGCCCCACACCACGTATATACATATCTGTAATTTATTTCTATTAACGTCCGTCTCCCCCTCTAGACTGTAAGTTTGCTGTGGGCAAGGAATGTGTCTCTTATAGTGTTCTATTGTACTCTCCCAAGTGCCTAATACAGTAGTGTGGCTCAGTGGAAAGAGCACGGGCTTTGGAGTCGGAGGTCATGGGTTCAAATCCTGGCTCCCCACCTGTCAGCTGTGTGACTTTGGGCAAGTCACTTAACTTCTTTGGGCCTCGGTTACCTCATCTGCAAAATGGGGATTAAGACTGTGAGCCTCCCGTGGGACAACCTGATCACTTTGTAACCTCCTCAGCGCTTAGAACGGTGCTTTGCACATAGTAGGCCCTCAGTAAATGCCATTATTATTATTATTATTATTATTATTATTATTATTACTCTGCACACAGTAAGCGCTCAATAAATACGACTGACTGACTTGAAGCCGGGGAGAGGGCCGGGTCCTCGGCTTGGGCTGGTGGAACTCCGCCACTCGGTTCTAGGAAGGAGACCGTCTCCTCTCTGGAGCAGCTGGCAGCCGACCAACACCCCATAAAAATGGGGTCATAACTGTGGTTGTCATGTGGTCAGTTCCGCCGGGCAATTAGTCGCTTCCTCCTCACTCGCATGAGGCCACCGCAGGCCCAGGCCTCTGCGTCATGCTTGGGCTTGCTCAGCTCCTGCCTCCTGAACACACCTCTCCCGTCTCCCCACCTTCTCCACAGCCTCTCCCCACCTTCTCCCCGCCCCACACCTCACGTGACCCCCTTTGAAGCCCGGGCCAAGTGTCAGTCCTATCTGCCCATGCCCATTAAAGTCTCTTAATGAGTTTACAGGTGCCATCACGCAAGGAGGAATTCTCTGCCACTCTCGGTGCGGATTTTGGGTGAGGGAGGCGGCCTACCAGGGGTTTTCGTTCAGACCGGATCCTGCTGGCTTTGGCTCTGCGGGCGGCTGATGGGGGCTGAAGGCGGGGGTCTAAGATGGCTGCAGGCTTGGGGAGGGATAAATCACCCTGTCTTCCCTCCCCTAAGGAAGTATGGATAGGGTGGGGGCTGGCTAACCCCTTCCAGGGTCTCCCTTGGAGAATCCGTTGTCTGGCTTGGGCTGACCGGGAATGGCCTGGGGCTGACCAGAAGTGTCTGTCCACCCTGGGGGTCAGTTCCTCCTTGTTCCAGCCCCAGCCAAGCCCCTTCAGGCCAAGATCAGGCCAATGATAAAATTGTGGAATTGAAGTGCTTACTACAGCCCAAGCATTGGGATAGATCCAAGGTGACCAGGTTGGACACAATCTCTGCCCCCCAAGGGACTCACAATAGAAGGGGGAGGGAGAAAAATGTGTTGCTGAATTGTACTTTCCAAGTGCTTAGTGCAGTGCTCTGCACACAGTAAGCGCTCAATAAATACGATTGAATGAATGAATTCCCATTTTACAGATGAGGAAACTGAGGCTCAGAGAAGTAAAACGACTCACTTCAGGTCACCCAGGAGGCTGGTGGTAGAGCTGGGGGTAAACCCCAGGTCATCGGACGTCTAGGCTCGTACTCTTTTCACTAGGCCACACAGCTCCTCAGAGCTGGGGCACTGCCCTGGGCACATCCCGACCCAGGCTTTTGGGGCAACAACATGGCCTGGTGGAAAGGAGGCCTTGCCAAACAAAGGCTTCTATGACTGTCCCTGACTGGGCTTGGGTCCATGAAGCAGCATGGCCTAGTGGATGGACCACAGGCCTGGGGATCAGAGGACCTGGGCTCTGATCCCGGCTCTGCCAATCGCTTTCCGTGTGACCTTGGACAAGTTACTTCACTTCTCTGTGCCTCAATTTCCTCAGCTGTAACGTGGAGACTGAATCCTACTCCCTCCTACTTAGATTGCGAGCCCCCTGTGGTACAAGGCCTGTGTCCACCCTGATAAGCTGGTATCTACTCCAGCTGTTAGAACAGCACGTGACACAAAGATGCAGTGAAAGAAAAAGGCAGGGGCCAAGGTGGGGTGACGACTTTAGAGCCTTCTGCCGTTGGTTCTGTCCCCCAGCCTGCGCGGCTCCTTACCCCAGAACATCTTCCCGGCCGACCGAGAGTCTAGAGGGCTTCTGCTGGCCAGCCTGTCCTATGTCTGCTCCCTGCCACTCTGCAATTGCCCCCTTTCCCCCGTCCATTTCCATGGAATGCAGAGGGTCAGCAGATAATAATAATAATGATGGCATTTATTAAGTGCTTACTATGTGCAAAGCACTGTTCTAAGCGCTGGATAAATGGTGGATCCCGGATTAGAACCCAGGCCCTTCTGAATCCCAGGCCTGTCCTCTTTTTTCACTAGGCCTCGCTGCTTCTAAGTGCCCCATCTTGTATATAACAAGGGCTCTGAAGGTCAGAGCAGAGGAGGTGGGATTAAATTGCATCGAGGGAGATTCAAGTTGGAAAAAGTTTCTGACAGGGAGAGAGTTAAGTTCTGGCCCACTGCTGCCAGAGGTTGAGGCGATGACGTCCTTCCCCAGGGAATCTTGAAGAACTTCTGAGATCCCCTATTTTTCTGGAATGGCTTCAGAGACGGGGGGAAGTGATAAAATGACCTCTCAAGGGTCCTCCCTTCTTTAGGATTGTATTATCCCATCCCCCCAGAACGCCTTTCCCGACCAGCTCCCCTGCAGCCCCAAGTGGTCCCTTACTCATCTTACAGATGTATTTAGCCCCTCTAGTCACTGAGCCCCCCGGGTTCTGTATCTCTCTCAGTCAATTACTCTATTCTCTCGAGTTCTCCCTGGATAGGGCCCAGGTGCTGAGGAAGTTTCAGCAGCGCCAAGGGCTACACATGCTCACTCAGAGGGTCTTGGCTTTGTCCAGGGACGGTCAGCGGGCTGGACATTACCTTCAGATCCCCGAGGCACTCTTCCTCCTTTTCCTCATCCTCCTTCCTTTCTCCTCCCCATGTTTCTCCTCCTCATCTTCTTCATCTTCCTTCTCTTCCTCCTTGCCCTTTCCTTCCACCACCTCCTCCTCTTTCTCCTCCTCTTCCTCCTCCTCCTTCTTTGTCCTTTCTCTTCCTCTTCTTCCTCCTCCAGGGGTACCCTAAAACTAACTGTTCTCCCAAGGTTCCTGGGACTACAGACCCCTGGAGAAAACCATCCCCAGTGAGCTTCCCTGGATGGGCACAAGCCTGAGGGAGAGGGGCTGTCTAGGGCCAAGTGCTGAGGACGGCTAGTACAGTGCTCTGCACACAGTAAACACTCAATTGAATGAATGAATGAGGGCTAGTGATGCCCGGGACCCTGCTGGACCCTGGATCTTCCCCAGTGCTTACCACAGGGTTTGGCACTTATTATTATTATTATTATTTCAGCTCTGCCATTTGTCTGCTGTGAGACCTTGGGCGACTCCACTTCTCTGTGCCTCCGTTCCCTCATCTGTCAAATGGGGATTAAGACTGTGAGCCCCACATGGGACAGGGACTGTGTCCAACCTGATTAGCTTGAATCTACTCCAGGGCTTAGTTCAGTGTCTGGCACATAGTAAGTGCTTAACTAATACCATGTGAAAAAAAAATAAAAATCTCCAGCCTCCTCCCAGAGGCCAGGTGTGCTCCCCGAAATCTCGGGGTTCCTGGATCCGGAGCCCTCGATGACCCCCAGCTCCCAGGGAGCTTTCCTTTAGGTGGTAAGCCTACCAGTTTTGTTCTGTTGTATTTTCCCAAGCGCTTAGTACAGTGCTCTGCCCACAATAGGCACTCCAAAGATACCACTTATTGATTTATAACTGGGCTAGGTGCTTACTACATGCCAAATGCTGGAGTAGATAGAAGAAAATCAGGTTGGCTAGAGCCACTGTCCCATATGAAGTTCCCAGTCTAAGGGGGAAGGGAACTTTGCGGATGAGGAAACTGAGGCAAGACAAAGTTATGTCAATGGCTCAAGGTCCGTGTGGCAGAGCAGGGATTAGAACCCAGGTTTCCTGACTTCCAGCCACCTGATGGGTTCCTCTAGGCCCCTGCTGCTTCTCATGAATGTGACTGATGTGAGTCAGGACTCCTGGACACTCCAGATGTCTGGCCAGCGGCAATCAATCAGTGGTACGTATGGAGCACTTACTATGTGCAGAGCACTGTGCTAAAGGCTAGGGAGAATACACCACAGTGGAGTTGGTAGACACATTTCCTGCCCGAAAGGAGCTTTCAGTAAGTATTTCATTCTGCCCTCCTTACTGGCCCTGAACTTGCAAAGACTGGATCTCCAAAAAGGAAAGATGGGTTCCGGCCTCCCTCCATGGGGCCTCCGGCTGCCTATGATTCAACTCCAGCCCCTCCCCTTGGAGGGAGGTGCAACCCAAACCCCTTCTGCCGCCCCCCGATCCTCCAATCCTGGGGTCTGGAAAGGGAAGGGGAGTGCCCTCGAACCCTCAGCCTAGGGGGGTCTGCATTTGGGAAGAGCCAAATTCTGCTCCGGCCTCACTGAGTGACCGTAGTCTCAAGTGGGGTGACTCACCCCTGCCTCCCTTTTCCCCCCATCCCCATCCCTGCCAGGGAAGAATGAACTCAGCTAGCAGCAGCAGGCTTGACCTCCTTGGAGAGGAGGAAAGAGATTACCTCAGCCTCTTCCTTCAAAGTTCTTTCCCCCCTGATAAAATCTTGCTTATCAGATATTCGTCAGGCCCACCAACATTCCTGTGAGAGGGAGGAGCAGGGATGAGTCTTCCCATTGCCAAGATGGGAAAACTGAGGATCAGAGAGGGGAGCTGTCTTGTCTAAGGTCATACAGCCAGTCGGAGGTAGAACTTCCCAGACATTCCCCGTCCTATCCATTGTTCAATCTTATTTTTATCCCCTGAAGTCAAACCCAGCCCCTCATTCCATCCCCATCCTCGGAGGTACATCACCAGGGGCAGAGGAAGCGGAACTGTAACTCAGAGCAGGGCAGAATAATCATCATTCATTCAATCATATTTATTGAGCGCTTCCTGTGTGCAGAGCACTGTACTAAGCGCTTGGGAAGTACAAGTTGGCAACATATAGAGACGGTCCCTACCTAACAGTGGGCTCACAGTCTAGAAGGGGGAGACGGACAGCAAGACAAAGCATATTAACAAAATAAAATAAATAGAATAAATATGAACAAATAATCAATCAATCAATCATATTTATTGAGCGCTTACTGTATGCAGAGCACTCTACTAAGCACTTGGGAAGTACAAGTTGGCAACATATAGAGACAGTCCCTACCCAACAGTGGGCTCACAGTCTAGAAGGGGGAGACAGACAGCAAGACAAAACATATTAACAAAATAAAATAAATAGAATAAATATGAACAAATAATCAATCAATCAATTGTATTGAGTGCTTACTGTGTGCAGAGCACTGTACTAAGCGCTTGGGAAGTACAAGTTGGCAACATATAAAGACGGTCCCTACCCAACAGTGGGCTCACAGTCTAGAAGACTAGAAGAAATAACATAAACAAACAGAGTAATAAATACGTACAAACACATATACATATATACAGTAAATAATCAGTCAATAATCAATGGTATTTATCGGGTGCTTATAATAATAATGGCATTTATTAAGCGCTTACTATGTGCAAAGCACTGTTCTAAGCACTGGGGAGTTTACAAGGGTGAAGTTACAAGGGTGCTTACTGTTTGCAGGGGCACTGTACTAAGCGCTTGGTAGAGTACAATATCACAGAGTTGGTAGATACATTCCCTCCCACAAGGAGTTTACAGTCTAGAATAAATAAATAACTATTACTTATATATTTGTTATATGTGCTTTATATTTATATATACATATATACACACACAGTATGTTATGTGCCTACTATGTGCCAGCACTGAGGTAGATATAATACAATAGATCAGACACAGTCTGTCTGAGCGGGAAGGAGAGGAGGTATTTAATCCCCATTTTACAGATGAGGAAACTGAGGCCCAGACAAGTGAAGTGACTTGCCCAAGATCGCACAGCAGGCACGTGGCAGAGCCCCGATGAGAAGCCTGGTCTTCTGACCGTCAGGCCGGACCTCCCCGAATTCTGCTCGCTGCTTCTCTCCGATGCAGAAGGGAAAGTAAGACCGGTAAGGCTGTCTGAGGTGGGCCAGGCGCGGGGTGAGCTGGGAATGATGGAAATCCCGATGCCATGATGGGGATGAGACAAGGCACCCTCTTGGGTGGTGGAATACTTACGGGATGGGCCAGGAAGAGCTGGGAAAGCCTGGATGGGCTGGGATCTCAGCAGGAGGGCCGAATCTGGGAGCCCCCTTTGGGCCACACTGCTTCAGAATAATAATAATGATGGCATTTATTAAGCGCTTACTATGTGCCAAGCACTGTTATAAGCGCTGGGGGGGATACAAGGTAATCAGGTTGTCCCATGTGGGGCTCACAGTCTTCATTCCCATTTTCATTCATTCATTCAATCGTATTTATTGAGCGCTTCCTGTGTGCAGAGCACTATACTAAGCACTTGGGAAGTCCAAGTTGGCAACATATAGAGACGGTCCCTACCCAACAGCGGGCTCACAGTCATTTTCCAGATGAGGTAACTGAGGCCCAGAGAAGTGAAGTGACTTGTCCAAAGCCACACAGTTCAGAAGAGTGCTTGGCACATAGTCAGCGCTTAGGAAATACAAGGGTGGCGATGATTTCTAGGCTGTGAGCTCACTGTTCATTCATTCATTCAATCCTATTTATTGAGCGCTTCCTGTGTGCAGAGCACTATACTAAGCACTTGGGAAGTCCAAGTTGGCAACATCTAGAGACGGTCCCTACCCAACAGTGGGCTTACAGTCTCTAAAGGGGAGACAGACAACAAAACAAAACATATAAACCAAATAAAATAGCTTGAATTGAAGTAGAGGGAGATAGAAAGCGGGGGGAGGTTGACATCCCATCCAAAAAGTTGGGACAAAGGCCTCAAATGTTTGACTAGGGACACTGAGGCTTGACTGGGGCTGGGTTGTTATTAACCCACATTCAGTCATTGATTCAATCATATGTATTGGATGTCAAGTGGTGGCAGAGGAGCAGAGGACTGGGGCCAGTTTGTTATTAACCCACATTCATTCATTCATTCAATTGTATTTATTGGATGTCAGGTGGTAGCAGAGCAGCGGAAGTCCTGGAGGCCCAGGGTCCATGCTGACTTTCTCACTGTGGGGGGCACTTTAATAATAATAATAATAATAATAATAATAATAATGGCATTTGTTAAGCACTTACTGTGTGCAAAGCACTGTTCTAAGTGCTGGGGAGGATGTAAGGTGATTAAGTTGTCCCCCGTGGGGCTCACAGTCCTCATCCCCATTTTACAGACGAGGTAACTGAGGCCCAGAGAAGTCTAGACTGTGAGCCCACTGTTGGGTAGGGACCGTCTCTATATGTTGCCAACTTGTACTTCCCAAGCGCTTAGTGCTCTGCACACAGTAAGCGCTCAATAAATGCGATTGAATGAATGAATGAAGCGACTTGCCCAAAGTCACTTTCACCTCGGCCTTTCCACAGCGCGCACCTCCCCACCGGTCCGTGACTGACGCGTGCCCGCTCTGGACCCAGTGACCTCACCCCGCCTTGCTCCAAGCTCCCAGGCTCAGCCCTGTGACTATATTAAGCGCTTTCCCCAGCGCCCCCCCCCCCCCCCGGCTTCGTCTGCCTGGCCGGGATTCGGTGTCACTCATTTAGGAAATGCACCTCTTGAGTTGGGGGCGGCAGGGTGACTGAGAATGGAGAAGACAGCCAAGTCCCCTCCTCTGGCTGTCCCTCCGGGAAGGGGTATTGGGAGCAGCAGCCGGAAGGGCAGAGCCCGGGAAGAAGGTTGGGATGATTCTGGGGAGCGATGGAGAAATGCTGAAATGAAGGCCCGGAGAGCCAGGGACTGCTAATGACGTCTAATTGGCAGGGCTCAGTTGAAAGAAAGCAGGCCCAGAGAGGCTGGCTCCTGGGGCGACTCACTCCGAGTAACCAGCAGCCTTCACTGACTAGCCCTTCCCCATTGTGTTGCCGACTTGTACTTCCCAAGCGCTTAGTACAGTGCTCTGCACACAGTAAGCGCTCAATAAATACGATTGCTTGATTGATTATGTTGTCAACTTGGACTTCCCAAGCGCTTAGTACAGCGCTCTGCACACAGTAAGCGCTCAATCAATACGACTGAATGGATGAATCCCGTGCACGTGAATTTGCAGCAACGAAGCAGCGTGGCTCAGTGGAAAGAGCCCGGGCTTTGGAGTCAGAGGACAGGGGTTCAAATCCCGGCTCCGCCCATTCATTCATTCAATCGTATTTATTGAGCGCTTACTGTGTGCAGAGCACTGTGCTAAGCGCTTGGGAAGTACAAGTTGGCCAATTGTCAGCTGGGTGACTTTGGGCAAGTCACTTCTCTGGGCCTCAGTTCCCTCACCTGGGAAACGGGGACGAAGACTGTGAGCCCCCTGTGGGACAACCTGATCACCTTGTAACCTCCCCAGCGCTTAGAACAGTGCTTTGCACATAGTAAGCATTTAATAAATGCCATGATTATTATTATTATGTACCCACATTCACACTTACACCTGAATTTGCAGCAGAGAAGCAGCGTGGCTCAGTGGAAAGAGCTCGGGCTTTGGAGTCAGAGGACAGGGGTTCAAATCCCGGCTCCGCCAATTCATTCATTCATTCAGTCATATTTATTGAGCGCTTACTGTGTGCAGAGCACTGTACTAAGCGCTTGGGAAGTACAAAGTTGGCCAATTGTCAGCTGGGTGACTTTGGGCAAGTCGCTTCTCTGGGCCTCAGTTCCCTCATCTGGAAAACGGGGACCAAGACTGTGAGCCCCCCGTGGGACAACGTGACCTTGTAACCTCCCCAGCACTTAGAACAGTGCTTTGCACATAGTAAGCATTTAATAAATGCCATTATTATTATTCTGTACCCACATCCACACACACACCAGGATAACCATGAAGGACACACACATGAATGCTCATACATACGGCTGAACACCCCTTTGCCCAAACCTGCCCAAGCACGCGCCCACAGACAAGCACGCACAGAGCACACGTTACGGCTCACGCACACATCCCGACCGTCCCCTGTTTATAGGTCAGCTTGCCATTTTGTGGTCCACAAATACCCACACTGTCCCCTTATAGAGCTGGAATAAAGCCTATCGGAACTAAGCTCTGGGGTGGGAATGCAGGGGCTCTTTCTCTAGTTGCCCTGGTCGGTGTTTGCCCCTGCTGAGAGGGAAAGAGCCGGTGGGATAGTTGGGCAGAGGGACGGCCGAGGAGAGGGGACACTGAGGCCCGAGGCTTGTCCACAGGTCAGAGATGCCAGGGGGGACAACTGGGCTGGTCGGAGAGCGGATGTATAAATAATCTGCTCCCTAATTCGCCGAAGGGAACATGAGTTAGGCCAGTCAGAGCGAGACTTTCCAGGAACGATACCAAAAATTACAGGGCCTCTCTCTCCCCTCAGAAGAGCGGCGGCCTGGGGACCGACTGGCGGCTTATTTCTCCTGCCTGACTTCACTCCTTCGGTGCGTGCGATTCCCAGGGTCACTGGCTGGGACCCCACTGAGGCGGTTTGGCCCAGGACTCCGCTGAGCCTCCTTGGCTACTGCCCAGAGAGGTCAAGTCGCATACCCAAGGTCACACAGCCCACCAGCGGTGGCCGAAATTAGAACGTCCCGGCCGTGACATAACCATCTGTTGTCCGGGCTCCGCCTTCTCTCCTTCCCTCCCTCCCTCTCAGACCCCTTGACAACTGGATGCCCATTTGCCGCGGTTTTTTGGTGGAAGCGCAAATGTTTCCAGCTCTCCCGGGTCAAAGGGCATCCCCAAGCCCTAGGCCTCGGTAGCCACAACCGCCAGGAGAAGTGAGTGACCGAAGCGTTGGCTTGAGGCCTCTCTTTCCTTCCCTCCCTGCAATTCCAGACTTAATCTGATTCTTCCTACATCTTTCCAACTCCTGGGACCCCCGGCGGGAAGGAGAAAGACCTCTCGGTGGGTAACACCTCCCGTGGCCCCATGGATAGACCACGGGCCTGAGAGTCAGGAGAACCGGGGTCCTAATCCTGGCTCCGCCACTCGTCTGCTGTGTGACCTTGGGCAAGTCGCTCTACTTCTCTGGGCCTCAGTTCCCTCATCTGTAAAACGGGGCCCAAGACTGAGGGTCGTAGACTGTGTCCACTCTGATAATAATAATAATGACATTTATTAAGCGCTTACTAAGTGCAAAGCACTGTTCTAAGCACTGGGGAGGTTACAAGGTGACCAGGTTGTCCCACGGGGGGCTCACATTCTTCATCCCCATTTTACAGACGAGGTAACTGAGGCCCAGAGAAGTCAAGTGACTTGCCCAAAGTCACACAGCTGACAAGTGGCAGAGCCGGGATTTGAATGATCTACCTTAGTGATTAGTACAGTGCCTGACACATAGTAAGAGCTTAACGAATACCATGATGTCGATGTACGCCTGTATGTGTATATATACTTCCTAAGCGCTTAGTACAGTGCTCTGCACACAGTAAGCGCTCAAGAAATATGATTGAATGAATGAATATTTATATATGTGATTGTATATTTATATACGTGTGTGTATGTATATATGTACACGTGTATATATATATTAGGGGAAGCAGCGTGGCTTAGTGGAAAGAGCCCGGGCTTGGGAGTTGGAGGTTGTGGGTTCTAATCCTGGCTCCGCCACTTGTCAGCTGTGTGACTTTGGGCAAGTCACTTCCCTTCTCTAGGTCTCAGTTACCTCATCTGTAAAATGGGGATGAAGACTGTGAGCCCTACATGGGACAACCTGATCTACCCCAGCACTTAGAACAGTGCTTGGTACATGGTAAGTGCTTAACAAATACCGACAGTATTATTATTATTATATACATACACACATTTATACATACATATATTTAATATATGTATGAGCCCCCTCCTCCCAGACTGAGCCCCCTCCTTCCTCTCCCCCTCCTCCCCCTCCATCCCCCCCGCCTTACCTCCTTCCCTTCCCCACAGCACCTGTGTATATGTATATATGTTTGTATGTATTTATTACTCTCACTTGTACATATTCTATTTATTTTATTTTGTTAATATGTTTTGTTTTGTTCTCTGTCTCCCCCTTCTAGACTGTGAGCCCACTGTTGGGTAGGGACCGTCTCTATATGTTGCCAACTTAGACTTCCCAAGCACTTAGTACAGTGTTCTGCACACTGTAAGCGCTCAATAAATACGATTGAATGAATGAATGAATATATCATTGCAGTCGGAAGGATTTAGGTTCGATTTCTGGAAAAAAATGTCCTGATAGTGGATGGTCTTAGGCATAGGATTGAGTGACCCAAAGTGGTCGTGGGGTTTAGGCCCAAGAGGGATCCCCATCAGCCGAGGCAGTGGGACGGACAAGATGACTTCTAAAGTTTCCTCCCACCTCGAAGAGCGTGGGAATGTTTGCGGCGAGGCCCTGAGCTCCGAAACCCCTGGAGAAGGAAGGAAATGATCCCAGCGGGTCTTCTTGACTCATTACTCCGAGCTGAATCTGGAAGTGCTGAGGCCCCTTTGCCTCAACCCCTGTCCCTGCTCCTCCCCGAGGGACATTTTACATGAGTCCGTGGGGAGTCTCGAACCCGGATCCCTTGGCCCCGTGTTTTAAGAAAGTGACCACAGATAAAGAGGAAGAAATCCCTGCCTTAGCTGGACAGTGAAATGGATCCTAGGAATCTTTCCAAGGGCCTTCTCAGGCAGGGGCCTAATGGAAGGACAGGAAAATTTCCTCTCTGTGCCAAGGGCAGAGTCTTCATTCATTCATTCGTTCATTTATTGAGCACTTACTGTGTGCACAGCACTGTACTAAGCGCTGGAAAGTACAAGTTGGCAATATATAGAGACGGTCCCTACCCAACAGCGGGCTCACAGTCTAGAAGTCTAGAGTCAGAAGGCCATGGGTGTGAATCCCGGCTCTGCCACTTCTCTGCTGCGTGGCCTTTGGCAAGTCACTTCTCTGGGCCTCAGTTACCTCACCTGTAATAATAATAATAATGATGGCATTTATTAAGCGCTTACTAAGTGCAAAGCACTGCTCTAAGCGAGTCTTGCTTGGGAGATGGTAGGGAAGTGGGTGGGAAGCCGTTAACTTGGTTTTATATTGGGCAGTCCAGTCTTGGGCTGATCTAACTCCTATTCAGATGTGTTTGTTTTTTTGACTGTGAGCCCACTGTTGGGTAGGGACTGTCTCTATATGTTGCCAACTTGTACTTCCCAAGCGCTTAGTACAGTGCTCTGCACACAGTAAGCGCTCAATAAATACGATTGATTGATTGATTGATTTGTGTGTGAACTCCTATTCAGGTGTGTTGGTGGGTGGTAGGGGAGCATTAAGGTGTTGTCTAAAGTGGCCTCCCATAGTGGACAGGGGAACAGCATGGACCTGAGTGTCAGAGGACCTGGATTCTAATCAGCGTGGCTTAGTGGAAAGAGCCCGGGCCTTGGAATCAGAGGTCATGGGTTCAAATCCCGCCTCCGCCGATTGTCAGCTGGGTGACTTTGAGCAAGTCACTTCACTTCTCTGTGCCTCCGTTCCCTCATCTGTAAAATGGGGATGAAGACTGTGAGCCCCCCGTGGGACAACCTGATTGCCTTGTAACCTCCCCAGTGCTTAGAACAGTGCTTTGCTCATAGTAAGTGCTTAATAAATGCCATTATTATTATTATTCTTCTAATCTTGGCTCTGCCGATTGCTTGCTGTGTGCCCTTGGGCAAGTCACTTCTCTGTGCCTCAGTTCTGTTCTCCCTCCTACTTAGATTGTGAGCCCTATGCAGGACAGGGACTAATTGACTTGTGTCTACTCCAGCACTTAGAACAGCGTTTGACCCAGAGTAAGTGCTTAACAAATACCAGAAAACAAACCAACAAATCTACCAGCTCTGTTGTATTATAGTAATAATAATAATGATGATGGTATTTGTTAAGCGCTTACTATGTGCGAAGCACTGTTCTAAGCGCTGAGGGGATACAAGGTGATCAGGTTGTCACATGTGGGGCTCACAGTCTCAATCTCCATTTTACAGATGAGGTAACTGAGGCATGGAGAAGTTTGGTTGTAGTAACAGTATTAAGTGCTTTCCGTGTGCAGAGTGCTGTACTAAGCTCTGGGAGAGAATTCCGAGGTGGGAACGAGACACAGTCCCGACCCCTCGGGACTCACAAACTAAAACAACAAGGTGATGATGATAATGATAATAACGGTGGTATTTGTGTTGGGTACTTACTATATGCCGGACACTGTGGTAGACTCAAGGTAACTTCTCTGTGCCTCAGTTACCTCATCTGTAAAATGGCGATTAAAACTATGAGCCCCTTGTGGACAGGGGACTGTGTCCAACCCATTTTGCTTGTAAGTGCTTAACATATGCGAGAGTTATTATTATTTAATAATCAGAAAGGACGCAGCCTCTGTCCCAAATGGGGCTCACAGTTTAATGGGGAGGGAAGACAGGTGCTATAATCAATCAATTGTATTTATTGAGCGCTTACTGTGTGCAGAGCACTGTATTAAGCACTTGGGAAGTACAAGTTGGCAACATATAGAGACAGTCCCTACCCAACAGTGGGCTCACAGTCTAAAAGTTCTCCATGTGCTTCATAGTGTCTGTACATTGGAAGCACTCAATACATAGCATTGATTGATTGTCAATGATTGATTTGTAACGTAATACTGTAAGCTCATTTTGGGCAGGGAATGTGTGTGTTATACTGTACTCTCCCAAGCGCTTAGTACAGTGCTCTGCACACCATAAGCGCTCAATAAATACCACTGACGGACTGATCAGAAGCTGCCAGGGCCGGCTGTGTCCTAGGGGCTTGTGGGCAGATGGTGGACCTAGATCCGGCTGGGGGCTGGGGGCTGGGACCCAGCCCAGCTTTGAGGATTTGGCCAAAGCCCCTCTTTTTCCTCTCCCTGCCTCTCCAGACGGTCTCCCCCTTTTCCTCTTGTCCCTTTCCCTGTTCCAACAGCACCCTTGCCAGAACTTTCTGGAGAGCTTCTGTGGCCTTCCTCTGACCCCGGTCCCATCCTGGACATGTGCAGGGGAAGCTGGCCTCTCTCTTTCTCCCCCCAACCCAGTCCCCAGCCTCAGCCTATTTCCCCCAGCTGCTCTGCTCCTGCGTGACTGATTCCCCTGGCGAGGAGTCAGGAGGAAGGAGCAGGGACAGTTTGGGGTTTTAGCTACCACCAGTAGGCTCCAGCCTCTCTCCTTTCCTGTCCCTTCTCCTCCCTTCCTCTCCACCTTTTCCTCCTTGCCCCTCTCTCTCCTCCCTTCCCCTCTCCTTCTCCTCCCTCCCTCCCTCTCCCCTGCCCTTTCTTCCATTCTTTCCCTGCCTTCCCTTTCCCCAATCATCTTTCCTTCCCACTCCCTTTCTTCCTTCCCTCCCTCCCCTGCCCTTTTTTCCTTGCCTTCCCATTTCCCATTCCTCTTTCCCCCCTCTCCCTTCCTTCCCCTCTCTCTCGTCCCTCCCCTCTGCTTCCCTTCCCTCCTTCCTCCTCCCCTGCCCTTTCTCCCCCTTTCTTTCCTTGCTTTCCCTTTCCCCATTCCTCTTTCCTCCCCTTCTCCCTCCCTTCTCTCTCCCCCTCCTCTCTCTTCCATCATCATCATCATCATCGGTACTTATTGAGCGCTTACTGTGTGCAGAGCACTGTACTAAGCGCTTGGGAAGTACAAGTTGCCAACATATAGAGACGGTCCCTACCCAGCAGTGGGCTCACAGTCTAGAAGGGGGAGACAGACAACAAAACAAAACATATCAACAAAATAAAATCGAATAAATATGTACAAGTAAAATAAATAATTGTACTTCCCAAGCGCTTAGTACAATGCTCGGCACACAGTACGCGCTCAATAAATATGATTGAATGAATGAATGAAAAGGTGAAACAGCGATTCCACCAATCCCTCTGAGGCAGGATGTAAAAGTCTCTTCCCCCAAGCCCTCCTTCCCTGTTTGGACCTTTCCCACTCTCTTCCCTCCTCTCTCTTCCTTTCCCTCACCCCCCCCGGTTTCTCTCCTCACCATTCCCTCTCACCCCTAGTTTCCCATGGATGGCCAAGTTGAAGGGCCTGAGAAAAGGAGCAACATCCTTGGTCTTGGTGAGGTGGGAAACATCCTGGGGCAGAAGAGCTTGACTTTCTCCCCTTCTTCAAAGCCTGATTAAGGCCCATCTTCTCCAAGAGGCCTTCCCTGACTAAGCCCTCCTTTCCTCTTCTCCCTCTCCCTTCTGCGTCACCCTGACCTGTTCCCTTCATTTATTCCCCAGCCCCACAACACTTATGTCCATATCTATAATTCATTTATTTCTATTAATGTCTGTCTCCCCCTCTAGACTGCAAGCTAGTTGTGGGTAGGGCATGTGTCTGTTGTATGGTTCTCTTGTACTCTCCCAAGCACTTACTTCTGAGAGGGAACTTAAAAAGCCGGGCGGTCCAGTGGATAGAGCCTGGACCTGGGACTCAGAGGACCCGGGTTCTAATCCTGGTTCTGTCAGTTGCCTGCTAGGTGACACTTTACTTCTCTGTGCCTCAGTTCCCTCCTCTGTAAATTGGGAATTTGATACCTGTTCTCTCTCCTACTTAGGCCGCGAGCCCCAAGAGAGACAGGGACTATGTCTCATCTGATTAATTCGTATCTATCCCAGGGCTTAGAACAGTGCTTGACACATAGTAAGGGCTTAGTGGATACCATGATTATCATTCTTCTCTTGTCTTATGCCATCGAGTTGTTTCTGACCCAAAGTAAAACCGTGGGCACTAATCATAATAACAGTCACTCTGGACTGTAATAATAATAATAATAATGATAGCATTTATTAAGCACTTACTATGTGCAAGGCACTTTTCTAAGCATTGGGGAGGTTACAAGGTGATCAGGTTGTCCCACATGGGGCTCACAGTCTTAATCCTCATTTTCCAGATGAGGTAACTGAGGCACAGAGAAGTTAAGTGACTTGCCCAAAGTCACACAGCTGGCAATTGGAGGAGCCAGGATTTGAACTCATGACCTCTGACTCCAAAGCCTGTGCTCTTTCCACTGAGCCATGCTGTTTCTATGTAAGATCTCTGTGGGCTGGAAATGTGTCTTTTTATTGTTGCATTGTACTCTCCCAAGTGCTTTGTACGGCGCACCACATACAGTAAGTGCTCAAGAAATAGGATTGAATGAATGATTGGAAAACCAAGTCTGCTCAAACCCAAGAAGAGAAAGCAGAGGGAGGGAAAGGAGCCCCAGTCTGACAGGCTCACAACTCTAACATCATCCTCTCTGAGGATTTTGTTCCTTTTTTTAATGGTAATAATAATAATAATAATGGCATTTATTAAGTGCTTACTATGTGCAAAGCACTTTTCTAAGCGCTGGGGAGGTTACAAGGTGATCAGGTTGTCCCACGGGGGGGGCTCACAGTCTTAATCCCCATTTTACAGATGAGGGAACTTTCATTCATTCATTCAATCAATCCTGTTTATTGAGTGCTTACTGTGTGCAGAGCACTGTACTAAGCGCTGGGGAAGTACAAGTCTTGTACTTGTGACTTGCCCAAAGTCACACAGCTGACAAGTGCGGAGCCAGGATTTGAACCCATGACCTCTGACTCCAAAGCCCAGGCTCTTTCCACTGAGCCATGCTCAGTATTTGTTAAACACTTACTATGTGCCAGGCCCTATCCATTATACAAGCGAATCATGTTGGACACAGTCCCTGTCCCTCATGGGCCTCACAATCTTAATCTCCATTTTACAGATGAGGGAACTGAGGCCCAGAGAAGTGAAGTGACTCGCCCAGGGTCTCACACGCTGAAAGTGGCGGAGCCGAGATTAGGACCCAGGTCTTTCTGACTCCCAAGACCGTGCTCTATCCACTAAGCACTATCCACTTCTAGACTGTGAGCCCACTGTTGGGTAGGGACCGTCTCTATATGTTGCCAACTTGGACTTCCCTAGCGCTTAGTACAGTGCTCTGCACACAGTAAGCGCTCGATAAATATGATGGATTGATTGATTAAGCAACACTGCTTCTCTCCAGCCCCTCAGGGAGCTGGGGGTCCACTCTGACCCCACCATCCTTTTGGGAACCATACGGGCACCAGGAGGGTTAGATTTTTAACTCCTCTCCTCCAGAGAGGAGCAGGAACTGATGTCTGTTGCCACATGACTTTCAGTGTTGGTCAAGCCCGGGGAGTCATTCATTCAATTGTATTTATTGAGCGCTTACTGTGTGCAGAGCACTGTACTAAGCACTTGAGAAGTCCAAGTTGGCAACATATAGAGACGGTCCCTACCCAACAGTGGGCTCACAGTCTAGAAGGGGGAGACACAGAACAAAACAAAACATATTAACAAAATAAAATGAATAGAATAAACATGTACAAATAAAATAGAGTAATAAATACGTACAAACATATATACATATATACAGGTGCTGTGGGGAGGGGAAGGAGGGGGCTCAGTCTGGGAAGGCTGTAATGGCCCTACTCAGTTTAGACACGCATAGACGTGGTAATAATAATGATGATTATTTATTTATTTATTTATTTTACTTGTACATATCTATTCTATTTATTTATTTTGTTAGTATGTTTGGTTTTGTTCTCTGTCTCCCCCTTTTAGACTGTGAGCCCACTGTTGGGTAGGGACTGTCTCTATATGTTGCCAATTTGTACTTCCCAAGCGCTTAGTACAGTGCTCTGCACATAGTAAGCGCTCAATAAATGCGATTGAAGATGATGATGATATACATATATGTTACATACATGTATATATGCAACACACATATAAAACATACATGTATATATGTAACATATAGGTATATATGTAACATATATGTATATGCATATACGTGTATATGTATATGTATATATGGTAACATATATACGTATATGTTACCAACTTGTACTTCCCAAGCGCTTAGTACAGTGCTCTGCACACAGTAAGCGCTCAATAAATACGATTGATGATGATGATGATGGCATTTATTAAGCGCTTACTATGTGCAAAGCACTGTTCTAAGCGCTGTGGTAGATCTCCGTGGCTGTGCGCTTCTATAGCCGTGCGTTCAGGCCTGGTGAGTGTGGGCTGGGGGAGGGTCCCGGAAGGGAGAGGGCTTTTGGGCAACCTCTCTTTAAATATTTGACCGTCTCCCTCTGGATTTTTGCATCTCCCATATGTTCCCGGGATTCCGGTTGGAAACACGTGTGCGTTTCCAGGGAAGGGAGAGAAGGGTGTGTCGACAGCCCGGAGAGCCAAACCACCAAGGGTAAACAAGGGAACCGAGGATTCTGGGATTATAAACTCCCGGAACCTATAAGACTAAACTCCTGTGACATATTTATGTTTTCTCGTACACAAATCACATTGGCTCAGCGAGGCTTCCATCACCCCGGTGAGTGGACTTCAAACCCGGGGAAGCAGGGGCAGCTGGCTTTGTTAAACACAGAGCGAGGGCATCGCTGCTGGGGGCCGAGAAAGAACAGCACCTGGACGCTGAGAAGCAGGGTGGCCTAGCGGGTAGAGCCCGGGCCTCGGAGTCAGGAAGACCTGGGTTCCTATTCCGGCTCCGCCACTGGTCTGCCGTGTGGGCAAGTCACTTCGCTTCTTAAAATGGGGATTAATAATAATAATAATGGCATTTATTAAGCGCTTACTATGTGCAAAGCACTGTACTAAGCGCTGGGGGGGGGGTTACAAGGTGATCAGGTTGTCCCATGGGGGGGCTCACAGTCTTCATCCCCATTCTACAGATGAGGCCCAGAGAAGTGAAGTGACTCGCCCAACGTCACACAGCTGACAATTGGTGGGGCCGGGATTTGAACCCATGGCCTCTGACTCCAAAGCCCGAGCTCTTTCCACTGCGCCACGCTGCTGCATTCGTTCATTCAATCGTATTTATTGAGCACTTACTGTGTGCAGAGCACTGTACTAAGCGCTTGGGAAGTACAAGTTGGCGACATATAGAGACGGTCCCTACCCAACCGTGGGCTCACAGTTTAAAAAGGGGGAGACAGAACAAAACCAAACATACTAACAAAATAAAATAAATAGAATAGATATGTACAAGTAAAATAAATAAATAAATGCATAGAGTAATAAATATGTACAAACATATTGTGAGCCCCACGTGGGACAGGGATTGTGTCCAACTTGGTTAGCTTGTATCTACCCCGGTGCTTAGTACAGTTCCTGGAAAACAGTAAGTGCTCATATCAGTGCTTAGAACAGTGCTTTGCACATAGTAAGCGCTTAACAAATACCATTATTATTATATTTGGAGAAGCAGTGTTGCCTAACGGCTGGAAGTCAGGAGGAGCTGGGTTCCAATCCTGACTCAGCCACTTTTCCGCTTTGTCTGCCAATATATTGTTATACCGTACTCTCCCGAGCACTTAGTACAGTGCTCTGCAAACAGTCAGCACTCAATAAATGTGATTGACTGACTTGACTGATCTTGGGCAAATCACTGCGCTCCTCTCGTCCTCAGTTCCCTCATCCGTAAAATGCCGATTAAGACTGTCAGTCCTATGTGAGACATGGACTGCTTCCAACCTGGTTGATTAGGTTGTATCTACCCCAGTGCTTAGTACAGTGTCTGACACAGAGTAAGCGCTTAATAAGTACCATAAAGAAATGGACATAGCCCAGCAATCAGGTCTCGGTTCTAGGATGGTTGGAGCTGGCTCCCCTCTGCTTTCTGATTCCCTAGTTTAGCACCCTGGGGGCTACTTGTAGCCCACAGGGGCTCCCGTTGATGCCAACTTGGCTTGGTGGGAAGATAGGAATGTGTCCATTGTTGTATCATACACTCCCAAGCACTTAATGCAATGTTTTGCACACAGTAAGCGCTCAATAAATAACGATCGAATGAATGAATGAATTGAATTGAAGCCTGCGTTGTGATCTGGACTCTGGCCTTTGCCCCAGCGGAAGACCTGGGCCTCAGTTTTCTCATCTGTGAAACGGGGAGAGGTGGGCAAGGAGCAGGAGTAAGCTGGGGAAAACCGAAGCATGAGAGTCATTCAGGATGTGACTCTCCTCAATGTCAATGGGCCATTGGTTGTCCACAGGGCCTAGATTGGTTGCCCATTGGTTTGTAACGCAAACAACCACAGATACAACTGAATCCAGGTACCCTTGGGGCAAATGGGAACACAATTTTTCTTAAAAAAGCAAGATAATCCAGCTACGAAAACGAGCGCTAGCCCACGGGCCCTCCATCCTCCATGCTAGGTTAAAAGCAACCTCGTCAGGAGTCTCATCCTGCCAACTTCCCACCCTTGCCAGGCCTGAAAAGTGGAGTTACCAGGACACCAGGTCATGGGGACAGGGGTTCACAGCGTAATAGTATATCTTCGCAGGCTGGGATGGAAGAAAACCAACCACCGCCCTATTCCCTGTTCTCTCTGTTCCCTTCCTGGCTGGGCCCCATTAGTTCCGGATCCTCCCCATCCCTCCCGCTGCCCCACGTCCCTCACGGGAGGTGCTGTCCCGGTCTGAGAACACCGGTGGTCTGGAGATGTCACGCAGGGGTCTAATGCAAGCCAGGCTGCGGGCTCAGAGAGATGGAAAGTCTCCTGTCCCCCTGGTTTTATTGACTTTCCTTTGGCTGTCTGAGCAATTCTGGCTCCGTGGGACCGCTGGATGCTCTGATTGCAAGGAGGGAGAGAGCCGGGAGGCGGGAGGAGGGATGGGGGAGGGCACGCACTGGGTGGAAGTGACCCTACGAATCCTCCTTGCAGCGGGAGACCACAAACCATTCAGGGAATTGGCATAGGACGTGGGATGGAGAGCTTTTTAACTGGCCCTCGGGGTAGCATTTACGACTTCCACTCTTCGCTTGGTCCAACCGTCCTAGCCTCCAAACAGACCGATGCCGAAATCCCTTAGGTCGGACAGCCGTCTCTTCTTTTCTCACGCCCCCCATTTCCCAACCGAGGACGGAGACTCCACGCCTCTCTCGGGTGGGTCGATGCCCTCGGCCACTGGAGTTTCCAGCCTCTTCTTGTATTCTTACCAAGTGTGGACACAGAGAGCAACTGAGTCCAGCATGGGCAGTCTTCTCTCAGCCTTCTTGGTCTCTCCGAGTCCAGTGAGGAGTCTGCCCGTCCTTCACTGAGACCAGGAGGGAGATTTTAGGGTTTTTTTAAAATGGATTTGCTAAGTGCTTACTATGTGCTGGACACTGTACTGCGCTCTGGGTTAGATATAAGTTTGGACACAGTCTGCATCCCACGTGGGGCTCACGGTCTTAATTCCCATATTACAGATGAGGAAACTGAGTCATAGAGGAGTTAAGTGACTTTGCCCAAGGTGACACAGCAGACTAGGGGTGGAGCCAGGATTAGAACCCAGGTCCTTCTGACTCCCAAGCTGGTGCTCTATCCACTAGGCCACACTGCTTCTCACAGTTCCCCTGACTTATCCCTCTGTGGGCTGGGCCAGACTCCAGATGCCTCCTATAAACTATAAGCTCATTGTGGGCAGGGGATGTTTCTGTTATTGTTTGGCACTTTCCCAAGCGGCTAGTATAGTGCCCTGCATACAGTAAGCACTCAATAAATAGGATTGAATGACTGACTGACCGAGGCTGGGGAACGGATGTGTTGACCACCCCCCTTCAGTCAAGTCCCCTTAACCAGAAGATTGTGGGGTTGCCCTTGCTATAATAATGTTGGTATTTGTTAAGCACTTATTATGTGCCAAGCACTGTTCTAAGCACTGGGGGGGATACAAGGTAATCAAGGTTGTCCCACATGGGGCTCACAGTCTTCATCCCCATTTTATAGATGAGGAAACTGAGGCACAGAGAAGTTAGGTGACTTGCCCAAAGTCACACAGCTGATAAGTGGAGGAGCCGGGATTTGAACCCATGATCCCTGACTCCCAAGCCTGGGCTCTTTCCACTGAGCCACGCTGCTTCTCTATAATAATGATGGCATTTGTTAAACACTTACTATGTGCGATCAGGTTGTCCCACGAAGGCCTCACAGTCTTACTCCCCATTTTACAGATGAGGTAACTGAGGCCCAGAGAATTTAAGTGACTTGCCCAAAGTCACACAGCTGACAACTGGCAGAGCCGGGATTTGAACCCATGACCTCTGACTCCAAAGCCCGGGCTCTTTCCACTGAGCCATGCCGCTTCTCTGCTGTGTGCAGAGCGCCGTACTAAGCGCTTGGGAGAGGACAGTAGAATGTCTGTATATATGTATATATGTTTGTATATATTTATTACTCTATTTATTTTACTTGTACCTATCTATTCTATTTATTTTATTTTGTTAGTATGTTTGGTTTTGTTCTCTGTTTCCCCCTTCTAGACTGTGAGCCCACTGTTGGGTAGGGACTGTCTCTATATGTTGCCAGCTTGTACTTCCCAGGTGCTTAGTACAGTGCTCTGCACACAGTAAGTGCTCAATAAATACGATTGATTGATTGACAGTATAACAATCTAACAGATACATTCCCTGCCCACAACAAGCTTACAGTCTAGAGGAGGAGACGGGCATTAATATAAACAAATAAATGACAGATACGGACATAAGTGCTACAGGCTGGGAGGGGGGATGAAAGGAAGGGAGCGAGTCAGGGAGAGGGAGAAGAGGAAAGGAGGGTTTAATCAGGGAAGGCCTCTTAGAGGAGATGTCACAGGCTCGCTATCCGTGGGAGAGAAAAAGGCCACTATTTCCGTGGGACTGGCTCTCCGGCCCTCCGGGTTTTCACCGTGCGTGCCTTCTTTTCAAGGGCCGTTTCAAAATGCTGGGGGCAGAAACGGGGAAATGGCACCTCTCCCCTTGCCCATTCTGCCTGTCTCTCTCCAGCAGACAATGCTTTTCTTGTCTCCGTTTTTATGGGCCGGGCCGGTTCCCAGCTCTGGTTTCAATCCTTTCTGGTTTGGACACAAGCAGCAGATGATTCCAGTTTGGCTCAGAAAATCCAAGCTCTTTATGTGGAGGTGGAGGGGGGCCTTTCTCAGAGCTAGAGCTTGGCCTGGTTAGCAGCTGGGAACCAGCGGCAGGGGGATAGACGAGATGACCTCCAAAGAATTCAACCCCGAGGGTCCTTTGGTTTCACTGGGCCCTTGATCCTTTTCCGCTCATCCTATGGCATTTCATTCATTCATCCATTCATTCAGTCTTATTTATTGAGCGCTTACTGTGTGCAGAGCACTGTACTAAGCGCTTGGGAAGTACAAGTTGGCAACGTATAGAGACGGTCCCTACCCAACAACGGGCTCACAGTCTAGAAGCGGGAGACAGACAACAAAATGAAACATGTAGACAGGCGTCAAGTCGTCAGAACAAATAGAACTAAAGCTAAATTCACATCATTAACAAAATTCATTAAATCGTATTTATTGAGCGCTTACTGTGTGCAGAGCACTGGACTAACCGCTTGGGAAGTACAAGTTGGCAACGTATAGAGGCGGTCCCTATCCAACAACGGGCTCGCAGTCTAGAAGCGACAAAACAAAACATGTAGACAGGCGTCAAGTCGTCAGAACAAATAGAATTAAAGCTAAATTCACATCATTAACAAAATTCATTCATTCACTCATTCAATCGTATTTATTGAGTGCTTACTGTGTGCAGAGCAATATACTAAGCGCTTGGGAAGTACAAGTTGGCAACATATAGAGATGGTCCCTACCCAACAGTGGGCTCACAAACAGAATAGTAAATATGTACAAGTAAAATAGTGATAAATCTGTACAAACATATACAGGTGCTGTGGGGTGGGGAAAGAGGTAGGGTGAGGGGGATGGGGAGGATGAGAGGAAAAAGGGGGCTCAGTCTGGGAAGGCCTCTTGGAGGAGGTGAGCTCTCAGTAGGGCTTTGAAGGGTGATTTGTGTGCAAATAACTTTTCAAAAAACGGCTCCTTTGAGAGGCTTTCGAAGGGAGAGCAGATCAGGTGAAAGGGCTGAGTGGTCCAGTTCAGTGGCCCCCTTGACCCAAAGTGAGTCCAGTGGGCTTTTACTGGGTATGGCATAGTAGATACAGCATGGGCTTCAGAGTCAGAAGACCTGGGTTCTAATCTCAGCTCCAGAACTCGCCTGCTGAGTGTGTCGCCATTGCTCCGTCTTTCAGTTTCCTCATCTGTAAAATGGGGATTCAATTCCCATTCTTCCTCCCCCGCTGACTGCGAGCCCTGTGTCTGACTGCAGCTGACCCGATTATCTCATATCTTCCACAGTGCTTGGCACATTGTAAGCACTTAAGAATTGCTATTATTACTGGTTTAGCTGGTAGAAAAGGCTGCACTTTCTATTCTTTCCCAGATGGCTTCCTCTCAATCAATCAGTCGTATTTATTTTGCGGATGAAGTAACTGAGGCCCAGTGAGGTGACTTGCCTAAGGTCACACGGCAGGCGAGTGGCAGAGCTGGGATTAGAACCCAGGTTCTTCCGACTCCCAGGAATGTGCTCTATTCACTGGGCCATGTTGCTTCTCTATGTTCGTAAATGCTGGGGGGCTGAGGAAGAGGTGAATAAAGGGAACAAATCCAAGTGTATCTAAGTGATTTATTACTCTATTTATTTATCTTGTACATATCTATTCTATTTATTTTATTTTGTTAATATGTTTGGTTTTGTTCTCTGCCTCCCCCTTCTAGACTGTGAGCCCACTATTGGGTAGGGACTGTCTCTATATGTTGCCAACTTGTGCTTCCCAAGCGCTTAGTACAGTGCTGTGCACACAGTAAGTGCTCAATAAATACGATTGATTGATTGATTGATCCCCCTGTGACGTCACACCGGACCCCATCAATCCCCAGAAGCCCTGCCGTAGAAGCTCACCGCCTCTCTGCGGGTTGCCACCCAATTTCCTTTTCTCTGGGGAATTTGCCTAGCCTAGGAAAAGGCTGGCCAACTGTAGCTGGAGCCCCCAGTGATATTTTCTTTCCATATTGTTTCTTCTTCCTTCCTCTCTTGGGCCCGGGCGGCCATTCTTTCATTCCTTCCATCGAATTTATTGAGCGCTTACTGTGTGAAATGCACTGTACTAAGCACTTGGGGAAGTATAATGTAATATGTAATATATAATGTATGTAATGTGGTGTAATATACACCACCCTGGACTGGCAGAGAACCGGAGGCCAACTAGGGGACTTTACCCCAGTAAGTGCTCAATAAGTACCATTGATGATGAGAAGCTGTGGCACTCTTCTACTGGAACATGTCTGAGGCCTCCAGCTGTTGTGTTAGAGGAGCACTGGCTGGCTCAGCTTATATCCCCTTCTGCAGATGTTCTGGCTCATGGAAAGATAAGGGGGGGACGACTCTCAGAATACCCAAAGCAGCAGGGGAGCCCCGTTGTGAAGAGCTGGGAGTAAGGGGACCAGTCAGTCCCGTGTGCTGGGCAGAAGGGGTGAGGCCAGAATGAAAGGACAGAGAGAGAGAGCGCTTAGTACAGTGCTCTGCACTAAGAAAATACCATTTATGGATTGACTGAGAGAGAGAGAGAGGAAGAAAAAGGGAGACATGAGGGAAAGTTGGAAAGAGAGAGAAAAAAGGGAGGAGTTGGGAGCTAGGGAAGAGAGATAAATGGGGGTGATCCCCAATAGTACAATGCTCTGCGCACAGTAAGCGCCTAATAAATATGACTGATTAATTGATAGGGGAGAAATCAAAGATACAAAAGACAGAAAGACACCAGCAACTTATCTGGTAATTCAGCTTCCGATTTGGCTCAATTTTCTTGGACTCAATCTTCCGGATGTTCAGGGAAAAGTGAGATTTGACCTGAAATATCTGAAAGATTGAGGCCGAGGTGTCTACTTTGCCTTTGGTCATCATGTTTACCAACTTGTACTTCCCAAGCGCTTAGTACAGTGCTGTGCACACAGTAAGCGCTCAATAAATATGATTGAATGAATGAATGAATGTTAAGTTTCTTTTCCAATCAATCAGTGGTATTTATTGAGCACTTTGAGCAGAGATTTCAATAGAGTTGGTAGACATGATCCCTGCCCTCAAAGAGTTCACAGTTTAGAAGGGGAGACAGACACTAAATTTAATCAACCAACAGAACCCATAGTATTTTTAAGCACTTACTATGTTCCAGGCATGGGATTAAGTGCTGGGATATAAGGTACAAGGTAATCAGGTTGGACACAGTCCCTGTCCCAGATGGGGCTCACGGTTTCAATCCTCATTTTACAGATGAGGGAACCGAGGCCAGAGAAGTGAAGTGACTTGCCAAAGGTCACACAGCAGACAAGTGGTGGAGTCAGGATTCGAACCCAGGTCCTTTTGACTGCCAGGCCTGTGTTCTATCCACTAGGCCATGCTGCTTCCCATTTTTCTCCTGCTCCCAGACTGCCCTGGGGTGGCAGGCAGGACCCAAAAAGAAGCCAAGGGGCTCAGATCCCTGGCCAAGTCTCACCTGATTAATTTCCATCTCTCCAACTGCTTAGTACAGAGGTTGGCTCACGACAAGCCCTTAACAAATGCCACATTCATTTGTATTCTCCTTTCTCTGTCATCCCCTGTGGTCCCATGACCGGGCTCTGCCCAGAACTGACCGAGGTAGAAGTCACTGTCGCTTCTGTAAAGAGGCTGAGAGCACCTGTCAGGTGTTGACCGTGGCCAGAGGGATGGTTTACCTTGTGAGCTGAGCTATTTTAGGGCCGGTGTCCTTAGCCCATTAGCACCGGGAGCAGCGGGGATTAAAATAACCTCACATGAATGTCACTCCTGAGGGATACAGCACTGCTGACCCATGAATCATCACGGCTTGGCTTTTTCTGTCCGGTGACCTGGGTGGAATCAGTGAGGTGCCGCTGGCTGAGGGCAGGGGAGGAGGAGGAGGGGTGAAGGAGGACTGGTCATGCCATGTGCGCCTGACCGCCTCCTCCTCTGTACCCAAGCCTCCCCCTGCCCCCCTGGAGCGGGTGATTGAGTCGCCTGGCTGTGAGATTCCTGGCACAGGCCAACAGTTCTTGGCCTACCTCTGTTCTCCGTTCCCCGGGCCATCCGGATGTTTAACAGTGGCTTGTTCACAGTTCCCCAGTGTGCCCTTGGGTAGCAGCACCACACTCAGAAGCCAGGCCTCCAATCTCACAGACCGGGGCACGTCCCCCTCAAATTCTGCCACCTCTCTGCAGGTTGCCCCATGAGGGGATCACTCAGGGCCCCCCACAAATGTGTTCTGGCCCAGAGCCTGGTGGGTCTTTGGACTAGATCTGGGGGAGAAGATGGGCCGGGGGGAGGGTCCCCGGGAGATTGAGCTGATTCTAGTCCCCCTTCTCCCCACATCCCACCTCCCCTGACCCCACTGATGGGCCTGCTCTGAGGTGAATTTCTCCTCAGGACCTAGCTTGTCTGATTGAATGAGCAACATGTTGGCTCCTCTCAGAAATACCATCTTGGAAGGAACTTCTAGAGGTCATGGGGTCAACCCCCCTGCCCTCAGGCAAAATTGCATCAATTCCCCTCCCCGGGCAGGAAGGGCCTCCTCCCTCCGACCTTCCCTCTGAACATCTCACGCTCCCCCAAATCCCACCCCGACTCTCCTCGCCTCGCCCACCTCAGAGCTCCAAGGCGGGTCCGGCTGATTCCTCCTTCTGGAGGAAAGGGCCAAGGGAAAAAGCCAGAAGCTATCAGCCTATCGGATCGGCGGCCCCTCCCTGCTCCCCTCCCTCTGGGACACTGTCCCCCAAGTCATGAGAACGGCATGTCAGAGCAGAGACCTGCCCTCTCGTGTCACTCTCGGGGTAGCAGGGAAGAGGATGGGAGGGGTGCTCGGTGGTGGATTTTAGCCCTTCCTGGGACCCTGGGCAGAGCGACATCAAAGCCGGGTGCGAACCGGTTCCGAGGGGGGGGTGGCGGCGGTGTTCCGGGGTTCAGTGGGGCCCGGAGAAATGGGGGGCAGCATGCAGGTCCCTGGGCAGAGCTGGGGGCAGGGGTTCCAACAAGAGAAGGGCCCATTCGGGTCCCGACTGAGAGGCAGCTGGGAACCCCGGGAGCAGGGCACCTGTGTTGGTCCAGTTGCACATGATTGGGAAGAGGACGGGCGGCTCTGCTTCTCGAGACCCGAGGAACATCTGACAGGGACATGGGAGATGTGGGGAGAGACGGGACGGAAAGGTGTCAAGTGTCAGGCCTGGGCCACAGGTGCCCTTTGGCTCCAAGGGCGGTGCGGTGTGGCGGGCAAGTGAAAGGGAACTGCTGCGGGTATTTTTTCTTCTGGAGGAGCGGGGGCCCTTCCAGGACGAAGCCCGGATGGGAGTGTTCATGGGCTGGCCTAGGGGAGCCCGTCTGGGGAGCAGCTCTACTCAGAGGGAGGCAGCAGGAACTCAGACTTCCGGGAAAGGAATCTGGTCCCGTCCCAGGGCGCGTCTGCCTCGGGTGGAGGAAGGGAAAGGAGGGGACGCAGGGCTGTTTCCCCACAGCCCCAACCTTGTGGGTGTTTCTGGATAGAGAGGGCAGGAAGCTGCGTGGCTTAGTGGATAAAGTACAGGCCGGGGAGAAAGAGGGACCTGGTTTCTAATCCCCCTCCGCCACTTAATAATAATGATAATTTTGGTATTTGTTAAGCACTTACTATGTTCAAAGTACTGTTCTAAGCGCTGGGGAGGATACAAGGTGATCGGGTTGTCCCATGTGGGGCTCACAGTCTTCACCCCCATTTTATAGATGAGGTAACTGAAGCCCAGAGAAGTTAAGAGACTTGCCCAAAGTCACACAAGTGACATACGGAAGAGCCGGGATTTGAACCCATGACCTCTGACTCCCAAGCCCGTGCTCTTTCCACTGAGCCACGCTGCTTTGTCTGCTGCGTGACCTTGGGCAAGTCACTTCACCTCTCTGGGCCTCAGTTACCTCATCGGAAAAATGGGGATTAAGAGTGTGAGGCCCATGTGGGACAGGGACTGTGTCCAGCCCGATTAACTTGTATCACTTAACTTCTCAGTGCCTCAGTTTCCTCATCAATCAATCAATCAATCAATCGTATTTATTGAACGCTTACTGTGTGCAGAGCACTGTAAAATGGGGGTTCAATTCCTGTCCTCCCTCCCCATTAGACTGTGAGCTGCATGTGGGATGGAGACCATGTACGGGCTGATGATCTTGTCTCTACCTCAGCACTCAATATAGTGCTCGGCTCACAGTAAGCACTTAACAAATTCCACAGTTATTATTATTTCATCCAACACAGCATGGTGCGATATCCACACAGGCTTCTGTAGCCAGGAGAACATTGGCTAATTCCTGAAAGGCCGAGAAGACACATATGCTCCGGCAAAATCGAGCATCTCAGTTGCCTGTCTCCTCAAGCCGGGATGGATGGATGGGTAGGTCCGATCCTCTAGGCTCAAGTGCTCATAGGAGTTAATCCCCCCACCCTCAGCCCCGTAGCATTTATGTACAGAACTGTAGTGTATTTGTTTATATAAATGTCTCGTCTCCCCCCTTGACAATGATCTCCCAGTGGGCAGGGAATGTGTCTACCAGCTTTGTTATTTTGTACTCTTTCAAGTGGCTAGAACAGTGCTCTGCTCACGTAAATATGATTGATTGATCGATTGAGTCAGGCTGGCCCAATCCTAATTTTACCAACTGCCGCGCCAATCAGCCCACGTACCCAAGACATCCCTGCCTTCCAGGGACAGAGGAGCAGGATGGCCTAGCGGATAGATCACTTACCTGGGAGTCAGAAGGCCTGGGTTCTAATCCTGCCTCCGCCACTTGTCTGATAAGTAACCTTGGGTGAGTCACTTTACTTCTCTGTGCCTCAGTTACCTCCCCTGTAAAATGGGGATTAAGACTGTAAGACTCCCCTGTAAACTCACTGTGGGCAGGGAATGTGCCTGTTTATTGTTCAATCAATCAATCAATCAATCGCATTTATTGAGCGCTTACTGTGTGCAGAGCACTGTACTAAGCGCTTGGGAAGTCCAAGTTGGCAACATATAGAGACGGTCCCTACCCAACAGTGGGCTCACAGTCTAGAAGGGGGAGACAGAGAACAAAACCAAACATATTAACAAAATAAAATAAATAGAATAGATATGTACAAGTAAAATAAATGAATAAATAATTAATTAATAAATAACAATATTGTTATATTGTCCTCTCCCAACAACTCAGTCTAGTGCTCTGCACACAATAAGCACTAAATAAATAGGATTGACTGACTGACAGGCAAGCTGATGAGCTTGTTAATTACCCCAGCACTTAGAACAGTGCCTGCTTCATAGTAGGCACTTAACAAATACCACAAAAAACCCAAACAAACAAGCAAAGAAAAAATCAGAAAAGGTTTTTCTCAATGGGGGAAGTCTGCTGATTGGTTCTTTATCATCTTGCGGGGCCCGGGCTGTTAGGGCTTGTGTTAGGGCTTGGGAGAGGAAGCGATTTACCAGGAAATAAAGTCAGAGAGCTCATGTCTTGTGTACCTTCTGCAGATTTGGCTCTGGGATCAGCTCGGGTGCACCCTTTTTTTTTAAATGATATTTGTTAAGCACTTATTGTGTACCAGGCTTTGTATTAAACGCTGGGGTAGACACAAGATAATCAGGTTGGACGCAGTCCCTGTCCTACATGGGGTTTACTGTCTTCATTCCCATTTTACAGGTGAGGGAACTGAGGCCCAGAGAAGTGAAGTGAGCCGCCCAAGATCTCCCAGCAGACAAATGGTGGAGCTGGGATTAGAAACCAGGTCCCTCTAACGCCCAGGCCCTTGCTCTATCCATCAAGCCACGCTGCTTCTCTGGGTTCTCCGTCGGCCAGCTTTCCCTCCCTCCCTTGGCAACTCCCGCCTCGGGTCTAGACCAAATAGAAAGGGGCATCGCTTCAGACAAAACAACCAAGCTGCAGAAGGTCAGGCTATCGTGGATGCCTGGGCTGGCCAGACAGCAGGCCGGATGGCATAGTCGGGGACAAGCGGGTGGGCCGACCGAGCAGAGCTATCCCCTCTCGACTGTAAGCTCCTTGAGGGCAGAGTTGTTGCCACCAACTCTGTATTTTCCCAAGCATTTAGTACTGTGCTCCACACTTGGTAAGCACTCAATAAATACCATTAATTGATTCATTCACTCATTCAATTGTATTTATTGAGCACTTACTGTGTGCAAAACACTTGGGAGAGTACAGTATAACAACAGACACATTCCTGCCCACAATGAGCTCAGAGTCTAGAGATTGATCCCCTGAGGGCTGGCAGGGAACGGGAAGAGGATAGGGAAGCATGGGAGAGGGCTCAGCCGGGAGAGGTTCGGAGGAGAAGGAGCCCTGGGAAACAGGGCTTGTGCAATGAGTTGGTGTTATTCATTCATTCGTTCAATCGTATTTATTGAGCGCTTACTGTGTGCAGAGCACTGTACTAAGCGCTTGGGAAGTACAAGTTGGCAACAGTTATCTACCCTGAAGTATTGAAGGCAGGGGATAAGTGAGAGGAAGTCGGCCTGGACCACCGAGTAACTCCCAAGGGTCATTGCGCGGAGGCTGGCAACCCGCTGTTTTCCCTCCCCACCTTGAGGGCAGAACAAGGGGAAATCAAATCCCACTGCAGGAAGAGGGAATGAGGGTAGAACTGTGGGAGACACTGAAAGGAATGCCAGAGGGAAACTGTTGAATCTTGTCTAGAGACCCATAAATTCAGGGGATAGTCTTTTCTGTCTGGGATGAGTTTAAGGGGTGGTCCAGCTGGAGGCAGGTGGATGAACGATATGACGCTTTCTGGCTTATTCATCTTGGATTTGCAGCTTTCATTCATCCCTCCCTCAGCCCCGCAGCACTTTTTTTTTTTTTAATATGGTATTTGTTAAGCTCTCGCTATGTGCCAGGCCCTGTTCTAAGCACTGGGGTAGATCCAAAACTATCAGTTTGGACAAAGACCCTGTTGCTGATGGGGCTCACAGTCCCCATTTTACAGATGAGGCCCAGGCCTGGGCTCTTTCCACTAAGCTACTCTATAACGTCCACTTTGGCCGGGCCTGGACTCCCGCGTGGACTAGAACTGACCACTGGCCTCCTGCTGTACTCATTCATTCATTCATTCAATCGTATTTATTGAGCGCTTACTGTGTGCAGAGCACTGTACTAAGCACTTGGGAAGTACAAGTTGGCTCGAGAGCTCGGAGATTGAGGAGGACGCAGCGTGACCCGGCCCGCGGAGTATCACACCTGCCATTTTGCAGAGCTATGTCGTGAGGCAGTCGTATTTATTGAGCGCTTACTGTGTGTACTGTACTAAGTTCATTCATTCAGTCGGATTTATTGAGCGCTTATTGTGCGCAGGGCACTGTACTAAGTGCTTGGGAAGTACTAGTCGGCAATGGATAGAGACGGTCCCTACACAACAACGGGATTGGGAGAGTACACTATAACACAAGAACAGACACATTCCCTGCTCACAATGGGCTTACAGTCTAGAGGGGGAGACACATGTTAATGTAAATTTTAAAAATTACAGTTATGAATTGTAACCCTCAAGCCTCTACTCTAGGAAACCCCGAGAGTAGGAGAGAATGATGGGGAGAGGGCAGGGCGGGATAACCTGCCCCCGGGATCCGCTAAATGCCGAGCCTGGAAATCGAGGCTCCCTTTCCTCCCGTGCGTGGAACAAAAAGAATTCGTCTCCTTCCCATAAATGTCTAATCCCCTTTAATCCGGCCAAGTTATTTGCTGCGATAATCTCCCGGGGCAGTGCGTACCACTGATGCGCTGCCTCTGGGGAGGCTAACGGTCTTAATTCCTGTCCCAGGCGGCCTGGTCCACGGGATTCCTGCTCGGAATTCTCCAGCGAGGAGCATGGATCGGGCTATGGAGGTGGACAGCCGGAAACCCCACCGGGCTCTGCAGGGACCTTGGGGGAGACTGGGGGGGAGGAAAGGGCACCATCCCAGCCCCCCGGGAGCTGACGGTCTGATTGGAGAGATAAGATAGAAGGCTCAGAGCTGTCCCCCCGAAAAGTGGATGTTCCGTGCAAGTAACAAAGTTGTAAAAACACTTCAGCAAGGCACGGATCGCAAGCGGCCCAGAAATCGAAACAAAATGTTCCGAGATGAGTGGAAATGCCAAGCGTAACTGAAGTGGTTGAGGAGGCCAGAAGCAGATGGGATTGATCCGGAAAGGCTTCCTGCAGGAGCTGGACTTTTAGTAGTGTCGGAGGTAATAATCACAAGGAGAATTGTGGCATTTGTTAAGCGCTTACTGTGTGCCAAGCACTCTACTAAGTGTTGTGGTGGATACAAGCAAATCAGGTTGGGCACATGGGGCTCAGAATCTTAATCCCTATTTTTCAGATGAGGTAACTGAGGCACAGAAAAGAGAAGCGACTTGCCCAAGGTCAAATAACGGACAAGTGGCAGATCTGGGATTAGAACCCAGGTCCTTCTGATTCCCGGGACTGGACCCTATCCTCTAGGCCATGTTGCTTCTCTAAAGTCGGGAGGACTGTGGTTTGCTGAAGGGCAGGAGAGCGGGGCGTCTGTTCTGGGGGACACCGAGGCTTGCTCTGTGAAGGAATGGAAACAGGGGGTCGTTGGCTGGAGCACTGAGCTTGAGGAAAGATGGATGAAGAGGGAGTCAGAGAGACAGCCAGGAGAGATGGAAGGAGCTTGAAGTCCACGTCAAGGAACTCAGGTTTGAGAAATAGCAGCCGGGCAGGGGAGCCCCTCCTTTCCGTCTCCTGTTTTTCCCCTTTTTTTGGCTCTTCTTCATCTTAATGTAGACTTAATGCTTGCACTTGTCTTATCGTAACAAAAATTGTATGGAAAAAAATGGAGCAGTTATGCAAATTAATCGTTGCGGGAAGGGAACGTGGTCTGTTATGTTGCTGTATTGTACCTGCCCGAGTGCTTAGTACAGCGCTCTGCATGGAGTAAGTGCTCAATAAATACGACTGACACTGCTATTTCTCACGTACACCTATTCTCATGGTCTTTTAAAATCATTTTCTGTCTATCAATTTATTTCTGAGTCAGGAGGAAGGAAGAGCTTCCCAACAGACAAGGGGGTAAGGCCGAAATGGATCTGACGCAGTCCTTCCGTGGAGGCAGGGGGATGGTTGAGATGACCTCTCAAAATTCCTCCCTGCCTGAGGGTGAGACATTCAGGGTGAGGCGTTCCCACCCGGCCTGGGATCGATACATCCGAGTGATCTAAGTGGGAAAAAATGAGCCAGGAATCAAAGCGGCCCCGGGCACCATCGCCCAAGGACGAGCAAACACACGCAGTCCGACCCCAACCGCCAGACGCCTCGGAGGTGGGTGAGAGTTGGGCGCGCCTCCCGTCCGATGAAGGACGCCTGGAATCCGGACCGACCGTGGCACTGGAAACTCCCTGGGACTCGATCTCTGAGGCCGGCTTCCCCGCGGAGAGCTAAGTGCTGCCGTGGGAAGCCACACACCATTTCCCAAACATCTGCAGGCTTGGGGCCGGGCCTCCTGGATGCCGTTTGAATCCGTTTCCTCCCGGGGTCACCAGCAGACGTTGGCTCTCGAGCTACAGAAAACCCCAAAGCCACACAGGGCAGACCGAGCCGGGCTGGGCCGTCTGACAGAATCTTGAGCTCTTGGACGTTTACCGCGTCCTTATTGGAAAAGATTTTCCTCTTTGAGCTGGGAATGTGGTTTATTTTGAAGGGAAGAGGGCCCGCCTCTAGTTTGGGAGACTGACGGCGGAGACTGAGAGAGGTGGGAAGGAAGAGATAAAGGCAGAGAGTGAGAAAAGGAAGCCCAAGAGCAGGAGAGACGGGGCAAAGGACATCTAGACTGTAGCCCAATATTGGGTAGGGACCATCTCTATATGTTGCCAACTTGTACTTCCCAAGTGCTTAGTACAGTGCTCTGCACACAGTAAGCATTCAATAAATACAATTGAATGAATGGAGAAGACACAGTCTGAGGAGAAGAGGCAGAGGACTGGGGAGGGGCAGAGGGCGGAAATGGCTTCAAAACTCCATCAATCAATCAACAAATCAGTGGTATTTATTGAGTGCTTACCATGTACAGAACTCTGTGCTTGGGAGCGTACACTACAAAATAATTTTTAGACACAATCCCCAGCCACATGGAACTTCCCAAGTAGTGTGCCCTAGTGAGACGCGGTATGGTGAATAGAGCACCGGCCTCAGAGTCAGAGGACCTGGGTTCTAATCCTGCTCCACCACCATCTGTTTTGTTGTATGCTACCAAGCGCTTAATATAGCACTCTGCAGCGTGGCTTAGTGGCTTGGGAGTCAGAGGTCGTGGGTTCTAATCCTGACCCTGCCACTTGTCAGCTGTGGGACTTGGGCAAGTCACAACTTCCCCATGCCTCAGTTACCTCATCTGTAAAATGGGGGTTAAGACCGTGAGCCCCATGTGGGACAACTTGATTACCTTGTATCTACCCCAGGGCTTGACACCTAGTAAGCGCTTAACAAATACCATTGTTATTAATAAATGCCATTGATTGATTGAGGCAATTCCTTAACTAATTGTGGTATTTAAGTGCTGACTATGGGCCAGACACTATGTTAGAGACAAGGTAGTGATGTCAGACACAGTCCCTGTGCCGTGTACAGCTCGCAGTCTGAGGGGGAGGAAGAACGGGTATTGAATCCGCATTTTCCAGTTAAGGAAACTGCGGCACAGAGAAGTTAGATCAATCAATCAATCAATCAATCGTATTTATTGAGTGCTTACTGTGTGCAGAGCACTGTACTAAGTGCTTGGGAAGTACAAGTTGGAAACATATAGAGACAGTCCCTACCCAACAGTGGGCTCACAAGTCACACAGGCAAGGGTCCAAGATGGGATTAGAACCCGGGTCTTCTGATTCTCAGGCCTGTGTCCTTTCCACAAGGCCATGCTACTTCCCAGTTTCCCATACCTTCTTTTCCCACCTCTTAGATCATGCTCCCTATTTGGGACAGGATCAGGTTGCTTTTATCTCCCCTAGTGCTTAGTACAGTGCTTGGCACCAATTACGATGATCATCTCATGATCTCGTGTCTATCCCAGCCCTTAACAGAGTGCTGGGAAAGCAGCATTTGGAAAATAATAATAACGATGATATTTATTGAGCGCTTACTATAGGCCAAGCACCGTACTAAGCACTGGAGCAGAGTAATAATTATGATGCAGGACTGTTCCAGTAAGAAAACTCTCGCTGAAAGAACGGATTGAAGTCACCCTGGGGGACGATTCCACCGGTTGTGCCGTAGCTGATTTTTGAAATCGCTCACCCCAGCCGGGAACCGGCCTCCAAATTCACCCCTAAGCCAAATATTTCTCTCTGTACATCTCTCAGGGGACAGTATGTGTCCCAGTCCAGACTTGTCGGGGTTGGCCTAATGACCTGGTTAAAGGGTCGGGATGCTGGGAGATAACCGCGGCCATGGGGTAGCATACCAGTCTCCTGATTGCCGATTCTTTGCTCAGACCAGCCCTCCCCGGAGACACCCAGTCTTGCACCGTCGCAACGCGGAGGAAGAGCTTGCAGAGGTCAATGTGGCCATCCCCCTGCCTCTGGGCAGGATGGGGCCTTTTTGGCCCAGCCCTTTCTGGTGTTGGATTGAGGTAAGGGCTGGCGGTTGCTGGTTGGAGTTGTTTCGCTTCCAGAGAAGGTCTGGGAAATGGAGATTTTTCGAGGCCCTGGAAAAGCCCTCCCTCGCCTGCCTCTGAGGCTTTGTCCAAGCTTGGAAAAGCAGTATTCATTCATTCATTCATTCATTCATTCATTCATTCATATTTATTGAGCGCTTACTGTGTGCAGAGCACTGTACTAGGCACTTGGGAAGTACAAGTTGGCAACATATAGAGACGGTCCCTATAGTCTAGTGGAAAGGACACAGGCCGGGGAAGCAGATAGGCCTGAGTTCTAATCCAGGTCATTCATTCAATCATATTTATTGAGCGCTTACTGTGTGCAGAGCACTGTACTAAGCGCTTGGGAAGTACAAGTCGGCAACGTACAGAGACAGTCCCTACCCAACCACGGGCTCACAGTCTAAAAGGGGGAGACAGACAGCAAAACAAAACACGTGGACAGGTGTCAAGTCGTCAGAGCAAATAGAATTAAAGCTAAATGCACAACTTGCTTGCTTGTGTGATCTATGTATATATGTTTGTACATATTTATTACTCTATTTATTTTACTTGTACATATTTATTCTATTTATTTTATTTTGTTAATACGTTTTGCTTTGTTGTCTGTCTCCCCCTTCTAGACTGTGAGCCCGCTGTTGGATAGGGACCGTCTCTAGATGCTGCCGACTTGGACTTCCCAAGCGCTTAGTCCAGTGCTCTGCACACAGTAAGCGCTCAATAAATACGATTGAATGAATGAATGAATGAATCTAAGGCAAGTCACTTTGCTTCTCTAGGCCTCAATCTCCTTTTCTGTAAAATGAGGATCCATTACTTGTTCTCCCTCCTAAATAATAATAATAATAACTGTGGTACTTGTTAAGTGCTTACTAAGTGCCGAGCACTGTCCTAAGTGCTCGGGTAGATACAGGGTAATTAGGTTGGACGCAGTCCCTGACCCACGTGGGGCTCACAGTCTGGACAGGGTCTGTGTCCAATCTGATTGTATCGTACCTTCCCCTGTGCTTAGCACAATGTTTGGCACATAGTAAGCACTTAACAAATAACAAAGTTATTACTCTTCGCTCTCATTCTGCTTGCAACAGCCTCCCGGGCCATGGGAAACTTTTTTTCCAGATTGTGGGGGTGAAAAGGAGCAGGGCTTTTAGGGAGGGGGTGAGCAGGGTGGAGTTTGGAATTGCCTGGTATAGTGGATAGACCACAGGGCAGGGAGTCAGAAGGTCATGGGTTCTAATCCCCGCTCCGCCACTTGTCTGCTGTGTGACTCTGGGCATATCACTTCACTTCTCTGTGCCTCAGTTACCTCATCTGTAAAATGAGGATCAAGACTGTGAACCCCTTGTGGGACAGGGACTGTGTCAAACCTGATTTGCTTGTATCCACCCCAGTGCTTAGCAGAGTGCCTGGCACACAGTAATCGCTTAACAAATACCATCATTATTATTATTTGAAGAGCTAACCAGTTGGACAATCAAACGAGCAATTGGTAGGATTTATTGAGTGCTCACTGTGTACAAATGAATTTATTATGTGTTTGGGAGAGTCCACTAGAGCTCCCTGCCCTCAAGGAGTTCACAGTCTAGCAGAGGAGACAAACATGAAAACAAATTATAATGAGGAGGAAGAGGCAGTTTATTCATAAGTGTTGTGGGAGTTTGTGAGTACTTAAATGCTTTGAGAGTGTAGAATCCTTCCAAGTAGCATTTGGAGGGATTTATGGTGGGGAGGTGGAAGATGAATCAGGGAGGGCCTCTTGGAGGAGACGAGCTTGAAGACGGGAGAGCTTTGGGGTGGGAATGGGGAGGGAGTGCCAGGGAGAGGAAATAATAATAATAATGATGGCATTTATTAAGCGCTGTGCTATGTGCTATGTGCAAAGCACTATTCTAAGCACTGAGGAGGTTACAAGGTGATCAGGTTGTCCCACGGGGGGCTCACAGTCTTAATCCCCATTTTACAGATGAGGGAACTGAGGCACAGAGAAGTGAAGCGACTTGCCCAAAGTCACACAGTTGACAATTGGCGGAGCTGGGATTTGGAGTCGTGACCTCTGACTCCAAACCCCGGGCTCTTTCCACTGAGCCACGCCATTGGCGACAGAGAGGAGAACAAGGCTCGACTGGTCAGTCAATCCATGGTATCTATTGAACACTTACTGTGTGCAGAGCACTGTACAAAGTGCTTGGACAAGGGAGTTGGTAGACTTATTCCCTGCCCATAAAGAACTCAGTGAGTAAGGATATTTTCAGCCCTGCCTGCAGCCAAGGGGCAGGCAGCGTGGCTTTCCCACCCTGCTGTGGAGCTGAAGGGATGGAGTTAACCAGTGTGGATTTCAGTCCTTCAAATGGAAATCCTACCAATGATGTCACTGCCATCCCTCATTTGTATATTGCTTAGCTTGCCAGTGGGTGAGGGGATCCAAGCCCCTAATTCCGGGAAATATCGGGAGGCCGCTCATTGGATGACTAATTCTGGAGCCACTTGGAGGAGGAGTTAACTGCCTTGGCAGCTCCACTTTCACTTCTTGTCAGCCTCTCTCCTATCTGATTTCCTGTCTGCCCTAAGACCTCACCCTTTCCCACGGGACCCTATTATCATTGGCATTATTATTTTTGTTGTTGTATTTGTTAAGTGCTTACTCTGTGCCAAGCGCTGGCTTCAGTGCTGGGGTTGATACAAGTCAATCAGGTCAATCAATCAATCGTATTTATTGAGCGCTTACTGTGTGCAGAGCACTGTACTAAGCGCTTGGGAAGTACAAGTTGGCAACGTATAGAGACAGGCCCTACCCAACAGTGGGCTCACAGTCTAATACACAGGTCGAATACAGTGTCCCTGTCCCTCGTGGGGCTCACAGTCTAAGATGCCGATACTGCTGCTTTGATCACTTTGGCAAAATCTTGGTCTGCCCAGGGTGGGATGCCTCACCCAGCCCCACTTTGAACCCTCCTGGACCGTGAGAGACGGAAACCAATTCCAGACCCGAAAGCCTCCCTCCTCCTCCTCACCATCAACGGTATATATGGAGTGCTTACTAGATGCAGGACACTAAACTAAGCACTCTTTTATGGCATCATCATCATCATCATCAATCGTATTTATTGAGCGCTTACTATGTGCAGAGCACTGTACTAAGCGCTTGGGAAGTACAAATTGGCAACATATAGAGACAGTCCCTACCCAACAGTGGGCTCACAGTCTAAAAGGGGGAGACAGAGAACAAAACCAAACATACTAACAAAATAAGGCATTTCTTCAGCGCTTACTATACGTATACTCTACCGAGCGTGGCTCGATGGAAAGAGCGCGGGCTTGGGAGTCTGAGGTCATGGGTTCTAATCCTGGCTCTGCCACATGTCTGCTGTGTGACCTTGGGCAAGTGACTTAGCTTCTCTGAGCCTCAGTGATCTCATCTGTAAAATGGGGATGAAGACTGTGAGCCCCACGTGGGACAATGTGATCACCTTGCATCACGCCAGCACTTAGAACAGTGCTTTGCACATAGTAAATGCTTAACAAATGCCATTATTATTATTATTATTATGTGCTAGACACTGTACTAAATGCTGAAATAGCTACAGACTACTCAGGTTGGACACAGTCCCTGACCCACACGGGGCTCCCACTCTTAATCCCCATTTTACAGTTCAGGGAACTGAGGCACAGAGAAGTGAAGTGACTTTCCCACAATAGACAAGTGGTGGAACCAGGATTAGAACCCAGATCCTTCTGACACCCAGGCCCCCCGGGCTCTATCCACTAGGCCACACTGCTTCCCTTGGAGCGCTTGGGAGGATACCATACAACAGATGCGGCAGACGTGTACTTTGCCCGGATGAGCTTACAGTTTCCAACCCAAATGTCCCACGATCCTAGGGAGGACCCACCCTCAGCCCGCTTTCCTCTGAGATAACAGAACCACATTTCATCCGCAGTTCCAGCCTTTCCGCTGCTGTCAATCGGTCAGTCAATCAGTAGTATTTATTGGGTACTTAATAATAATAATAATAATAATGATGGCACTTATTAAGTGCTTACTATGTGCAAAGCACTGTTCTAAGCGCTGGGGAGGTTACAAGGTTGTCCCACATGGGGCTCACAGTCTTAATCCCCATTTTACAGATGAGGTACTGAGGCACAGAGAAGTTAAGTGACTTGCCCATAGTCACACAGCTGACAACTGGTGGAGCCGGGGTTTCATTCATTCATTCAATCGTATTTATTGAGTGCTTACTGTGTGCAGAGCACTGTACTAAGCGCTTGGGAAGTACAAGTTGGCAACATATAGAGACGGTCCCTACCCAACAACGGGCTCACTGTCTAGAAGGGATTTGAACCCATGGAGTTTGAACACATGACCTCTGACTCCAAAGCCCAGGCTCTTTCCACTGAGCCACACTGCTTCTCATAAGTGCTTACTGTGTGCAGAGCACTGTACTAAGCGCTGTCATGGCCCAGAGAGCTGAGAGGCCTAACCCCAGCTAGCCAAAGGGGCCATTTTCTCAGGAGACCAGAAAACCAGGGGAATTAGCCCTGTAGGAGCTTTACGTTCCTGGAACAAGTTTGTTCCAGAATGAACGGGAATGGAAACATGGCCTAATGGAAAGATCCCATGACTGGGAGTCAAAGGACCTGGGTTCTAGTTCCAGACCTGCCATTTGCCTGCTGTGTGACCTTGGGTAAGTCAATTGACTTCTCTGGGCCTCGGTTCCCACAAATAGGGATTAAATAATAGGGATTAAAAAAAATTTTTTTTAGACTGTGAGCCCACTGTTGGGTAGGGACTGTCTCTATATGTTGCCAACTTGTACTTCCCAAGCGCTTAGTACAGTGCTCTGCACACTGTAAGCACTCAATAAATACGATTATTGATGATGACGATGATGATGACGATTGATGATGATGATGATGAAATACCTGCTCGTCCTCCATCTTAGACTCTGGGCCCCATGTGAGGCAGGGACTGTGTCTATCCCAATTAACTTGTACCTACTCCGGTGCTTAGAACACATAGTAATCCATCAATCAATTATAATAACAATAATGGTATTTGTTAAGCGCTCACTATATGCACTGTTCTAAGCTCTGGGGTAGATACAAGGTAATCAGGTTGTCCCACGTGGGGCTCACAGTCTTCATCCCCATTTTACAGATGTGGGAACTGAGGCACAGAGATTGAAGTGCTGAACAAATATAATAATAATCACAGTCTCTACTTCAGGTCTGCCTCTGCTTCTAGACTGTAAGCTCATCGGAGGCAGGGAATGTGTCTGTTGTTAAATTGTACTCTCCCAGGAGCTTAGTACAGCGCTCTGCAACCAGTAAGCGTTCAATAAATACGATTGAATGCTAGGCACATAGTGAGCACTTCATACCACAATTGTTATTATCGTCGTTATTATTATCACTGGAAGTGAGTCCAACGGTAGCTCGGATCTGCTTGAGCAGTAAAGTGGTCACCCAGACTGACCTCTTCGACTTTGGACGGTCTCCAGTTTGGCCATTCCTTCAGAAGCCTGCTTCGGCATGCAAGTTCCCGGATTGGGTCCTCTCTCACTTCTGGAGCCGGAGCCTGGGACTCTTGGAATCACGGTAAATCCCGGCCAGTCCATTTGTCTTTCAGTAATAATAATAATTATAATTGTGGTGTGCGTGAAGCGCTCACTATGGGCCAAGCACTGTCCTAAGCGCTGGGGGGAGAGCCGAGATGATCAGGGCGGACGATGTCCCTGTGCCACCTGGGGAGGGAGGGCGAACAGGTATTGAATTCCCATTTTCCAGATGAGGAAACAGAGAATAATAATAATCATAGCGTTATTTGTTCAGCGCTTACTATGAGCCAGGCACTATACTAAACACTGGGCGCTGTAATAAGCTCTTAGAAGTGACCTGATTTGTCCTAGGTCAAACTGCAGGCTAGAGGCAGAGCTGGATGAGTATTTCACATCCTCTGACACCCAGGCCTGGGCTCTTTCCCTTAGGCCAAACTGCTTCCCAGGTAGCATTTATGCTAAACTGTAAACTCCTTGAGAGCAGGGATCATGTCTACCAAGTCCACTCTACCCTCCAAAGTGGTAAGTTCAGCGCTCTGCACAGAGTTAGTGCTCAATAAGTACCATCTATCAATTCATGAACGAATGGACCCCCGTATCCAGTCGGTTTTACCTCTACGTCGTTAAAACCTACCTTTCCTTTCCATCCAAACTGCTACCACATTGATCCAAGCACTTATTTATTCATTCATTCAGTTGTATTTACTGAACGCTTACTGTGTACAGAGCACTGTACTAAGTGCTTGGGAAAGTACAACACAACAATAAATAGTGACATTCCCTGTTCACAGTGAGCCTATCCCACCTAGACTTCTGCATCAGCCTCCTTTCTGACCTCCCTGCCTCCTGACTCTCCCCACTCCAGTCACTCATTCATTCAGTCGTACTTACTGACCGCTTAACTGTGCGCAAAGCACCATATTAAGTGGTTGGGAGAGTACAGTAGAACAACAAACAGACACATTCCCTGCCCACCATGAGCTCACAGTCCATACTTCACTCTGCTGCCTGGACCATTTGTCTACAAAACTGACGAGTCCGTGTTTCCCCACTGCTCAAGAACCTTCGCATCGAACAGAAACTCCTTACCTTCGGCTTCAAAGTTCTCAATCATCTTGCCCCTTCTTACCTCACCTCCCTGATTTCCCACTGCAATCTTCCTTTCTCTAATGCCAAGCTACTCACCGTAGCTCGATCTCAATGATCTCACTTCCACCCTCTCACCTGGGTCCTGCTTCTGGTCTGGAACGCCCTCCCTTTTCATATAATTATAATAATATGGCATCTGTTAAGCATTTACTATGTGCTGAGCACCGTTCTAAGCGCTGGGGTACTTACAAGGTAATCAGGTTGCCCCACGTGGGGCTCACAGTCTTCATCCCTGCTTTACAAATGAGGTAACTGAGGCACAGAGAAGTTAAGTGACTTGCCCAAAGTCACACAGCTGACAAGCGGCAGAGCGGGGATTAGAACTCACAACCTCTGACTCCCAAGCCCGTGCTCTTTCAGCTAAGCCACGCTGCATAATAATAATAATAATAATAATAATAATAATAATAATAATAATAAATCAATCGTATTTATTGAGTGCTTACTGTGTGCAGAGCACTGTACTAAGCACTTAAGAAGTACAAGTTGGCAACATATAGAGACAGTCCCTACCCAACAGTGGGCTCATAATAATGGCATTTGTTAAGCGCTTACTATGTGCAAAGCACTGTTCTAAGCCCTGGGGAGGATACAAGGTGATCAGGTTGTGCCACGAGGGGCTCACAGTCTTAATCCCAATTTTACAGATGAGGAAACTGAAGCTCAGAGAAGTGAAGTGACTTGCCCAAAGTCACACAGCTGACAAGTGGAGGAGCGGGGATTAGAACCCATGACCTCGGACTCCCCAGCCCTGGCTCTTTCCACTGAGCCACGCCGCTTCTCTAAATAAGTGTTCAATAATTCAATAAATTGTGTTCAATAAGCACCACTGACTGATAAGGAAATAATTTATTCATTCACTCATTCAATCATATTTATTGAGCGCTTACTGTGCGCAGAGCACTGTACTAAGCGCTTGGGCAGTGCAAGTTGGCAATTTATAATACAAGCTCCTCCTGGGCGGGGAATGTGTCTGCCAACTCTGTCGTATTGCGCTCTCCCAAGCGCACAGTACAGTGCTCTTCGCACAGTAAGCATTCAATAAATACTATTGATGATGATGATGATGATGATGATAGCTATGTACATAAGTGTTATAGGTCTTCCCTTCCCAGACTGAGCCCCCTCCTTCCTCTCCCCCTCCTCCCCCCTCCATCCCCCCTGCCTTACCTCCTTCCCTTCCCCACAGCACCTGTATATATGTATATATGTTTATACGGATTTATCACTCTATTTATTTTACTTGTACATATCTACTCTATTTATTTTATTTTGTTAATTTGTTTTGTTGTCTGTCTCCCCCTTCTAGACTGTGAGCCCGCTGTTGGGTAGGGACCGTCTCTAGATGTTGCCAACTTGGACTTCCCAAGCACTTAGTATGCGCTCAATAAATACGATTGATTGATTGATTGATTGATTCCCTTCTCACTGCATCTTTCCACCGAGATGAAAGCAACGTTCCCAGACATCCACTACAACTTCAGAACCCCAGATGAGGAAGGAGTCCCCCAGCCCGGCTGATTCCAGCTCGGACATCAGCCCCGAGAGGAGCGGAGAGCCTGCCCTGGACCGCTCTCCCGGAGACAGGATTAATGCTGAGCTGATATTCGCAAGCACTCTATCTCCCACTTAATCTTGTCAGTGGTTCAGCTTGATCGAAACTCATTTCCTGCCCGGCGATAACCCCGGAATGCCTATCTCCCAGCTCCCACCTTCCTGATCCGAAGTCTTTGGGCCGCTGCTTTGGCCAGACTTTGGGGTCGTGGGCGACAACCAAATGGAGCCAATCCAAAGCCCACGACCCCGAAGCAGGAATCCACAGAGATTCAAAGGGAGGCCTCCGCTCAGAGACAGGCTCTCCCGTACCCGCCCAGGGACCGGGGAAACCAAGGTGGTCCTGGGGAAATTCCCCACAGACTGCGGAAAGACCGAGAAACAGGAAAAATGAGGTGAAACTAAAAGAATCCGAACTAATATACTCGGGGAAGAGGAGGCCGAAGGGGAGCTGAAAAGTGTTCTTTGTCACTCTGAAAGAGCCATGTCCTAGAGGAGGCGGGAGGACGGGACTGGGGAAATGGGCTCTCACTGCAGCAGGAAGGAGTTAGGTTAGAAACTAATAATAATAATAATAACAATGGCATTTATTAAGTGCTTACTATGTGCAAAGCACTGTTCTAATCAATCAATCAATCAATCGTATTTATTGAGTGCTTACTGTGTGCAGAGCACTGTATTACTCTATTTTACTTGTCCATATCTATTCTATTTATTTTATTTTGTTAATTTGTTTTGTTCTCTGTCTCTTCCTTCTAGACTGTGAGCCCGTTGTTGGGTCGGGACCGTCTCTATATGTTGCCAACTTGGACATCCCAAGCGCATAGTCCAGTGTTCTGCACATAGTAAGCGCTCAATAAATGCAATTGATTGATTCCCTTGTACTCTTGGGAAGTACAAGTTGACAAGTTGACTTGTACAAGTACAAGTTGTTCTAAGCGCTGGGGAGTTTACAAGGTGACCAGGTTGTCCCACGTGGGGCTCACCGTCTTAATCCCCATTTTCCAGATGAGGGAACTGAGGCCCAGAGAAGCGAAGTGACTCGCCCCAAGTCACCCAGCCGACAAGTGGCGGAGCCGGGACTTGAACCCATGACCTCTGATGCCAAAGCCCGGGCTCTTTCCACTGAGCCACGCTGCTTCTCTAAGTAGGCCTTGCTTGATTGGCTGTGGAGGAGAGTCTAGGATGGGCTTTTGAATTTAATTCCAAGTCCAACTTCCGCAGCCTGGCCTCTCTGGCTCAGCCCAGCCGAGCCCCTGTGAGGTTCCAGTTGAAACTCAGATTTCTGACTTCCAGGTTCAGTCTGAGTCACTTCCCTTCTCCCTGCCTCAGTTCCCTCATTTGGAAAGTGGGGATGATAATAATAATAATAATAATAATAATAATAATAATGGCATTTATTAAGCGCTTACTATGTGCAAAGCACTGTTCTAAGCACTGGGGAGGTGACAAGGTGATCAGGTTGTCCTACGGGGGGGCTCACAGTCTTTAACCCCCATTTTCCAGATGAGGGAACTGAGGCCCAGAGAAGTGAAGTGACTTGCCCACAGTCACACAGCTGACAAGAGGCGGAGCCGGAATTTGAACCCCTGACCTCTGATTCCAAAGCCCGGGCTCTTTCCACTGAGCCACGCTAATCCTGCAGTGGCCGGGGCCTGGGCTGACCGGGGCAGGGAGAAGGCCAGCCCTACCCTGGAGGGATGAAAAGGGACCATCTCACTTGTACTTCCCAAGCGCTTAGTACAGTGCTCTGCACACAGTAAGCGCTCAATAAATACGATTGAATGAATGACTCCCCACAGCACCTATGTACATATCTGTAATTGATTGTTTTATCTATTTGTATTAATGTCTGTCTCCCCCTCTAGATCGTGAGCTCGTTGTTGGGTAGGGACCGTCTCTATATGCTTCCAACTTGTACTTCCCAAGTGCTTAGAACAGTGCTCTGCACACAGTAAGCGCTCAATAAATACGATTGAATGAATGACTCCCCACAGCACCTGTGTATATATCTGTAATTTATTGTTTTATCTATTTGTATTAATGTCTGTCTCCCCCTCTAGACTGTGAGCTCGTTGTTGGGTAGGGACCGTCTCTGTATGCTTCCAACTTGTACCTCCCAAGCGCTTAGTACAGTGCCCTGCACACAGTAAGCGCTCAATAAATACGACTGAATGAATGACTCCCCACAGCACCTATGCATATATCTGTAATTTATTGTTTTATCTATTTGCATTAATGTCTGTCTCCCCCACTAGACCGTGAGCTCGTTGTTGGGTAGGGACCATCTCTATATGCTTCCAACTTGTACTTCCCAAGCGCTTAGTACAGTGCCCTGCACACAGTAAGCGCTCAATAAATACAATTGGATGAATGACTCCCCACAGCACCTATGTATATATCTGTAATTTATTGTTTTATCTATTTATATTAATGTCTGTCTCCCCCTCTAGACCGTGAGCTCGTTGTTGGGTAAGGACCGTGTCTATATGCTTCCAACTTGTACTTCCCAAGCGCTTAGTACAGTGCCCTGCACACAGTAAGCGCTCAATAAATACGATTGAATGAATGACCAGAAGGAGGTCTGGGATATGTTAGTGTCGGTTTGGCCGCCTCAGTGGCTTGCTTTAAGTTCACGGCGGGCAGGGAACGTGCCAACTAACCCCGTGGGACCTGAGTTCTAGTCCCGGCTCTGCCACTTGTCTCCCTTGTGACCGCGGACAAGTCACTTCTCTGTGCCTCAGTTACCTCATCTGTAAAACGGTGATTAAGGCCGTGAGCCCCGTGTGAGTCACCGACCGAGTCCGACCAGATCACCATGTATCTACCCCAGCACTTAAAACAGTGTCTGGCACGTAGTGAGGGCTTAACAAATGCCATGTAACAAAAATAAAAAAATCTCTGTTATAGTGTAACCTCCCAAGTGCTTAGTACAGAAGCAGCGTGGCTTGGTGGAAAGAGCACGGGCTCAGGAGTCAGAAGTCATGGGTTCCAATCCTGGCTCCGCCACGTATCAGCTGTGTGACTTGGGGCAAGTCACTTCCCTTCTCTGTGCCTCAGTTTCCTCATCTGTAAAATGGGGATTAAGACTGTGAGCTCCACATAGGATACCTGATTACCTTGAATCTACCCCAGCGCTTAGAACAGTGCTTGGCACGTAGCAAGCGCCTAACAAATACCGTCATCATTATTACAGTCCTCTGCGCATAATAAGCTCTCAACAAATACGGTTGTTTGAGTGACTGCTGTGTTGATAGGAGGGATATCAGGGAAGCAGCGTGGCTCAGGGGAAAGACCACGGGCTTTGGAGTCAGGGGTCACGGGTTCGAATTCCGGCTCTACCAGATGTCTGCTGTGTGACCTCGGGCAAGTCACTTAACTTCTCGGAGCCTCAGTTACCTCATCTGTAAAATGGGGATGAAGACTGTGAGCCCCACGTGGGACAACCTGATCACCTTGTATCCCCCCAGCGCTTAGAACAGTGCTTTGCACATAGTAAGCGCTTAACAAATGCCATCATTATTTATTATTATATGGTCTACCGTTTCTATTGTCCTTTATCAAGCACTTAGGACAGTGCTCTGCACACAGTATGCCATTAATTGATTGTAATGCTGCCCAAGACAGTCTATACAAGTGTGAATAATAATAATAATGGCATTTATTAAGCGCTTACTATGTGCAAAGCACTGTTCTAAGCGCTGGGGAGGCTACAAGGTGATGAGGTTGTCCCACGGGGGGCTCACAGTCTTCATCCCCATTTTACAGATGAGGTCCCTGAGACACAGAGAAGTTAAGTGGCTTGCTCCAAGTCACACAGCTGATAATCGGTGGAGCCGGGATTTGAACCCGTCACCTGTGACTCCAAAGCCCGTGCTCTTTCCACTGAGCCACGCTGCTTCTCATGATGCCCCAGGCCCAGGTAGAAATGTCTCAGATGGTGGTTCCACGGCTTTGGATGGCTCTAAGGAGACAGCACAGGGGAATGCGCTGTCCACTCCATCCCCCTCTCTACCCCCACATCTTACCTCCTTCCCTTCCCCACAGAACCTGTATATATGTATATATGTTTGTACATATTTATTACTCTATTTATTTATTTATCTTACTTGTACATATCTATTCTATTTATTTTATTTTGTTAGTATGTTTGGTTTTGTTCTCTGTCTCCCCCTTCTAGACTGTGAGCCCGCTGTTGGGTAGGGACCGTCTCTATATGTTGCCAACTTGTACTTCCCAAGCGCTTAGTACAGTGCTCTGCACACAGTAAGCGCTCAATAAATACGATTGATTGATTGATTGACAATTTTGCAGAGGTGACCTCCCCCTACCCCCGTCCTCCCCCCACACGCCATCCCTGGTCCCACTGGCCCTCAGCGGCCACCGCCCTCTGGCTCCTCTCGGCCCACGGGAAGTTGTGGCTTCAGTGCTTTGAAAACGCGCTGCAGAGATTCCGGACAAAATGCTTTTCAAAGAGTTTAGGTGCAAAACCAACCGAAGGGAGCACGTCTTCACACAGCCAGTGGTGGGCATATGGAATGTGCGACCTCAGGAAGTTGTGCAGGAGGAAAAGAAGCTGCAAATCCGAGAGGGGTTTGGGTAGATTCACAGACGCGGGATCCAAGCGGAGGGAAAGTTGGGATGGAGGGGGAAGAGGCGGAGCCGTTCTGTGGTCGGCCCTGAAGTCCCAGGATGGTTTTCCAGTTAGTCTGCTAGAGTTCGAAACTTGGGACCGTTGAGCTGAACCAGCAGTGACATTTCTTCCTTTTTGAGAATGATTTCCAGGTTTCTGGGGTGGTAGACTGGTGGAGGGTGGGAAGAGTTTGGTGACGGGATGGTTCAATCTGCCAGAGCCCAGCCTGGCGTATACCCACTTGGTGCCAAGCCCCAGGGTTTACACTGTGGGGGATAATGGGAAGGAAACTCTGGCCTTTCTCTTTGAGGCTGGGCAACATTATGGGTAAACAGTCAACTGTATTTATTGAGTGTTTGTGTGTAGAACACTTTACTAAGCGTTTTGGAGAGTACTATAACAATATAACAGACATATTCTGCCCACCACGACCTTACAGTCTAGAGGGAGCTTAGACGTGTTATTGCATAGTGAAAACTACGGAAAGAAAAAAGTTTTCAGGTGACTCTGAAGGAGGTATGTGAGCTGGAGGAGTGGCTTGGTGAGAAGGAGGAGGAAAGGCGTCCCTCGAAGGGAGGGCGGCATGGGTGAGGATGAGGGGTGGAAGAATTGTGACCGGAGGCTTGCTCTTCTAGATTGTGAGCCCGTTGTTGGGTAGGGACCATCTCTATATGTTGCCAACTTGGACTTCCCAAGCGCTTAGTACAGTGCTCTGCACACAGTAAGAGCTCAATAAACACGATTGAATGATTGGGAAGAGGTTAGCTTCTAGAATTTGGTCTAGAATTTAAGAGTTTAGATTTTTTTAAACGGTATTTGTTAAGTGCTATCTCTGTGCCGGGCTGGGGCAGATACAAGTTAATTAGGTTGGACACAGTCCCTGTCCCACATGGGACTCACAGTCTTAATCCCCATTTTATAGATGAGGTAACTAAGGCACGGAGAAGTGAAGTGACTTGGCCAAGGTCTCACGGCAGACAAGCGGTGGAGCCGGGATTAGAACCCAGGTCCTTCTGATGTCCAGACCTGCTGCCCTTGGGCCCCACCGTGGGCTTGTGAGCAGAAGAGGGACACCGTGTACCTGAAGAGGACTCATTCATTCATTCAATTGTATTTATTGAGCGCTTACTGTGTACAGAGCACTGTACTAAGCGCTTGGGAAGTCCAAGTTGGGAATATATAGAGACGGTTGCTACCCAACAGCGGGCTCACAGTCTAGAAGGGGGAGACAGACAACACAACAAAACATGTGGTCAGGTGTCAAGTCATCTTCTAGACTGTGAGCCCGCTGTTGGATAGGGACCGTCTCTATATGTTGCCAACTTGAACTTCCTAAGAGCTTAGTAATAATAATAATAATAATGTTGATATTTGTTAAGCGCTTACTATGTGCCAAGCACTGTTCTAAGCGCTGGGGTAGATACAAGATAATCAGGTTGTCGTACATGGGGCTCACAGTCTTCATCCCCATTTTCCAGATGAGGGAACTGAGGCCCAGAGAAGTGAAGTGACTTGCCCAAGGTCACCCAGCTGACAAGGTGTGGAGCCGGAATTTGAACCCATGACCTCTGACTCCAAAGCCCGGGCTCTTTCCACTGAGCCACGCTGCTTCCCCGTACGGTGCTGTGCACACAGTAGGCGCTCAATAAATACGATTGAATGAACGAATGACTCAGAATAGGTCCAGGGAGCTCTGGGAGGCTGGTGGGGAGGCTGCAACAATCAATCAATCAATCAATCAATCAATCGTATTTATTGAGCACTTACTGTGTGCAGAGCACTGTACTAGGTGCTTGGGAAGTACAAGTTGGCAACATATAGAGACAGTCATCATCATCATCAACATCAATCGTATTTATTGAGCGCTTACTATGTGCAGAGCTCTGTACTAAGCACTTGGGAAGTACAAGTTGGCAACATATAGCGACAGTCCCTACCCAACAGTGGGCTCACAGTCTAAAAGTAACCCGGACACTGAGTGGTTAGTGCCAGGGTCGTCTCTTGGGGGTCAGCAGCCCCCGGGGGGGCAAGAGGAGCGAGCAAGGCCTCTAAATGCCACGCTGCCCATCAGGCTAAGACCTCCTTCTGAGTTCCGAGTCTTCTCCACTAGGCTGAGGACGGTTCCCCCACTCCTTCCCACCCCGGCCCCCATTTTGGGGGGACTTTTGGGGGGCTTGGGCCTTCTCCCGGGGCCCCCCTAGGCATCAGAGGGCAGGAGGGGATTGACTGACTACCGAGGCACTCGGCCGTCCAGCGGGTAGAACCCTCCCTCCCGCTCCCCCGTGGAGGAATGAGCGCACTCAGCACGGAGGAGAGGCTAATTCCAGCATTGCACAAGGCCCCAGATGGCCGGGCATTGGAACGAACTGGTGGTATCTGGGGTTTGGTGAAAACCCAGAGAAGGCTTGGCAAGCGTTGGGAGAAATAACAATAATAATAATAATAATGGCATTTATTAAGTGCTTACTATATGCAAAGCACTGTTCTAAGCGCTGGGGAGGTTACAAGGTGATCAGGTTGTCCCACGGGGGGCTCACAGTCTTCATCCCCATTTTACAGATGAAGTAACTGGGGCCCAGAGAAGTGAAGTGGCTTGCCCAAAGTCGCACAGCTGACAAGTGGTGGAGCCGGAATTTGAACCCATGACCTCTGACTCCAAAGCCCGGGCTCTTTCCACTGAGCCATGGAGAAAGCAACGAAGACCTTAGAATGGGGCCAAAATGTCTCCCCATCCCCCCAACACTGGGGGGGTGGATCACGGGTGAGGGGTTGGTGGAACTTGCTTAGGTTATCCGAGAGGAGAACCGTCTCTATATGTTGCCAACTTGGACTTCCCAAGCACTTAGTACAGTGCTCTGCACACAGTAAGCACTGGGGGGGATCACGGGTGAGGGGCTGGCGGAATTTGCTTTGGTAATCCGAGAGGAGAACTGTCTCTATATGTTGCCAACTTGGACTTCCCAAGCGCTTATTACAGTGCTCTGCACACAGTAAGCGCTCAATAAATACGATTGAATGAATAATAATAATAATGATTGTGGTATTCGTTAAGTGCTTACTCCCATTGTTGGGTAGGGACCGTCTCTATGTTGCCAACTTGGACTTCCCAAGTGCTTAGTACAGTGCTCTGCACACAGTAAACGCTCAATAAATACGATTGAATGAATGAATGAATGTGTGCCAGGCACTGTCCCAAGCACTGGAGTAGATACAAGCTAATCGGGTTGGACACAGTCCCTGTCCCACATAGGGCTCTCGGTCTTAATCTTGAGAAGCAGCGTGGCTCAGCGGAAAGAGCCTGAACTTTGGAGTCAGAGGTCATGGGTTCAAATCCTGGCTCCACTGTCAGGTGTGTGACTTTGGGCAAGTCACTTCACTTCTCTGGGCCTCAGTTACCTCATCTGTAAAATGGGGATTAAGACTGTGAGCCCCACGTGGGACAACCTCATCACATTGTATCCCCCCAGCGCTTAGAACGGTGCTTTGCTCATAATAAGGGCTTAACAAATACCATCATCATTATTATTATTATTAATCCCCATTTTAAAGATGAAGGAACTGAGGCCCGGAGAAGTGCGGTGACTTGCCCAAGGTCATGCAGCAGACAAGAGGCGGAGCCGGGATTAGAACCCGCGTCCTTCTGACCCTCAGGCTGTATTCACTAGGCCACGCTGCTTTGAGCGGAGGAGCCGGCCTGGCCCGGTGGCTTCCGTGGAGCTCCCTCTTTTCCCGGATTCCTTCACTTCCATGGGTTCGTTGGTTTTCCCCCCAACCTTGGGGCATGGGGAAGAGGAGGGAGGCCCAGAGAGGTGCCCCAGCAGGGAGCAGGGAGCCCAGCCAAGACTAGAATCGGATCGCCCTACTCCTGCCAGTCCACACTGCCGTGCCAACTTCCCCAAGGGGCATGTGTGTGGCAGGAAAATCCAGTGCGGGACCGGTGGTCTTGGTCGCCTAGAACCTCGAAAAAGGGTGAGTAATTCCCAGCCAAATCAGCTGTCCTCCACTTGCCTCTCGGGTTGGTTGAAAAACTATTCGCTGCCACGAGTCCTCTTAACCAAGAGTAAGGTCATCGAAAGTCAAAACATATTTTTTCTTCCCTTAGATTTTCCCGAACTGCTAGAGAGCTCAGCAGGAGCCTGATCTTGGGTGCTGTGTGACCTTGGGCGAGTCATTTCAATGCGTCTCAGTTTCCTCATCTGTAAAGCGGACATCGAACACCTGTTTGAGCCCACTGTTGGGTAGGGACCGTCTCTAGATGTTGCCAACTTGGACTTCCCAAGCGCTTCGTACAGTGCTCTGCACACAGTAAGCGCTCAATAAATATGATTGAATGAATGAATGTCCTCCCTGAGACCGTGAGTCCCTTGTGGTTTGTGATCCTATTGTATCTACCCCATCGCTTAATACGTAGTAAACGCTTCACTCTGTAGTCCGTGAGCTCGTCGAGGGCAGGGAACGAATTTATCATCTCTGTTGTATTCTCCCGAGCATGGAATACGGTATTCTGCACATAGAAATTGCTCAGTAAATATGATCGATTGATTGATTTGCCAATACCACAATCATTAGCCTCCTACTTAGTCTGTGAGCCCACATGTCTGCTGTGTGACCCTGGGCAAGTCACATAACTTCTCTGAGCCTCAGTTCCCTCATCTGTAAAATGGGCATTAAGACTGTGAGCCCCAAGTGGGACAACCTGATCACCTTGTATCCCTCCCCCAGCACTTAGAACAGTGCTTTGCACATAGTAAGCGCTTAACAAATGTCATCATTATTATATTATTATTATGTGGGACAGGTGCTGTGTTTGACCTGATCCATCTCACTGCTTAGACTAATGCTTCATTCATTCATTCATTCAATCATATTTATTGAGCGCTTACTGTGTGCAGAGCACTGTAATAAGCGCTTGGGAAGTACAAGTTGGCAACATATAGAGACGGTCCCTACCCGACAGCGGGCTCACAGTCTAGAAGGGGGATGAAACATAGTAAGCGCTTAATCAGTACCATCATCATAATAATGATTATTATAATAAAAATTGGATTGTGCATAATAATAATGATGGCATTTATTAAACGCTTACTATGTGCAAAGCACTGTTCTAAGCGCTGGGGAGGTTACAAGGTGATCAGGTTGTCCCAATGGGGGGCTCACAGCCCTAATCCCCATTTTACAGATGAGGGAACTGAGGCCCAGAGAAGTGAAGTGACCTGCCCAAAGTCACACAACTGACAATTGGCAGAGCCGGGATTTGAACCCATGACCTCTGACTCCAAAGCCCGGGCTCTTCCCACTGAGCCACGCTGCTTCTCTGCTGCATCCTCGCCTTCTGGAAGCAGCGAGTCCAGGAAAAGGTAGTTCTGAGAAGGATTCAGGATTGTATTCCCGTCAGAGGTTTGGGGGTCAGTTTTTATGATATTTGTTAAGCGCCTAGTACATGTCAGGCACTGTGCTAGGTGCTGGGGTAGATACAGGATAATCAGGTTGGACACAATCCTTGTCCCACATAGGACTCACAGTCTTAATCCCCATTTTACAGAGGAGGAAACTGAGGCATAGTGAAGTGACTTGCCCAAGGTCACACAGCAGGTGTGTGGTGAAGCTGGGATAGAGAAGCAGCGTGGCTCACTGGAAAGAGCCCGGGCTTGGGAGTCAGAGGTCGTGGGTTCTAATCCTGGCTCTCCCACATGTCAGCTGTGTGACCTTGGGCAAGTCACTTAACTTCTCTGAGCTCATCTGTAAAATGGTGATTAAAGCTGTGAGCCCCATGTGGGACAATGTGATCACCTTGTATCCCCTCCCCAGCACTTAGAACAGTGCTTTGCACATAGTAAGCGCTTAAAAAAAGGCCATCATTATTATTATTAGAACCCATGTCTTCCAACTCCCAGGCCTGTGCTCTTTTCAGTGGGCCATGATGCTTCTTGTTTGCTTTTTGGTGGTATTTGTTAAGTGCTTGCTATGTGCCAAGCACTGTACTAAGTGCTGGGGTAGATATAAGCTAATCAGGTCGGACACGGTCCTTGCAGCACGCGACGCTCGCAGTCCTAATCCCCATTTTACAAGTGGGGGAACTGAGGCGCAAAGAAGTGAGGTGACTCCCCCGAGGTCACACGACAGACAAGTGGCAGAGGTAGGATTAGAACCCAGGTCCTTCTAACTCCCAGGCCCGGGCTCTATCCACTCGGCCACGCTTCTTCTTCTTAAAATGATCACCCTTCTGATTGGGCTCGGCCCAAAGCCTCTCCCGAACTCCCAGCGGAGGACGCGAAACAGCAACGCGAACCAGACGGGGGCCGAGCTCCGTTTCCCGGAAAGGGGAGGCAAGATGAGGAAAATTATCCGTCTTTTCCAAATGGAAAATGATGAAATGGTCCTGGCAAGGCGTTTCGTCCGAAGGCCTCGTGGGCAAAGGAGACGATGAGAAACCGGAACGCCAATACATCGGGAGCTGGGCAGGCCCATCCCAGGATTACACGCCCCCTCCTCCCCCGGGAGACGGAGAGCCGTCGGCCCAGTGCCAAGCTCTGTGAACGAATCCAGCTCGCGGTTAACTACTGCCTGATGTGGGTTTGATGGGATTAGGGTGTAGAGAGGAATGGGTCGTGGGGGCTCCGACTGGCAAGCGGGGTGGGCGACTTCCAGGGAAACAGCCCCGACTTAAGACACGGAGGTCTCTGCCACTTTGGCTCCCCTTGGCGTGGGCAGAGAGCTGCCCTGAGCGGCCGTGCAAGGAGGCCGGAGGGGAGATAAGAGATTACTAGCCCAATTATTTTCTTATCTGGGCCTCGAAGAGGCTGGCCTGGTTTCTCTCTGGAGATGGAGGCTGGATTGCCTCTGGCCAGAAGGCAGGGGAAAGCCATCTGAGCCCTTACTGGGTGCAGAATGCTGTACTAGACACTTGGGAGAGAACATTCGGGAAGCAGGGGCTCCCATTGGAAAGAGCACATTCATTCATTCATTCAATCGTATTTAGTGAGCGCTTACTGTGTGCAGAGCACTGTACTAAGTGCTTGTGAAGTACAGGTTGGCAACATATAGAGACGGTCCCTACCCAACAGTGGGCTCACAGTCTAGAACAGCGTTTGAGCGTCTGTAAGCTTGTTGTGGACAGGGAACCTATCTACCAACTCCTTTATATTCAACTCTCCCAAGCTCTTCCTGCAGTAAACTCTCAATAAATTCCACCAATTAACTGATTAATCAATCAATCAATCAATCGTATTTATTGAGCGCTTACTGTGTGCAGAGCACTGTTCTAAGCGCTTGGGAAGTACAAGTTGGCAACAGATTGGTTCTCATCCTGGCTCCACCACTTGCCTGCTGTATGAACTTGGGTAAGTCTAGAGACTGTGAGCCCGCTGTTGGGTAGGGACCGTCTCTATATGTTGCCAACTTGTACTTCCCAAGCGCTTACTACAGTGCTCTGCACACAGTTTAGCGCTCAATAAATACAAATGAATGAATGAATGAGTGAATGAATGTGAGCCCGCTGTGGTAGGGACCATCTCTATATGTTTCCAACTTGTACTTCCCAAGCGCTTAGTACAGTGCTCTGCACACAGTAAGTGCTCAATAAATACGATTGAATGAATGAATGAATGAATCTGAGCCCTTACTGGGTGCAGAATGCTGTACTAGACACTTGGGAGAGAATATTCGGGAAGCAAGGGTGCCCAGTGGAAAGAACACAGACCTTGAGCGTCTGTAAGCTTGTTGTGGGCAGGGAACCTATCTACCAACTCCTTTATACTCAACTCTCCCAAGCTCTTCCTGCAGTAAACTCTCAATAAATTCTACCAATTGATCGATGGACGGATTGGTTCTCATCCTGGCTCCACCGCTCGCCTGCTGTATGAACTTGGGCAAGTCTAGAGACTGTGAGCCCGCTGTTGGGCAGGGACCGTCTCTATATGTTGCCAACGCGCTTAGTACAGCGCTCTGCACACAGTAAGCGCTCAATAAATACGATCGAATGAATGAATGAAAGCCACTTAACTTCTCTGTGCCTCAGTTGCCTTATCTCTTAGAACGGAGGTTCAATACCTGGCCCCCCTTCTGCTTAGCCTGGGAGCCGCACATGGGACAGGGACCGTGTCTGACCTGAGCAATGTGAATCTTACCCCAGCACTGAAAATGCTGCTTGAAAAACGTAGTAAGTGCTTAACAAATACCACTGTCATTAGTTATTATTATTAACGAAAGAGAAAATAGGTACAATCGTGCCCTCAAACAGCTTACAGTCTAGTGGAAATTCCCAAGAGGACTTTTCCCTGGGGGGGATGTCCCAGTGGGGTGGTGCTACCCCATTCTTTCTCTCTCTTCTCCTCACTTCGCTCCCCCATCCCACCCCTGGAAGAACACAAGCGCTCTTCCAGAAAACTGGCAAATGTGTCCGTACCACATTGGGATGATTAGATCTGCCACTCAAGTCCCCCAAGGAATCTCTTAGTCTTTAAAAACTGGCTTAGATAATCCGGTTGGACGCAATTCCTGCTCCGCATAGGCTCCCGGTTTTAATCCCCGTTAACTATAAAGCAGTGTGGCCTAGTGGGGTAGAGCCTGGGTTCTAATCCCGCTCCACCTTGCGCAAGTCACTTCTCTGGGCCTCAGTTCCCTCATCTGTAAAATGGGGATTCAAACTGTGAACGCCGTTCGGGACAAGGACTGTGTCCAACCTAATAAGGTTGAAGCTACCCCATCTCTTAGTACAGTGCCCGGCATGTAGTAAGCGCTTAACGAACACCATTAAAAAAATACCACGGTCAGTATTAGCATTATTGTCAATTCTAGACTGTCAGCCCGTTGTTGGGTAGGGACTGTCTCTATATGTTGCCAGCTTGTACTTCCCAAGCGCTTAGTACAGTGCTCTGCACTCAGTAAGTGCTCAAAAAATACGATTGAATAATAATGATAATGACGGCATTTGTGTGCCAAGCACTGTTCTAAGCACTTGGGGGGGGGGGGAATACAAGGTGATCAGGTTGTCCCACGTGGCAGCATGGCTCAGTGGAAAGAGCCTGGGCTTTGGAGTCAGAGGTCATGGGTTCAAATCTCGGCTCCGCCAATTGTCAGCTGTGTGACTTTGGGCAAGTCACTTCACTTCTCTGTGCCTCAGTTCCCTCATCTGTAAAATGGGGATTAAGACTGTGAGCCCCCCAGTGGGACAACCTGATCACCTTGTATCCTCCCCAGTGCTTAGAACAGTGCTTTGCACATAGTAAGCGCTTCATAAATGCCATCATTATTATTATTATTAATCCCCATTCTACAGATGAGGGAACTGAGGCTGAGAGAAGTGAAGTGACTGGCCCAAGGTCACACAGCAGACGTGTGGCGGAGCCGGGATTAGAACCCATGACCTCTGTCTCCCAAGCCTGTGCTCTGTCCACTGAGCCACGCTGCTTCTCAATGAATTGAGAATTTGTTATTGAATGAATTCAATTATGGTGATAATAATAATAATGGGATCGAGCCCGTTTCGGTCTCTTGCAAGATATCTTCCAACGGCTCCAGGCTCGTAAACACGACATGGGATATAACCCAGTGGCTGGTTCCTTTCCCCTGATCCCGTATCCCTTCCGTAACTCCCAGAAAGCAGAGACACAACAGTTGCTCTCCGGGACCTTGGGAGACTCAAGGCTAAGACCCCACCGGGCTTGAGCCAAACCCGCCAACGCTTGCTGAAGCCCGGCTGCTTTTAAGCCCGACCTGATTCCTAGAAAGGATCAGGAGAGGGCTCTGCTAACTATCCAAATACCATTATTATTATTATTATTATTATTATTATTATTATCAATCAATCAATCAATCGTATTTATTGAGCGCTTACTGAGTGCACAGCACCATACTAAGCTCTTGGGAAGTCCAAGTTGGCAACATCTAGAGACAGTCCCTACCCAACAGTGGGCTCACAGTCTAAAAGGGGGAGATGGAGAACAAAACCAAACATACTAACAAAATAAAATAAATAGAATAGATATGTACAAGTAAAATAAATGAATAAATAGAGTAATAAATATGTACAGACATATGTACATATATACAGGTGCTGTGGGGAAGGGAAGGAGGTAAGATGAGGGGTTGGAGGGGGGAGAGGGAGGAAGTGGCTCAGTCTGGGAAGGCCTCCTGGAGTAGGTGAGCTCTCAGTAGGGCCTTGAAGGGAGGAAGAGAGAGAGCTTGGCGGATGGGCAGAGGGAGGGCATTCAACTTGTACTTCCCAAGCGCTTAGTACAGTGCTCTGCACACAGTAAGCGCTCAATAAATACGATTGATTGATTGATTATTATCCGTCCAAACCAGCGTGGCCTGGTGGCTAGAGCCTGGGCCTGGGAATCAGAAGGATCTGGGTTCTAATCCCGGCTCTGCCACATACCTGCTGGGTGACCTTGGGCGAGTTCATTCATTCATTCATTCGATCGTGTTTATTGAGCGCTTACTGTGTGCAGAGCACTGGACTAAGCGCTTGGGAAGTCCACGTTGGCAACATCTAGAGACAGTCCCTACCCAACAGTGGGCTCACAGCCTAGAAGGGGGAGACAGACAACGAAACAAAACATATTAACAAAATAGAATAAATATGTACAAATACAGTGCTCTGCATTCATTCATTCATTCAATCATATTTATTTAGCGCTTACTGTGTGCAGAGCACTGTACTAAGCGCTTGGGAAGTACAAGTCGGCAACATATAGAGACGGTCCCTACCCAATAGCGGGCCCACAGTCTTAAAGGGGGAGTCTCTGGACCCCAGTGGGGATTAAGATTGTGAGTCCTATGGGGGACAGGGATTACCTTGTGTCTACCCACACAGCATGGCTCAGTGGAAAGATCCCGGGCTTTGGAGTCAGAGGTCATGGGTTCAAATCCTGCCAATTGTCAGCTGTATGACTGTGGGCAAGTCACTTCACTTCTCTGGACCTCAGTTACCTCAACTGTAAAATGGGGATTAGTACTGTGAACCCCCTGTGGGACAACCTGATATAATAATAATGGTATATGTTAAGTGCTTACTATGTGCAAAGCACTGTTCTAAGTGCTGGGGACGTTACAAGGTGATCAGGTTGTCCCATGGGGGACTCACAGTTTTAATCCCCATTTTACAGATGAAGGAACTGAGGCCCAGAGAAGTGAAGTGACTTGCCCAAAGTCACACAGCTGACAGTTGGCGGAGCTGGGATTTGAACCCATGACGTCTGACTCCAAAGCCCGGGCTCTTTCCACTGAGCCACGCCTTGTAACCTCCCCAGCGCTTATTCTATTTATTTTATTTGGTTTATATGTTTTGTTTTGTTGTTTGTCTCCCCTTTCTAGACTGTGAGACTGCTGTTGGGTAGGAACTGTCTCTAGATGTTGCTAACTTGGACTTCCCAAGCGCTTAGTACAGTGCTCTGCACACAGTAAGCACTCAATAAATACGATTGAATGAATGAATGAACAGTGCTTTGCACATAGTAAGCGCTTAATAAATGCCATTATTATTATTATTATTATTACTCCAGTGCTCAGTACAGTGCCTGTCACATAGTAAAAGCTTAACAAGTATCACCATTATTATTATTAATTATTAGTGACTGTCTGGAGAGGTTGGCCCTTCCTTAGCTCCATCTATTTGACTCTTCATCCTTACAAGTAAGAACACGCGGACAGCTCGGCTCCCCGTTCTTCCCCAGCTCGCCCAACCCCCTCCTCAAAGTGGTCACCGGAATATAAAAGACGGGAAGTTGCCTTCCCAGCTAATCCCCGGGACGGCTCGGGAAGTGTGCAAGTCCCGACTGGTTACCCTGCTCCAGGCCACTGGCAAGTTCAACTTTGAATAGGAAATAGGATGGCTTAGTGGATAAACCTCAGGCCTGAAAGTCAGGAGGACTTGGGTTCTAATCCTGATTCTGCCACTCGTCTGCCCTGGGCAAATCATTTTCATTCATTCAATCATATTTATTGAGTGCTTACTGTGTGCAGAGCACTGTACTAAGTGCTTGGGAAGTCCAAGTTGGCAACATATAGAGACGGTCCCTACCCAACAGTGGGCTCACAGTCTAGTAGGGGGAGACAGACAAGACAAAACATATTAACAAAATAAAATAAATAGAATAAATATGTCCTAGCTAGCTCTCTTCCTCCCTTCAAGGCCCTACTGAGAGCTCACCTCCTCCAGGAGGCCTTCCCAGACTGAACCCCTTCCTTCCTCTCCCCCTTGTCCCCTTCTCCATCCTCCCATCTTACCTCCTTCCCTTCCCCACAGCACCTGTATATATGTATATATGTTTGTACATATTTATTACTCTATTTATTTATTTATTTTACTTGTACATATCTATTCTATTTATTTTATTTTGTTAGCATGTTTGGTTTTGTTTTCTGTCTCCCCCTTTTAGACTGTGAGCCCACTGTTGGGTAGGGACTGTCTCTATATGTTGCCAACTTGGACTTTTCAAGAGCTTAGTACAGTACTCTGCACACAGTAAGCGCTCAATAAATATGATTGATTGATTGATATGTACAAATAAAACAGAGTAATAAATACGTACAAACATATATACATATATACAGGTGATGTGGGGAGGGGAAGGAGGCGCATTTGACAAAATGTTCTGTTCCAGATCAGAGTCGGAGATCTGGACTGGGGGCAGAGATGGGAAAATCCATGACAACCCTGGGAGCCACGCCGTGCGTGTGGACGTCACTCGGTAAGTCGTATTTGTTGAGCGTTCTGTGCTCTGAGCACTGCACTTAACTTCTCTGTGCCTCAGTTCCCTCAACTGTAAAATGGGGATTAAGACTGTGAGCCCCACGTGGGACAACCTGATCACCTTGTACCCCCCCAGCGCTTAGGACAGTGCTTTGCACATAGTAAGCGCTTAACAAATGCCATCATTATTATTATTATTACTACTGAATGCTTGCGAGAGTACAGTGGAACGATATCCAGTCATTCGTTCATTCAATCATATTTATTGAGAGCTTCGAGCACTGTACTAAGTGCTTGGGAAGTCCAAGTTGGCAACATATAGAGACGGTCCCAACTTCTAGAAGACTCATCCAGGGATGAGCTCCTCTTCTTGGAACATGACCTCGACTTCCCTCATCACCGCTACCCTCCACCCAGGAGAGGTCCACTGACGCGGATCTGAGGGTGGGATTTGCACTGGAAGGCTATTCCTACATACATTCCCCGCCCACAGCGAGCTTACACTCTAGAGGGCTTGTGTTGGCCCGTGTGCTTGTGTACGTGCGGGTAAGTATCTCTGGGTGGTGGGGTGGGGCGGGGCAAGCTGCCAGGCCCGCAATATGGTGTGGGCAATTGCGTGCCAGCAGGCATCTCGTCACCCCCGCCCCGGGCCACGTCTGAGCAGGAAGCCAAATTCGGGGCGGGAATCTCCCTCTGGTCAGCGGCTGCCTGGCTCCCTTCCAGGAAATCTTCTGGGCCAGTGGGAGGGGTCCGGATGCCCTCTTTGCCACGGGACTGCTCAGTAACCCTGGGCAAGCCTCTTTACCCTGCTGGGCCTTGCTGGCTTCAGCTGCGAAATGGGGAGAATGATCAATCAGTCGACCAATCATTCATTCATTCATTCAATCGTATTTATTGAGCGCTTGCTGTGTGCAGAGCGCTGTACTAAGCACTTGGGAAGTACAAGTTGGCAACGTATAGAGATGGTCCCTACCCAACTGCGGGCTCACAGTCTAGAAATCGCATTTATCGAGCGCATCAAGCAATCGTATTTATTGATTGCTTACTGTGTGCTTTACTAGTGCTGCCATGCAGAGAAGCAGGGTGGCTCAATGGAAAGAGCCTGGGCTTTGGAATCATTCATTCATTCAATCGTATTTATTGAGTGCTTACTGTGTGCAGAGCACTGTACTAAGCGCTTGGGAAGTCCAAGTTGGCAACATATAGAGACGGTCCCTACCCAACAGTGGGCTCACAGTCTAGAAGGGGGAGACAGAGAACAAAACAAAACATATTAACAAAATAAAATAAATAGAATAAGTATGTGGTCAGTGGTCATGAGTTCAAATCCCAGCTCCGCCACTTGTCAGCTGTGCGACTTTGGGCAAGTCACTTCACTTCTCTGTGCCTCAGTTACCTCATCTGTTAAAATGGGGGTTAAGAATGTGAGCCCCATGGGACAACCTGATCACCTTGTAACCTCCCCAGTGCTTAGAACAGTGCTTGACACATAGTAAGTGCTTAATAAATGTGATTATTATTCCTATTACTAAGAGCTTGGGAGAGTCCAATATAACAGAGTTGGTAGATGTTCCTTGCCCACGGTGAGTTTACAATCTAGAGGGGGAGACAGACATTAATGTAAGTAAATAAATTACGGCTATGTAAGTAAGTGCTGTGGGGCTGAGGGAGTAGTGAATAAAGGGGAGAAATCCAAGAGCAAGGGGGACACGTAAGGGAGTGGGAAAAGAGGAAATTCCTTCTTGAGCCTAGCTATGGTGGGACGGTGGCTGAGATTCCTAATTGGGAATGAGTTGTTCTGGCCATTCCCCGGGCTCACCAATTCTCCTCCACCTCAGGCTTGAATAATTGGTATAATTCAAACAATCCAACTGGACCGACTGTTTTCTATTTCCCCAGAGAAGGAGGAAAGGGCATCCCCCTTCAGGAGGAGAGAGTTAGGGTTGGCCACCACCTGAAAGAGGAAGAGCTGTTGAGCCCTCATACCTCCTGACTCTAAACCTGTTAATGCCGCGCGTCCATTCGTTCATTCAATCATATTTATTGAGTGTTTACTGTGTGCAGAGCACTGTACTAAATGCTTGGGAAGTACAGTTCAGCAACAACTAGAGACTATCCCTGCCCACAACAGGCTCACAGTCTAGAAGGGGGGAGACGGACATCAAAACAAGTAAACAGGTCCGAACAAGCTCGTTCCCTACCTGCACTTATCTTTCTACATCCGTCTTTCCTGTAAGAGTGAAAACAGCTGGCGGGCAGGGCGTGTAAATTCAATGTTTGTACTTCCCATGTACCCTTAGCAAATTATACTATCCTTCTAAACTGGAAGCTTCCTCTAGACTAAGCTCATTTGGGGCAGGGAACACGGAAAGAGCACAGGCTTTGGAGTCAGAGGTCATAGGTTCAAATCCCAGCTCCGCCACTTGTCAACTGTATGACTTTGGGCAAGTCACTTGACTTCTCTGGGCCTCAGTTCCCTCATCTGTAAAATGGGGGTTAAGACTGTGAGCCCCACGTGGGACAACCTGATCACCTTGTATCCCCCCAGCGCTTAGAACAGTGCTTTGCACATAGTAAGCGCTTAACAAATGTCATTATTATTATTATTATTATTAACATATCTGCCGACTTTTGGATTGTACACTCCCAAACTCATAATCCAGTCCTCTGCACCCAGGAAGGGCACAATAAATGCCATTGATGATGATGATAATGATGCTAATGATGCACCCGCTAGGCATTCAATAAATCCTATTATTACTACTACTACTGCTACTACACTCCTCTTAATATTACTCTTATTACTACGGCCATCACCACTTGTCTTATACTGTCGAGTCATGTCCGACCCATAACGACGCCATGGACACAGCTCTGCCAGAACGCCCCGCTCTCCATCCTCAATTGTTCCAGTAGTAGATCCATAGACTTTTCTTGGTAAAAATCTGGAGTTGGTTTACCATTGTCTCCTTCCGCACAGTAAACTTGAGTCTCCGCCCTCGACTCTCTCCAATGCCGCTGCTGCTGCCCAGCACAGGTGAGTTTGGAGCACTTAGAACAGTGCTTTGCACATAGTAAGCGCTTAATAATTGCCATCATTATTATTATTATTGGGACTTGTAGCAGATGGCCTTCCACTCACTAGCCACTGCCCAAGCTAGGAATGGAGTGGGTAGGCCTCTGCTTGACTCTCCCTCCCTTAGTCGAGACTGGTAGAGGACTGGAAACTCTCCAGGAGCGACCCTGAGAGGGGGGCTATTACCACCACTACTACTATTCTATCATTACTACTAACTTCTACTACTATAAGTGTGGCTTAGTGGAAAGTCAGAGGTCGTGGGTTCCGATCCTGGCTCCGCCACTTGTCAGCTGTGTGACTTGGGGCAAGTCACCAAACTTCTCTGTGCCTCAGTTACCTCATCTGGAAAATGGGGATTAAGACTGTGAGCCCCATCTGGGACAACCTGATAACCTTGTATCTCCCCCCAGTTCTTAGAACAGTGCTTGGCACATAGTAAGTGCTTAACAAATACCATCCCGTTATTACTATTAGTTCTTACTACTACCAATGATTACTACTGCTACTATTATAACTAATTACTCCCCCGATTACTACTGCTACTACCACTATTACTACTGCTATTGCTACAACCACCACCAAGGCGCCTGCAATTGACAGACGCCAACTTCTCAGGATTCGTATGTTTTAGTCCTATAGTTCTGCCTTGTCATTTTTCTCTATCCTTGTGCTGAACAGTTGTGTTCATTTTGTAAACTCCCCCTGGGAGTGGATTGTGTCTTGCTTGTCCTCTGTCACCCCCGGAAGCTCGCAGGTTCCAAAGGCCCGGGTATGCCACCAGCGTTGTTGGACGAGAGAGGGAATCGGATGGCCTGAGGGTGACCGGAACTGTTTTAAGAGCAGGAGAGACCACCGGCTGCGGCAGGGGTGGGGGTGGAATGGGATGTTTTGCCTGGAGGTAGGGAATGGGGGGGTCCCTCTCATCCTTCCCAGAATGCCATTACCCTAGCGGATGGATAATAGGAGAACGGCACTTCAGCACGGCTGGCTGGCAGAAGGGGAGGAAGATCGGGCCTATTAGTGACTGAAGCCATACGTGATGTTTTAGTTGGAGTGGTGGGGTTATCTGTTACTGCCCCTGCTGCTAACCATTAGCTAACTCCCTTCCTCTCCGGGGACACTGACCCTTTGGGCCCAATTTCCTCTCCCTCTGTGGCTTCCCGGGCCCCTGGAATACCACCCGGCAGATATTAAAAACAAACAGAGAACTCCTCACCTCCCCCGGGGAGAGGCAGGGAGGCCAGCACATCCAAACACCAGCTGGAGATCACCACCAGGACGGGAGGGGACGGGATCCTCTGGGTGTCACAGCCCCCGCTTGCTGGACCTCATCCCAGCTCCAGATGTTCTGCCGGGCCCCCCTCCCCAGTAGTCATGCTACTGGTTAAGCGATAGAGCATGGCCCTGGGAGCCGAGGACCTGGGTTCTAATCCCGGCTGCACCATTTGTCCGCCGAGTGGCCCTCGGCAAATCACTTCACTTCTCTGGCCCTCAGTTCCTTCATTAGGACTGTGAGCCCCTTATGGGACATGGACTGGGTCCAACTGATTACTTTGTTTCTGCTCCGGAGCTTTTAACAGTGCATGGCACATAGTAAGCGCTTAACAAATACCATAGGGGGGAAAAAAGCTGTGTTGAGCACAGGATTTCAGGTTGGCCATAGTCTCTATCCCACATGGAGCTCACAGTCTTAGAGAAAGGTATTTCATTCCCATTTTACAGGTGAGGAAACTCAGGCACAGAACAGGCAAGTAACTCTGATCCCCAGGACCAACCATGCTTTTTTTATGAGGCCAGAGATCAGACACAGTCCCTGCCCAACACAGGTCCCCCAGAGACTCATTCCTGAATTCATCCCCTCTCCCAGCCCCACAGCACTTACTTACATATCCGTAATTTTATTTATATCAATGTCTGTCTCCCCGTCTAGACTGTAAGCTTGTTGTGGGCAGGGAATGTGTCCATTATATTGTTATATTGTGCTCTCCCCAGGGCTTAGTACAGTGCTCTGCAAACTGTAAGTGCTCAATAAGTACGATTGACTGACCGGGTAAAGAAGCCAATAACAACAATCCTCCCCATCCCTGTCTCCCCAAGACCGTGCTTGCTCCCCTGTGGATTTTCTCTTTATTTTCTCTTTATTTTTCTTTCTTGTTCTTCAGTTGGCCTAGCTGCTGAATCCCATCCTACCCCCGGGGAGTGGGCCACCATTGGCGCTACCACTGTTGAGAAACAGCGTGGCCTAGACAGTCAGTCAATCAAATTTACTGAGCCCTTACTTTGTGCAGAACACTGTACTAAACACTTGGGAGAGGACAATAGAACAATCTAACAGACCCATCTCCTGTCCACAGCAAGCTTACAGTCAGTCAGTCTTTTTTTTTGTAAAATGGGGATTAAATCCTACATCCTCCTATTTAGACCATGAGCTCTATATGGGACAGGGACTGTGTCCAACTGAAATATCTTGTATCTACCCCAGGGCTTAGAACATTCATTCATTCAATCGTATTTATTGAGCGCTTACCATGTGCAGAGCACTGTACTAAGCGCTTGGGAAGTCCAAGTCGGTAACATATAGAGACTGTCCCTACCCAACAGCGGGCTCATAGTCTAGAAGGGGGAGACGGACAACAAAACAAAGCATGTCGACGGGTGTCATAATCGTCAGAACAAATAGAATTAAATCAATCAATTGTATTTATTGAGCACTCACTGTGTGCAGAGCACTGTACTAAGCGCTTGGGAAGTACAAGTTGGCAACACATAGAGACAGTCCCTACCCAACAGTGGGCTCACTGTCTAAAAGGGGGAGACAGAGAACAAAACCAAACATACTAACAAAATAAAATAAATAGAATAGATATGTACAAGTAAAATAAATAAATAAATAGAGATAAATAAATAAATAGAGATAAATAAATAAATAGAGATAAATAAGTAAATAAATAAATAGAGATAAATAAATAAATAAATAAATAAATGGAAATAAATAAATAAATAGTGATAAATAAATAAATAAATAGAGCTATATGCACATCATTAACAAAATAAATAGAATAGTAAATATGTACAAGTAACAGTGCTTGGGCCTTAGAGAGCATTTGACAAATATTACTACTGTTACTACTAATGATAAAAAAAAAAAGGACAGAAAACCCAGCTGGTTGGGATGAGGGGCTGAGGTGGGCGAGGAGACGGGGTCGGGGGAGAACCGGCTTGGGGTGGGCGGCGTGCTGGGAACTGGAGTGGGCAAGGCGATGCTAGTGTGCTGGAATATTAGGTGAGGAGAGGATGAGGAAAGGCAAAGAGGGGCCGGAAGGGAGAGGGATTACCCATCTGTCAAATCCGCAGATGCGGAAAACCAAGCCCGAATTGCTTCTCCAGGAAGTGGTTTCCACCGGGCTCTTGCGGAATTTTCAAGACTTCCCTCCCCATCTGTAAGACTCGAGCCCCACGTAGGACATGGACTGCGTGCAACCTGATTAGCTCGTTTCTACTCTTCTGCTCTGTACAGTGCCCGGCACAGAGTAAGCACTAAACAGATACCATCAGAAAAAAATAAAAGTTCTTCCTTATGTCTAATCCCCATCCTTTATGCTGCATTTGAAGTCCATTTCCTCATGCTCAGTGATCAAAACAGATAGAGATCAAAGAATGAGCTGTGTGTTCTGGGACCTTGGGCAAGTCACTTAACCTGTCGTTGCCTCAGTGACCTTATCTGTAAAGTGGGGATTAAGACTGTGATCCCCATGTGGGACACGGACTGTATCCAACTTGATTAACTCATATCCACCCCAGCTCTTAGTACAGTGCCTGGCACATAGTAAGTGCTAAATAAATACTGTTAAAATACAGAGTTCACTGAGAACTATGCAGAGAGAGAATTTTTCCCAGGCGTTGGCATCCTGGTCTGAGCCTCTGATTGGCATGGAGAGCTGACTAACAATAATAGTAATAATAATGATGACAATAATAATAACAACAGTAACAATACTTGTGGTATTTGTTAAGTGCTTACTATGTTCCTGGCACTGTACTAAAAGTTCACTGGGGGGGATACAAGCAAATCGAATTGGTCACATTCCCAGTCCCACATGGGGCTCCGCACTCTTAATCCCCATTTTACAAATGGGACAACCTGATCACCTTGTAATCTTCCCAGCGCTTAGAACAGTGCTTTGCACATAGTAAGCGCTTAGTAAATGCCATAAAAAATGAGGTAACTGAGGCCCAGAGAATAATAATAATGATGGTATTTGTTAAGCGCTTACTATGTGCCAAGCACTGTTCTAAGCACTGGGGTGGATACAAGGTAATCAGGTTGTCCCACGTGGGGCTCATGGTCTTAATCCCCATTTTACAGATGAGGTAACCGAGGCACAGAGAAGGTAAGTGACTCGGCCAAAGTCACACAGCTGAGTGGCAGAGCTGGGATTAGAACCCTCGACCTCTGACTCCCAAGCCCGGGCTCTTTCCACTGAGCTGCGCTGCTTCTCTAAGTAAGAAGTGAAGTGCCTTGCCCAAAGTCACACAGCAGATGAGTGGCGGAGGTGGGATTCACTCATTCATTCATTCAATCGTATTTATTGAGCGCTTGCTGTGTGCAGAGCACTGTACTAAGCGCTTGGGAAGTCCAAGTTGGCAACATATAGAGACGGTCCCTACCCAACAGCGGGCTCACAGTCTAGAGGAGGGAGACAGGCAACAAAACAAAACATATTACAAAATAAAAGAAATAGAATAAATATGTACTAATAAAATAAATAAATAGAGTAATAAATACATACATACATATATACATATATCCAGGTGCTGTGGGGAGGGGAAGGAGGTAAGGCGGGGGGGATGGAGAGGGGGGCGAGGGGGAGAGGAAGGAGGGGGCTCCTGGAGGAGGTGAGCTCTCAGTAGGGCCTTGAAGGGAGGAAGAGAGCTAGAGGATTAGGGAGGATTAGAACCCAGGGCCTTCTGACATGCAGGCCCATGACAAGAGCTGCTCGGGGCTGGGACTGGAGGTTCTGTGTCCCTCTCCCCATCATCCCTCCCCCGTCCCGCCTGGCGGACTGCCCTGAGGGCCGCCAGGATAATCACACCATGTGGGCCAGACCCGGGATGGCCAAGACCCAAGAGGCGCTCTGTCTCTACCCGGTTCCTGCTGACAGAGGCCTTCCAAAGATGACCGGTAGCCCGTGGCCACAGAACAGCTGGCTGGCACCGATTTAAGACTCCGGGAGAAAGTGTGGGATCGCCCACAGGACAGTTCCTTTCTGCTCGGAGCAGACTGATTGATGAGATGGTGAAATATACTGCTGGGAAGTGATACGACCACAGCCCCTCCTGACGTCAGGCCTCACGGTCCCTTCTGTATTGTTCATGCTGCTTCTTTCATGCCATCATGTTTATTTGGCACTTACTGTGTGCAGAGCGCTGTACTTGGGAGAGTACAATATAACAATAAGCAGACACATTCTCTGCCCACAACGAGCTTACAGTCTCAAGCGTCTACCCCGGTGCTCAGTACAGTGCCTGGTCCATACTAAACACTCGATAAATGCCCCAACTATCATTATCATCACCCTTTTCCCATTTTCCCCATTCTTTCCCTCCCTCCCACTCCAGCCCTCCCGTGGTCCATTTCTGGCAAGGGGAGAGATGCCAAAATGACCCTTTCCCATCTCCTGGCTCTCCAGAGGCTCCAGGGAACCACGAGGAGATTAACTCAAAGATCTGAGCTCCGAAGAAAGACAGCCGATTCAGTGACCGGCAATAACCCGGGGCGGGCTGAATGCTAAGATAAGAGTAATCAAATTTCACGCTGCTTAGCTTCTCGAGAGAGTCGCTGCGGCTGCGGATGGAAATTTCCCACCCACCCCCAGCTTTGGCACGGGGGCCAGCCTGCTGGTGAACCTTCCAGGCTGTCGTGGGCAACGCCTGGACCCCACGTGACAAGAGCCGAGCACCCCGGCCTCCCCGGCGGGCCACGTGAGAGGTGCCAAGACGGCCGAGGGCATCTCGTTACGGGCCAGAGAGTCTCCCAGATGTGGGTGCTAGACTGCTTCTACTTCTGGAATCACTCAGTATGTATCATGGGGGCGTTCTAGGTGCTCAAACCACTGGTCTCGGCTTTGGGGGAGTATAGAGACTCGATTAGACCCAGTTCCTGCCCTCAAGGAGTTTCTAGTCGAATTGCGGTGGAGGGGAGTCACCATGACGGGGGTTGGAACTGGTCATTTGGGGAGAACGATGGTCGTGGGTTCTACTTCTGCCTCCGCCACTTGCCAGCTGTGTGACTCTGGGCAAATCACTTAACTTCTCTGTGCCTCAGTTCCCTCATCTGTAAAATGGGGATGAAGACTGTGAGCCCCACGTGGGACAACCCGATCCCCTCGTGTATCTTTGTTCTCTGTCTCCCCCTTTTAGACTGTGAGCCCACTGTTGGGTAGGGACTGTCTCTATATGTTGCCAACTTGTACTTCCCAAGCGCTTAGTACAGTGCTCTGAACTCAGTAAGCGCTCAATAAATACGATTGATTGATTGATTGATTGTATCTCCTCCAGCGCTTAGAACAGTGTTTGACACATAGTAAGCGCTTAACAAATACCAAAATTATTATTATTAACGAGAGAGGGAATCAATTCCTGAAGGAGGCAGGTTGTGGGCCAAGAACCGAAAACCGGGGCAGGCCGGGGAGAATTCAGCAAGCCCGAGGGATGGAGAGGGTGGGGAAGCCGGGGGTGGGGGGAAGATTGGCTACTGTCTGAGAGCTAAAGCTTAAGAGGCATAGCAATGAGTCTGGGGTCTTTGTCTCCAGGTCACGGGTTCTAGCGGGATCTCGGAGGCAGCGAGTCCGAGACGGATGTCCGACGGTTCATTCATTCATTCAATCGTATTTATTGAGCGCTTACTGTGTGCAGAGCACTGTACTAAGCGCTTGGGAAGCCCAAGTTGGCAACATATAGAGATGGTCCCTACCCAACAGCGGGCTCACAGTCTAGAAGGGGGAGACAGAGAACAAACAAAACATATTAAGAAAATAAAATAAATAGAATACCTGTCAGGTCCCGTTACGTCAGCTCCCGGTTGACGTAACGGGAGCTGGCAGGTGCCGCCTGACGCCGGCCGAGCAGGTGGAGAGTCAGAAACGCTAATGGGACCGCGGGCCGGTGGTGTTGTTGGGACCGCTCGGCCCAGAGAAAGAGGACAGCCCTTTGGGGAAGACCCCAGGAAGGCGGGAGGGCCTCGTCTCTGGAATTGGCAAGGCAACAGAAGCAGCGTGGCCCAGTGGGTAGGGACTGGTAATCAGAAGGACCTGAGTTCTAATCCCACCTCTGCCACTTGTCTGTCGGGTAAATCGCTTCACTTCTCTGGGCCTCAGTGACCTCATCTGTCAAATGGGGATAAAGACTGTGAGCCCCATGTGGGACAGGGACTGTGTCCAACCCAATTACTTTCCATCTACCCCAGCTCTTAGATCCTCAGTGGTGCCGGGGATAGCAACTCTGCTGTCCAAGTCCAGAAGGCCAGCATGTCCTCGGGAGCTGGATGGCAGGGCTCCAAGCTGAGCCAAGCCCAAGCCTGTAGTGGCTACCAGGCCTGATAATATATATATATTTTTATGGCATTTGTTAATCACTTACTATACTAAGCACTGGGGTAGATGATACAGGCTAATCAGGTTGGACGCAGCCATCTCCATTTTACAGATAAGGGAACTGAGGCTCAGAGAGGTGAATTGCTTGCCCAAGGTCAAACAGCAGACAAGTGGCGGAGTGGGGATTAGAACCCAGGTCCTTTCAACACCTAGGTCTGTGCTCTCTTCGCTAGGCAAAGAAATTCCTCTTGGACAGGTCCTGCTTTTATATTCCTAAACAGTTCTTCATCGGGGATGTCGCTGGCCCTCATCTGTGAGGTGTGGCGGAGACAGGGATTATCTCCCTGACTTGACAGACGGAGAAATCGAGGCACCTTTGGTCATGCGGAGGGCTTGGGTAGGATTCCCCGAGGTCCATCCACACCCCTGAGCTTGGCCCGGATCAGGTCACGTCCCAGGTTGTGAGGGACCTGGCTGACCACAGGATGATCCAGCCTTCCCGGAGGGCTGAAGAGGCGTAACCTGGGTGGGCGAAAATAACACTATCAGGCCACGCTAAAATGGCTTAACTGTTTTAGGCTGACGTAGAGACGAGAGCAACCGACAGGCTGACCGGACTGACCGGGCCCTGAGGCATCAGGTGGCCTGAGAGGGGAAGAGGCCCCACAGAGAACGGTTGCAGCTGCAAACTAGAGCACAGATTGCACAAGGCCTCAGACTGTCCCAGAGAACGACCCGAACCTCCATCTTGGCTGAACTCTTCAGGCGGGGCAGAATTTCAAGGGACTCTGGTGTCCACCCCCCTTTCCGGATTTGTAGTGTAGGTGCCGAGAGGCTGAGGGTGGGGAAAATAAAGGGTACAAATCCAAGCGCAAGGGCGTGGTAGAAGAGAGAAGGAGTTGGGGAAATGAGGCCTCTTGGAGGAGATGTGATTTTTAATATAGCTTTGACAGGGGGGAGAGTGAAGATCTGTCCGATATGAAGAGGGAGAGACCAGAAGTAGGATGTGGGTGAGCAGTGGGTGCAGAGATAGATGATACTCAGGTGGTTCAGACAGGTAGAGCTGGAGTCGAAAAGCCAGCCAGACCCTGACGAGTAAAGACAGCAGTTGGGGTTACAGGAAGTGGGGAGTACTCTCTCATGGGAAGAGCGTGGCCTAGTGGAAAAATAATAATAATAATGATAGCATTTATTAAGCGCTTACTATATGAAAAGCACTGTTCTCAGCACTGGGGAGGTTACAAGGTGATCAGATTGTCCCACCGGGGGCTCACAGTCTTCACCCCTATTTTACAGATGAGGTAAGACCTGGGTTCTAATCCTAGCTCTGCCACGTGCTTGCTGTGTGACCTTGGGCAATTCACTTACCTTCTCCGTGCCTCAGTTCCCTCCTCTGCAAGATGGGCATTCAATGCCTATTCTCCTGCTTAGATTGTGGGCCTCATTATCGTGTATTTACCCTAGTGCTTAGCACAGTGCTTGGTATATTAGTAAGCACTTGACAAATGCCACAGTTATTACTATTACAATGCTATCTTAATCCTTTTTGTCAGCTGTCTCTCCCATTATCTTGTAAGTCCCTTGAGGGCAAGGAATATGTTGTCTTGCTTCTAGTGCATTCGCCCAAGTGCTTAGTATACTACATGTAGAAGTACTCAATAAATAACACCGATTGATTCGTTGATTGATTGAAAGTGATCAGTGGAATGGTAGAGCTGGAGAATGGGCTGACAGGCTTGTGGGGAGAGGGAAAGGAGCTGTGATTGTTCTGAATAATATTAGTAATAATAACGATAATGATAACAACAACACTAATAAACAATGGCATCTGTTAAGCACTTACTATATGCCAAACACGGTATTAAGCACTGGAGTAGATGCAATACAATTAGATCAGACACTGTTCCCGTTCTATGTGGGCCCCCAGACTAAGGGAGGGGGAGAGCAGGTATCTAATCCCCATTTTACAGATGAGGAAACCGAGGTGCAGTGAAATTAAATGACCTGCCCAATGTCACACAGCGGGCAAGGAACGGAACTGGAATTAGAGCCCAGGTCTTCTGACTCCCAACCAAGAGAAGGTTGAAGATGGAGAAGGAGTGGGGAGACTGAGTCATGGTCGGTACTAATCTCCAAAGATTCTTACACAGAGGAGGGGGTTTTGTCTATTCTTCAGCTCCTCCCGGAGACGAGGAGCTGGGCGGGCTGGCTTGGAAGGTAGTCCTTCTCTGGACAAGTCATGCCCGGTCCTGCCTAGAGACAGGGGCATGGATAAGATGACCTCTCGAGGGTCCCACAGCCTGAGGAGTGAATGATTGGCTGGCTGCCTTCTCATTCAATCGTATTTATTGAGCGCTTACTGTGTGAAGAGCACTGTACTAAGCGCTTCTCGTACTCCTGGTCCTGGGTACTTTGACCTCCAGGCTTTGATCCTTCCCCAGACAGGGACTCCTGGAGTCCAGTCCCCGGCGCTGACATTGTAATGACTGTGAATGCTAATCCCCACACTGACCTCTCTCTCTCTCTCTCTCTCTCTCTCTGTTTTACTTCAATCGAGAATAATAAGCCCTTTTAATTTAGGAAATAACACGGTGTCCGCTGGGGAGCTTTCGAGCTGACTGACAGGGCTGCCTGTCTGATGTGATGGCTCGCCACCCCACCCCGGGCAGGGACACAGACCTGTGCTCCCGGCTGACCTCCCAGGAATGATTCAGCTCCCTGGAGGTCTCGGGGGACAAAGAGACCCTCGGGGCTCCCTCGCCTCCCCACCCCGAGGGAAAGGCATAGCGGTGCCAAGGCAGAGAAAGCCCTCCCGCACCACCTGAGCTGTAGGCTTCCCTGAGAATGTCAGGAATGTCAGGGAATGGGCAGTCAGCTGACCTTGCAGCAGGAGGGATAAGGTCAGACATCGGGAAGAACTTCCTGCTGACTAGAGCCATGGATGGTGTGACCCATTGACCGGACTCAGCCCTGATAGGCCCAGCACTGGAGGGCAAAGGAGGAAAGAAAGTGGGTAAGCTCACCTGAAACCACCCCCATTCCCTCTACAGTTCTCTCCCCATAAAGTTCCCACCCCATGGTAACAGCTGGGAATTCTCCTTGGCCTCGTGCACCAGGTGGTTCAGGTGAGATCTGTGGGTTCCAGATCCTTCTCCTTCTCTTCTTCTTCCTCTTTTTCTTCCTCTTCTTCTTTTCTTCTTCCTCTTCTTCTCCTTCTCCTCCTTCTCCCCCCACATCCTCCTCTTCTCCTCCTCCTTCTCCCCCCACCTCCTCCTCTTCTCCTCCTTCTTCTCCTCTTTCTCCTCCTCCTCCTCCTCTTCTCCTCTTTCTTCTCCCCCCCTCCTTTTTCTCCTCCTCCTCTTCCTTGTTGTGGGCAGGGAATGTGTCTTGTTTATTGTTATATTGTACTCTCTCAAGCACTTAGTACAGTGCCCTGCACATAGTAAGTGCTCAACAAATATGATTGTCTGATTGATTAATCCGCCTCCTCCCCCTTCTCCTCCTCAATCGATCAATCAGTGGTATTTATTGAGTGCTTACTGTGTGCAGAGCACTGAATTAAGCACTTGGGAGAGTAATACACCTCATCTTCTTCCTCTTCTACTTCTTCCTCCTCCTCCTCCTCCCCTCTCCCTTCTCCTCTTCCTTCTCCTCTTCCTCCTTTTCTCTTCCTCTTCCTAATCCTCCTCCTCTTCAGTCAATCAACCAATGATATTTACTGAATGCTTACCATGTGCAGAGTACTGTATTAAGCACTTGAGAGAAGAATCCTCCTCATCTTCCTCCTCCTCCTCCTCTTCCTTCTCATCATCCTTCTCCTCTTCTTCCTCCTCATCATCCTTCTCCTCCACCCGCCCCCGGAATTCATACTGGTCTCCTGGGGTTCTCTCCAGCCCAGTGCACACATGGCTGGCCGCCCTTGGCTGGAGCCTTGATTGCCTCTTGCATATTACTGTTGAAACTTGCTTTGCCTTGAATCCAAAGAAAGAGGGATTGTTTTGGTGTGTACTTTTGGTGTGCGTCAAGTTACACAAAGGACTTCAAGGGATCCAACCCTCTGTGTCTCCTGCTTGTGTTTGCAAGAACCCACCACCCCCAAAGCACTGGGCCCAAGGAGGCTGATTTTTTACTCCAAACACCCTGGCACAGCCTCCCACCCCAACTTTTGGCCTGTGATGCTGACATGATAGCATTGTGGGTTGGGAATGTGTCTGTTTATTCTTGCATTGTACTCTCCCAAGTGCTTAGTACAGTGCACTGACACAGTCAGTGCTCGTAATATGCTTTGACTAACTAACTGTTAGAGCCCAGGGCCTGGATAAGTGGGCTGCAGCGAAAGGGATTGAGGTGAGATATTCAGAAGGACTTCCCTGGTTAGAAGCAGGGCTAAGGGTCGATAATAATAATAATGATGGCATTTATTAAGCACTTACTATGTGCCAAGCACTGTTCTAAGCACTGGGGAGGTTACAATGCGATCAGGTTGTCCCACAGGGGGCTCACAGTCTTCATCCCCATTTTACAGATGAGGGAACTGAGGCACAGAGAAATGAAATGACTTACCCAAAGTCACCCGGCTGACAATTGGCGGAGCCAGGATTTGAACCCAGCACCTCTGACTTCAATGCCCGGGCTCTTTCCACTGAGCCACACTGCTTCTCTAAGGTTGATGCTTGTGGAGAGATCTCTGGAGGAAGGGGAGTTGGGGAGGCAGAGGGGATGGAGCGCTGATGAGGAGGTGGGGGAAGGACACGGGGAAATAAGGAGCCATCGATCAATAAATCAACAGTATTTGTTGAGTTCTTACTGTGTGCAGAACACTGTACTAAGAGGTTGGAGAGCACAATAACGAAGGAATCGAATCCAATCAGTGGTATTTACTATGAGCTGACTGTGGGTGGAACTCTGTACTAAGCGCTTGGGCGAGTACAGTATAATAGAGGTGATAGACAAGATCCCCGCTTTCAAGGAGCTCGCAGTCTAGCTGGGGGAGACAGATATGAAAATAAATTGTTGATAGGGGAAGCAATAGAATATAAGAATATGTATGTTAGCCCTATAGGCGGGGATAGAGTGAATGCCTAAATGTTTAGGGAATGGAACTATGTGCATAGGTGATGTAATAGAGATGGGAAGAGGATGGGGATAATCAGGGAAGGCTGCCTGGAGGAGATGGAATTTTTTTAGTAGCGCTTTGAAGATGGGAAAGACTGTTGTTCTGATGGATATGAAGGGAGAAGGAGTGGCAAGCAAGAGCGAGGGTTTGAACAAGGGGTTGATCGCAGGACAGCCGAGATTGTTGCAAGATTATTGTTGTTGTTGCAAGACAGGCACAGAGGAGAGGTTGCTGTTAGAGGAGCAAAGCATGTCGGTGGAGGTAGAGTGGAGTGAGCATAGGGTGGGGCGGGAGAGAGAGCTGACTGAGATCTGAGCAGGCTGAATCGGACCTTTGGAACCTGGAGATTTTGGAAAAGAAATTCCCACTGGACTGGATGATCCCTTAGATTCTCTTCCCTCCTTAGGGCCGTTCGGGTTCCACTTATTTAGAAGTCCCCTGCCTGACAGAAGTTGGGAAGAAGAGCAAAACAAAGGAATCAATCGATCAAACATATTTATTGAGTGCTTACTGGGTATGGAACCCTGTACTAAACGCTTTGGAGAGTAAAATATGACAGAGTTGGTAGATACGTTCCCTGCCTACGACAAGCTTACAGTTTAGAGGAAACAGGAGGAAAGGTGAAGGGAAGCCAGGCAGGGTTTGAGATGCTTTGCACATAGTAAGCGCTTAATAAATGCCATCATTCATTTGAGATGGCATAATTGCTCTTGAAGGGGAATCAGAGTTCCAAATTCAGAGGCAGTGACTGGCAGAAAATAATAATAATTGTGGTATTTGTTAATAATAATAATGGCATTTATTAAGCACTTACTATGTGCAAAGCACTGTTCTAAGTTCTGGGGAGGTTACAAGGTGATCAGGTTCCCACGGGGGGCTCACAGTCTTCATCCCCATTTTACAGATGAGGGAACTGAGGCCCACAGAATCAATGTGTCGTATTTATTGAGTGCTTACTGTGTGCAGAGCACTGTATTAAGCGGTTGGGAAGTACAAGTTGGCAACATATAGAGACGGTCCCTACCCAACAGTGGGCTCACAGTCTAGAAAGGAGAGAAGTGAAGTGACTTACCCAAAGTCACACAGCTGACAATTGGCAGAGCTGGGATTTGAACCCATGCCTTCTGACTCCAAAGCCTGTGCTCTTTCCACTGAGCCACGCTGCTTCTCCAGAATCCAGAAGGACGTGGGGCCGGGCCTGGACCGAACTCCCCGGGTTCACGTGCCATTGAGGGATCTCCCATCTTAGGTCACAGACCTGGGGTTTGGCAACTGACTTCACCAGAAGCTTCCTGTCCAGACATCAGAGTTGTCTGTTTTGGGGGAAGGGGGCCTACAGATAGACAGAGAGACAGGGAAGTGGTTTGGGGAACCTGCTCTGAAGCAACGTTGCCAGGAAGCAGGGGAGCATCGTCTGGTTGCCTGGCAACTTCTGTTTCAGTTTCCCAGACCCGGGACACCCCAGACACCCCTGGATCCGGCTGCTCTGGGTTCCAGTCATGCAGTCAATAATAATAATAATAATAATTTTGGTGCTTGTTAAGTGCTTACTATGTACCAGGCACTGTACTAAGCTCTGGGTTAGATACAAGCTAATCAAGTTGGACGCAGTCCCTGTTCCACGTGGGGCTCACAGTCTTAATCCCCATTTTACGGGTGAGGTAACTGAGGCACAGAGAAGTGAAGCGACTTGCCCACTAAATCAATCAATCAATCAAGCGCTTGGGAGAGTACAATATAACAGAGTTGGTAGATGCTTTCCCTGCCCACAATGAGTTTACAGTCTAGACAGACATTGATAGAAATAAATAATTTTTAATAATGATATTCATTCATTCAAGCACATTTATTCATTCATTCATTCAATCGTATTTATTGAGCACTTACTGTGTGCAGAGCACTGTACTAAGTGCTTGGGAAGTACAAGTTGGCAACATATAGAGACAGTCCCTACCCAACAGTGGGCACACAGTCTTTATTGAGCATTTACTGTGTGCAGAGCACTGTACTAAGCGCTTGGGAAGTACAAGTTGGCAACATATAGAGATGGTCCCCTACCCAACAATGGGCTCACGGTCTAGAAGGGGCTCACAATCTGCTAAGTGCTTACTGTGTGCCAAGCATTGTTCTAAACACTGGGGTAGATACAAGATAATCAGGTTGGACACAGTCCCTGTCCCACTTGGGGTCACAGTCTGGGTAGGAGGGAGTAGGATTTAATCCCCATTTTTACAGACAGGGCAACTGAGGCCCAGAGAAGTTGAGTGACTTGTCCAAGATCCCACAGCAGACAGGTGGCGGAGCCGGGATTAGAACCCAGCAACTCTGATTCCCAGGCCCTTGCTCCTTCCAGTAAGTCACGCTGCTTCTCTATAATATATGATTTATAAAAATGCACAAAATTACTGGGGTGGCGAGGATAGGGTGAAGATCAAATGGTCCCCTAGAGAATGTGGAAGTTTTCTGTCCTGACTCTGTTGAAACAACCTGGGTCTGTGGAAACTCAGCTGTCCCTGGGGTGGGCATGGAGGGGGATTGCTGGAACTCCAGAGCCGCAACTAAAACAACTGAGAAACCCGGCCCCCAGAGAACCGTCTCGGTGGTTCTGCAATCAGGTGCGAGGCCTTTGACTCATTGCAGAAAGGAGGGAATGGCACAATCCCCCACGGTCAATCAGCCAATCAATCAACCAATCAATAATACTAATAGTAATGATGGTATTTGTTAAGCGCTTACTATGTGCAAAGCACTGGTCTAAGCGCTGGGGAGGTTACGGGGTGATCAGTTTGTCCCACGTGGGGCTCACAGTCTTAATCCCCATTTTACAGATGAGGTAACTGGGGCACAGAGAATGATAATAATAATAATAATGGCATTTATTAAGTGCTGACTATGTGCAAAGCACTGGGGAGGTTACAAGGTGATCAGTTTGTTGTCCCACAGGGGGCTCACAGTCTCAATCCCCATTTTACAGATGAGGTAACCGGGGCACAGAGAAGTGAAGTGACTTGCCCAAAGTCACGCAGCTGACAATTGGCGGAGTGACCTCTGACTCCAAAGCCCGTGCTCTTTCCACTGAGCCACGCTGCTTCTCAATCAATCAATCAATGCCACTGACTGCAGAGCGCTGGAATAAGTGCTACACTGAGCTCAGTGGAAAGAGCCCGGGCTTTGGAGTCAGAGGTCATGGGTTTGAATCCCGGCTCTGCCACATGTCTGCTGTGTGACCTTGGGCAAGTCACTTAACTTCTCTGAGCCCCAGTTACCTCATCTGTAAAATGAGGATTAAGACTGTGAGCCCCACGTGGGACAACTTGATCCCATTGTATCCCCCCAGCGCTTAGAACAGTGCTTTGCACATAGTAAGCGCTTAACAAATGCCATTATTATTATTATTATTATCTCCCACTACGTTGTAAGCTCCTTGCGGATCTACCAACTCTATTGTAGGGTCCTCTCCATAGCATTATTACAGTGTTCTGCCCACCGGCTACTGAAAAGGGGCTCCCAGAGCCTCGCACCCACAGCCTGCCTCTGATCTGTGACTCCCTCTTTCTTCATAATTGACAGACGGCTCCCTACCGTCAAAGCCTTATTAAAATCATATTTCCTCCAAGAGGCCTTCCCTGATTAAACCCTAAATTTCCCCAGAGTCTGACCAGAGCAGGCCATGGAGAACTCACTCAGTCCGGCCCAGTAGCTGATGTGGTCCATTGTGGATGGTGGGAGTCAGGAGATCCAGGGCTTACCCTCCGCAGCCAGATCCCTGACTCCCGTTCTTAAGGAAATGGGGAAGAAGAGGAAATAGAAAGGGGAGGCAGACTCCGCTGCCTGATTTCTTGCCAGCTGAGAGCCCTTCCTTAACTTTTTTTTTTAATAGCATTTATTAAGCGCTTACTATGTGCAAAGCACCGTTCTAAGCACTGGGGAGGTTACAAGGTGATCAGGTTGTCCCACAGGGGGCTCACGGTCTTAATCCCTATTTGACAGATGAGGGAACTGAGGCACAGAGAAGTTGAGTGACTTGCCCAAAGTCACACAGATGACACTTGGCAGAGCCGGGATTTGAACCCCTGACCTCTGACTCCAAAGCCCGTGCTCTTTCCACTGAGCCACGCTGCTTCTCTAATTACTTACATAATTGCTCTCCCTTGGGGAATGGACGAATCCCCAAATCGTAGATCTTAGGCAATGTCGAATCGCAGATTTCGGCATTGGTCCAGTGGCCCACCTCTGACCGGCTTTGTGACCTTGGGCCGGTCACTTAACCTCGGGAGACCTAGTTTCTTCATCTGCCCTGTGAGGGTGAAAGAGGCCGCATGGCCCACTAAAAACAGCACGGCCCTGAGATTCACAGGATGTGGGTTCTAATCCTGGCTCAGCCACCTGCTTACCGTTTGACCTTAGGCTTGTCACTTAACTTCTCTGTACTTTGGTTTCTTCACCTGTAAAATGAGGATGAAATACCTGTTTTTTATGGTACTTATTAAGCACTCACTATGGGTCAAACACTGTCCTAAACTCTGGGGTAGAGACAAGTTAATCAGGCCAGATGCAGTTCTCATCCCAGATAGGGCTCACAGTCAGGTCGGAGGGAGAGATAATAATAATAATGATGGTATTTGTTAAGCGCTTACTATGTGCAAAGCACTGTTCCAAGCACTGGGGGGGATACAAGGTGATCAAGTTGTCCTACTTGGGGCTCACAGTCTTAATCCCCATTTTACAGATGAGGTAACTGAGGCACAGAGAAGTTAAGTGACTTGCCCAAAGTCACACAGCTGACAATTGGCAGAGCCGGGATTTGAACCCATGACCTCTGACTCCAAAGCCCGGGCTCTTTCCACTGAGCCATGCTGCTGGTGATCAGGTTGTCCCACGGGGGGCTCACAGTCTTAATCCCCATTTTACAGAAGAGGTAACAACTCTACCGGTTTATTGTTCTATAGTACTCTCCCAAGCCCCTCTCAGGGATGCACCTGGAGAGTATCCAGTACAGTCCCAGCTATTGGGGAAGCAGCGTGGCTCAGTGGAAAGAGCCTGGGCTTTGGAGTCAGAGGTCAGGGGTCCAAATCCCGGCTCCGCCAATTGTCAGCTGTGTGACTTTGGGCAACTCACTTAACTTATCTGTAAAATGGGGATTAAGACTGTGTGCTCCCGGTGGGACAACCTGATCACTTTGTAACCTCCCCAGTGCTTAGAACAGTGCTTTGCACAGAGTAAGCGCTTAATAAAGCGCCTTACCTCCTTCCCTTCCCCACAGCACCTGTATATATGTATATATGTTTGTATGTATTAATTACTCCATTTATTTATTTTACTTGTACATATTTTATTTATTTTATTATTTTAATATGTTTTGTTTTGTTCTCTGTCTCCCCCTCCTAGACTGTGAGCCCACTGTTGGGTAGGGACCGTCTCTAGATGTTGCCAACTTGGACTTCCCAAGCACTTAGTCCAGTGCTCTGCACACAGTAAGCGCTCAATAAATACGATTGAATGAATGAATGGATAAATAAATGTCATCATTATTATTATTACCGGAGGGAAAGTCAAGCGGAGGCCTACCCACTCCATTCCTAGCCTGGTGAATGGAAGGCAATCTGCTACAAGTCAAAACTCACCCGTGCTGAGTTGAGGGCGAAGACTCAAGTTTACCACGTGGAAGGAGGCAGTGGTAAACCACTTCTGTATTTTTTCCAAGAAAACTCCATGGATGCACTACCAGAATGATCGCAGATGGAGAGCCGGGCATTCTGAGAGAAATGTGTCCATGGCGTCGCTATGGGTCGGACCCAACTCGACGGCCTAAGCCAAGCCAAGACTCTCCCAAGAGCTAGGACAGGACTCAGCATACAGCGAGCGCTCAATAAACACGATTGAATAAATAAATGGATATCGGCCCAAATGTTGGAGATTCAGGGATTTTTCCGCCTCTCACAAGGGCCTGCTCTTGCCGCCCACTGTGGTCCAGGGCTACATTGATCTCGCAGGCCACATGGGGTCATTATGGACAATTACGGGGGAATTGCCGCCTAGTTATTGGGCATTTAGGGAGTAAATCTCATGGTGTGCCTGTGTCATTAGAGGACACTTACACAGCCCAGCTGCTCACTCTAATGTCTGGGTCTGTGTCGTTAGAGAGCGGCTTCTGCGGAGAGACAATGGGGCATGATTTAATGGGCCCCGGGATCAGGCGAACCTGTCAGGAGAATCCATTTCAGGGCTCTCGGGGTCAAGCGCCGCTGAGGCGGGAGGCAGCCAAAAGCCCGAATCGGCTGAACAAAGGCGTCCTGCGCTGTGTGTGAACATCTGTGCGTGCGTGTCTGCTCTTGGGTGTGTGGGTCTCCACTCCTCAATCAATCAGGGGCATTTATTGAGCACTTACTATGGGTACAGCAGTAAGCTAAGCGCTTGGGAGAGTCTACTGCAGTGAAGCTAGCAGGTGTGTTTGCAGTTTGTGTGTGTCTGCTCGTGGGCCTGTGGGCCTTTGCTCGTGTGAGAGAATGTGTATGTGTGTGTCTGCTTGTGAGTCTGTGGGTCTTTGCTTGGGTGGGAAAGTGTGTGTGTCTGTCTCCTTGTGGGCCTGTGGGCCTTTGCTTGTGTGTGAGAATGTGTGTGTTTGGCTTCTTGTGGGCCTGTGGGGTTTTTGTTCATGTGTAAAGAGAGAGAGAGAGTGTGTGTTTGTGGTGAGAGAATGTGCACGTGTCTACTTTTGGGTGTGTGGGTCTTTGCTCCTCAATCATTCAGGGGTATTTATTGAGTGATCACTATGGGCAGAGCACTATGCTAAGCGCTTGGGAGAGTCCACTACAACGAAGTTAGCAGGTGCGTTTGCAGTCTAGAGAATGCATGTGTGTATGTCTGCTCGTGGGCCTTTGCTCGTGTGTGAGAATGTGTGTGTGTGTCTGCTTGTGGGTCTGTGGGTCTTTGCTCAGGTGGGAGAGAGTGTGTGTGTGTGTGTGTCTGCTTATGGGCCTGTGGGCCTTTGCTTGTGTGTGAGAATGTGTGTGTTTGTCTGCTTGTGGACCTGTGGGCTTTGGCTCATGTGTAAAGAGAGAGAGAGAGACAGAGAGAGAGAGAGAGAGAGAGAGAGTGTGTGTGATCATGGGTCTGTGGGTTTTTGCTTGTGTGTATGTGTGTGTGTGTGTGTGTGTGTGTGTAGATGTGTGTCCACTTAATAATAATAATAATGATGATGGTGTTTATTAAGCACTTACTCTGTGAAAAGCACTGTTCTAAGCGCTGGGGAGGTTACAAGGTGATCATGTATGGAGTACTTATTTTGTGCATACATTCATTCAATCGTATTTACTGAGCGCTTACTGTGTGCAGAGCACTGTACTAAGCGCTTGGGAAGTACAAGTTGGCGACATATAGAGATGGTCCCTACCCAACAACGGGCTCACAGTCTAGAGGGATGAGGGGAGGAGAATGAGGGTGTGATAAAGGGGCAGGAGGAAGGGGGTAAAGAGGGTCTAGGAGAGGAGAAAGGGGTGTGTGAAAGAATAATGGGGTGTAAAAAAACTGAGAAGAGGGTGTGAAAAGGAGCTGGGGGAGAGGGGAATGGGGGCGTGAAAAGGGACTGAGGAGAGGGGAATAGGGGTGTGGAACGGATCTGGGGGAGAGGGGAATGGGGGGGTGAAAAGGGGCTGGGGAAAGAGGGGAATGGGGGGTGATAAGGGACTGGGGAAAGAGGGGACTGGGGGTGTGAAAAGGGGCCTGGAGGGTGAAAAGGGGCTGGGGGAGAGGGGACTTGGGGGGTGAAAAGGGGCTGGGGAAAGAGGGGAATAGGGGTGTGAAAAGGGGCCTGGAGGGTGAAAAGGGGCTGGGGGAGAGGGGACTTGGGGGGGTGAAAAGGGCCTGGGGAAAGAGGGGAATAGGGATGTGAAAAGGGGCTGGGGAAAGAGGGGAATAGGGGTGTGAAAAGGGGCTGGGGGAGAGGGGACTGGGGCTGTGAAAAGGGGCTGGGGGAGAGGGGAATGGAGGGGTGAAAAAGGGCTGGAGAGGAAGAAGGCGGTTGTGGGGGGGGGTTGGGGGGGTTTAGGTGTCTGGGTCTGCTCCCTGGGCCACTGACTGATTGGTAAATGCTCGAGAAATACCACTGGTTGATTGTGAAACTGGAGCTTTCATGAAACAGGAGTGTTCACCCCTTGGAGAGGACAATTTTGAAGTCAGCAATTTATCCTAAATAGTTAGATAGCAGATGTTTATCTCTCCCGCTCCGTTCTCCCCTCTCTCTTCTCTTTAAATTCTTTAAATTATAGAGTATTAATTAATTATTCATAGTAATGTCTGTCTCCCCCACTAGACTGTAAATTCATTATGGGTAGGCTAGTTCTGTTGTATTATACTCTCCCAAGCACTTAGGACAGTGCTCTGCACAGAGTAAATGCTCAGTAAATACTATTGATTGATTTTCCTCTCCCTTTTCTAGCCTCTCTCCCCTCTGTTCCTCTCTCTTCTCTCCATTTCTCATCTCTGCATTCTCCTCTCTTCTCCCTCCCGCTCTTCCTCTGTCTCTCCTGCTCCCTTCCTCTGTCTCCTTCCCCCTCCTTCTTCCTTCCTCTCCCCTCACCCCCATACGTGACCTTCTTAATTCCACAATGACGCCACTGAGCGTGTATTTGCGGCTGACGAGGTCAGTTTGCGGGACCCACAGTCCTCACCACAGAGAGCACACACAAAAACGATCCTTTGTCGTGCTGTCGGGTTTATTTTCTGCGGCACTTGACATTATTTTTGCTTCAGACTCTCCTTGTCTCCCACCGTCTAGAAGGTTCGGACTTTTGTCTCCGAGCTTGCAGCTTGTGAGTCTTTGTCGTCCGATGCTCCTGCCCTGCTGCATTCTGAAAAAATTGAAAACTGTCCTCTGCCCTCTTGTTCCCCATTTCAGCCCGTCGAGTGGCAGCCGTTTTCCAACTCCCATTCCCCTCACAGGTGGCACCCAGTGAAGGTTCATTAAGATGAGCAGAGAGTCATTGCTCTTGTATTTTGATCTTATCTGGCCACTTGACTTGTATTACGGAGAGTGCTTAGTACAGTGCTCTGCACACATCCTGCCTCTGACCTGGAATGGGCCCCCCTCCTCAAATCTGACGGACAATTACTCTCCCCCCATTCAAAGCCTTATTAAAGACTGTGAGCCCACTGTTGGGTAGGAACCGTTTCTATATGTTGCCAACTTGTACTTCCCAAGCGCTTAGTAGAGTGCTCTGCACACAGTAAGTGCTCAATAAATACGATTGAATGAATGAATGAATTAATTAAAGGCAAATCTCCTCCAAGAGGCCTTCCCTGTCTAAACACTCCTTTCCTCTTCTTCCACTCCCTTCTGCATTGCCCTGACTTGCTCCCTTTATTTATCCCCCAAATCCCCAGCCAGCCCCACAGCCCTTATGTCCATATCCAGAATTTATTTATTTAAATTAATATCGGTCTCCCCCTCTAGACGGTAAGCTCATTGTGGGCAGGGAATGTGTCTGTTTATTGATGTATTGTTCTCTCCCAAGCACTTAGTACAGTGCTCTGTATGCAGTAAGCGCCCAGTAAGTGCGACTGAATGAATGTGAACAGACATTAATGTGACTAAGTAATCATTTATTAACAAATAATGAACAAATACCATAGAAAAGTGGAGTGCAGAGACATCATCCGATCTATCAGTGGAACTTATTAAAGCGCTGTCTCTGTACTGAGCATTTGGGAGAGTACAATGGAGTCAGCAGGTTGGAGCTAGCTCTCAAGGAACCGGCTCGCTGGGAGATTGTAACACCGTGCGATCTAAACTGTGAGCCCACTGTTGGGTAGGGACCGTCTCTATATGTTGCCAACTTGTACTTCCCAAGCGCTTAGTACAGTGCTCTGCACACAGTAAGTGCACAATAAATACGATTGATTGATTGACTGACTGATCTCGCTACAATCTAGAGCTTTCCAGCCCCACGGCTGGGTGAGGTGAGGGAGATGTGTCTTTTGAGGAATCGGAAAAGGATCCCAGAGCGGGAGTTGGCCAGTTCCAAAAGAACAAAGATGAGTCACAACGGCCTAATACCTAACAGTCCCTCTTCCTCATTCATTCATTTAGTCGTATTTATTGAGCGCTTACTGTGTGCAAAGGACTGTACTAGGTGCTTGGGAGAGTACAAGAAAACAACAAGCGGACACATTTCTGTCCACAAAGAGCTCACACCAAAAGCCCAATTTTTCTCCTTGAACTTTCCCAGCTTCCCGCTGCGCTCCAGTGGCTGATACCACATGCTGTCGTTGTGCTCTTAGTGCCGTCCTCCTCCCCACCAGGAAATTCCGCCCCTAAATCTGGGATGGATGGGATGGCACCGATCCACTTACCCACTAGTCTTTCTGGCCCTCCCACCACAGGCCTGGAATAATTCAGCAAGACTGGAACCTGCTGCAGAGTCAAGGTCAAAGGACTGGGGCATTTGACGATCCCAATGACCCCTCCGCCCATGGTTGGAGTTCTGAGGTGGCAGGGAAGGCGACAGGGATGGGGTAGGAGAGCCGGGCCGTTCCAGGCCAGCAGAGGAGATCGGTGACATCAGCTAACGTGACACTCTGCCATGGCTCTCTTCCTAGGAGCATTCATTCATTCATTCATTCATTCATTCATTCAATCGTATTTATTGAGCGCTTACTGTGTGCAGAGCACTGTACTAAGCTCTTGGGAAGTCCAAGTTGGCAACATATAGAGATGGTCCCTACCCAACAGTGGGCTCACTGTTTAGAAGGGGGAAACAGAGAACAAAACATATTAACAGAATAAAATAAATAGAATAAATATGTAAGGCAGCAGCTGGGGCCACAGTGACCTCCGTTTCAAGGGACTTGTATCTGTTGGGTGGTCAGTCCTCCCAGCTGGGGACCGGGGCCACGGGGCCATGATGAGAAGGAGTCTGTCATAAACCCCCCGAGTGTGACCCTCGTACAAAGTCAGGGAACAGAGGACACAGTGGCTCAGGAGGTCGGTTTTCAAGCCAACCTTTTCGTAATCAGATTTGGTCCTGCAAATTCTGGCAGGCGTGCTCTTTGAGAATTGATTTTGGTTTTGTTTTTTTTTGGCAGAAAATATTCCGTTTTTTTCCTTCCCCACCAGCAGAATGATCGGGGTTACTCGAGACTGCAGACAAAATGCAGCAAGAACGTTCTGACCCTATATTGCAGTGAGGGAGCAGAGTTTCTGACGTTTCAGAGAAGGAGCTTGGCTTATTGAAAGGAACACAGGCTTGGGAGTCTAAGGATCTGGGCTCTAATCCTGGCTCTGTCATTTGTCTGCTATGGCCTTGGGCAAATCACTTATCCCTGCCTCAGTTTTCTCATCTGTAAAATGGGGATTAAAGCCTCCTCTCTAGACCCCAAGCTCCATGTCCAATGAGATTATCTCGTATCTACCCCAGTGCTTAATCCAGTACTTGGCACATAGTAAGCGCTTAGTAATTACCATCATTATTCATTATTATTATTAGTCTTGGAGGCAAAGGTTAGGACAATACCCACGGAGAGGAAGTGGGGAGAAAACCCACGGGATTACCTTTCTGAGGAGGGTCAGGACTGGCTTAAGGAAAATAAAGCAAAAATGATCGAGGGGTAACGAGCAGACCACAAGCCAGGCTTTACGTCAGCAAGAGCAGGAAACTGTTTATAACAACAGAACAAGTTTACCTTTGTTTTTTAAAAAATGGTATTTGTTAAGCACTTACTGCGTGACAGGCAGTGGACAAGGCACTGGGGTAATAACAATAATAATAACGATGGTATTTGTTAAGCGCTTACTATGTGCAAAGCACTGTTCTAAGCGCTGGGGAGGTTACAAGGTCATCAGGTTGTCCCATGGAGGGCTCACGGTTTTAATCCCCATTTTCCAGATGAGGTAACTGAGGCACAGAGAAGTGAAGTGACTTGCCCAAAGTCACACAGCTGACAGTCCTCTGACTCCAAAGCCCGTGCTCTTTCCACTGAGCCATGCTGCTTCTCAGATAGAAGCATCATTATCTGGGTAGATACCAGATAATGACATATCTATCAACTCTGTTGTATTATACTTTCCAAAGCACTTAGTACAGTACTCCATGCACAATAGAGCAAGTCTATCTTTTCTTCGCGGTATTTGTTAACCTCTTACTATGTACCAGACACTGTACTAAGAACTGGGGTAGATAATTACGTCTATCAACTCTGTTGCATTGTGCCCTCCCAAGTGCTTAATATAGTGAGTGCTCAATAAATACAATTGATGATGATAATGATGATAGATCAGGTTAGACAGTCCCTGTCCCACGTGGGGCTCACAGTCTTAATCCCCATCTTAATAATAATAATAATTTTGGTATTTATTAAGCGCTTACTATGTGCAAAGCACTGTTCTAACTGCTGGGGAGGATACAAAGTGATCAGGTTGTCCCATGTGGGGCTCACAGTCTTAATCCCCATATTACAGATGAGGTAACTGAGGCACAGAGAAGTTAAGTGGCTTGCCCACGCTGAAGTGAAGTGACTTGCCCAAGGTCACACAGCAGCCACGTGGAGGAGCTGGGATTAGAACCCAGATCCATGGCTCAGTGGAAAGAGCCCGGGCTTTGGAGTCAGGGGCCGTGGGTTCGAATCCCAGCTCCGCCACATGTCTGCTGTGTGACCTTGGGCAAGTCACTTCACTTCTCGGAGCCTCAGTTACCTCATCTGTAAAATGGGGGTGATGACTGTGAGCCCAACGTGGGACAACCTGATCACCTTGTAACCTCCCCAGCGCTTAGAATGGTGCTTTGCACAGAGTAAGTGCTTAACAAATGACATTATTATTATTATTATTATTATTATTATGATGACTGTCAGGCCAGTGCTCTAACCACTAAGCCACGCTGCTTCTCTACTAGGCCAAGTTGCTTCTCCACGGAGGGTAGATATTCATTCATTCATTCAATCATATTTATTGAGCGTTTACTGTGTGCAGAGCACTGTACTAAGCACTTGGGAAGTCCAAGTTGGCAACATCTAGAGACGGTCCCTACCCAACAGCGGGCTCACAGTCTAGAAGGGGGAGACGTAGAACAAAACAAAACATATTGACAAAATAAAATAAATAGATAGGAGCAAAGAGCTGTCCCAGAGATGAGCCAATGTGGGGATAGACGCAGAGTACAGAGGAAGACCGAGGTGAAGGGCAAAGGGATCATTTCCACAGGTTACGGTGGGCTGGCCGTTTAGAGGTCGCGGGAAACGAGCGAGAAGAATCGTTTCAGTTGGGTGGAGCCGGCTGGGAAGTGCTTGTGAGGCCAGAGAGACCCAGCCTCCTCCTCGTCTGGCAATGGAAAGCAAGTCAGCTTCCAAGCTGGAATGGGGCCATCTCGGAGGTTTATGAGCCTCCCAGCGATCCGGCCCCTCAACTCTCACCTCCGCTCTGAGCTCAGAGATGGTGCCCGGCCTTGCTTCACAGAGCGATGCCTTGGGGGTGAGGAGGACCACTCTGGGATTCCCCGGGGGAAGCTAGAGGATCCCGGTCCCACAGAGGGAGTGGGGGAAGAGACTCCTGTCACGGCCTTAAGGCGTCGGCCGTGTCGACGGCCTGGGCGTCCGGACTGCCGTATTCCTGGCCCCGTCCTGTGAGTCGGTGGGCCAGGCATCTGGAAGTGATCGGCGAACCCAGCGCGGCTAACAGATTCGATAATTAGACGGAGTATGGCTACATTTCCTGTGAACAGGAGATAAGAGATTTCACAAGGGCCAATGTCATCCAAAGCCAAAGGAAATTGGGTTTTGGAACAACCGACGGCCGATTTTCCATCAGACCCAAAGCAGGGGTAGCAGGTTTTAAGGGGAGGACTAATGTGGTCCCCGCTTTCGACAACCCGCTGCCCCGAAGGCTCCATCAGAGTCTCACGGAACTGCCCAAACTGGCCCTCTGAAAGAGACCAAGCAAGCAAGGGGAAAGGGATGGGATGAGGGACAGAAATTGGGACCCACTGGCTGGAAGCTTCTTTTTTTATATAGTATTTGTTAAGCACTACTATTCTCTGTGCCTCAGTTACCTCAGAGGTAAAATGGGGATTAAGACTGTGAACCCCCATACGGGACAAGAACTGTGTCCAACCTGATTTGCTTGTATCTACCCCAGTGCTTAGTACAGTGCCCAGCACAAAACTAATAATAATAATAATGATAGCATTTATTAAGCGCTTACTATGTACAAAGCACTGTTCTAACCACTGGGGAGGTTACAAGGTGATCAGGTTGTCCCACAGGGGGCTCACAACCTATATATGTTTGCACGTATTTATTACTCTATTTATTTTACTTGTACATATTTATTCTATTTATTTTATTTTGTTAATATGTTTTGTTTTGTTCTCTGTCTCCCCCTTCTAGACTGTGAGCCCGCTGTTGGGTAGGGACCGTCTCTATATGTTGCCAACTTGGACTTCCCAAGTGCTTAGTACAGTGCTCTGCACATAGTAAGCTCTCAATAAATACGATTGATGATGAATAAATACGATTGAATGATTGATTGATTAATCCCCATTTCACAGATGAGGGAACTGAAGCCCAGAGAAGTGAAGTGACTTGCCCAAAGTCACCCAGCTGACAATTGGTGGAGCCAGGGTTTGAACCCATGACCTCTGACTCCAAAGCCCGTGCTTTTTCCACTGGCCCACACTGCTTCTTTTAACAAATGCCATAATTATTATTATGATTATCCTCCCCACCACACTTCATCAGGACCAAAGATCCCAGAGGGAATCTTCCCTGGGTTGTTTGCCTGACCTGACGCATTCTAGGTCCATTTCTGACAAGGGTCCAAACCAAGATTTGCGCAAGTTTGGATGGACGGGTGGATTCCCAGTGGTGAAGAAAGGTCTTCCCCAGGTCACCTGAACTGGCCCAGCTTGGAGACTGAAGCAGAGAGGGTGGACTGGGATAGGATGGGACAGGGCAGGGATTGGGAGATGAGCAGGGGATGCAGGGGCGGTCCTGGGAGTAATGCTCTGAAGGCTTTGTTTCGAACTCTGACCTTGGAGCTGTCTTGGGGAATCGCCCATCAGCGGGAGGACACAAGCAGGGCAGGTGGAAGGCAGATTTAGAGGGTGAGTTTAGGCAGTCAGTCAGTCAATCGTATTTATTGAGCACTCACTGTGTGCAGAGAACTGTACTCAGCACTTGGGAGAATAAGTAACAATATAACAAAACTCTCTTGTTACTAACATTGCAATATAACAGGTACATTCCCTGTCCACAACAGTCTAGAGAAGCAGCGTGGCTCAGTGGAAAGAGCCCGGGCTTGGAAGTCAGAGGTCATGGGTTCAAATCCCGGCTCTGCTGCATGTCAGCTGTGTGACTTTGGGCAAGTCACTTAACTTCTCTGGGCCTCAGTTCCCTCATCTGTAAAATGGGGATTAAGATTGTGAGCCCCACGTGGGACGACCTGATCACCTCGTATCCTCCCCAGCACTTAGAATAGTGCTTTGAACGTAGTAAGCGCTTAACAAATACCAAAATTATTATTATTTAGGGGGGAGTCAGACAGACACACACTCTTCTCCTCACCCTTGCAAGGTGGAGAAACCACTTTTTCAGGCCCCTGCTTTTTCTCAGATAGCAGAGATAATGCACTCTGAGGGCTTCCTGGAGGTGGGAGGGCCACTCCTGGACAGCTGGGGCTCGAGATAAAGTGCTTGTATTTATTGAGGGCTTACTGTGTGCAGAGCACTATACTAAGCACTTGGGAAGAACAAGTTGGCAACAATGTGGGCAGGGAATGCGTCCGTTGTACTGTTGTACTCTCCCAAGCATTTAATACAGTTCTCAGCCTACGGTAAGCGCTCAGTATGACTGACTGACTGACTGACTCTTCTGATGTGTCTGCAGCCGGGATTTGCTCACCATCTTGGCAGCCTGCATCACCCTGGGGCTGCGGGGTATTTAGGGAAGTGCTCTGCACACAGTAAGTGCTCAATAAATACGATTGATTGATTGATTGATTGATTGAAGGGAAAGGCTGGACTCCCTGGGGAGGGTGTGTTTGTGTGTTGTGTGTGTAGGGGGGAACCCGGGTTTTACAAAACCCACAGCCCCCCCGGTTGGACATTCCCTCTCTGGGAGCAGTGACCTGGAGAATGAAGAGGGAGATTTTGGCCGCGCTGTCCTCCTCCCAGACTCTCCCTTCCTTCTCCTCCCTCTCCGCCAGCTCCCACGGAAGCTCAGTAAATTGGGGTTATTCCTCTCGGCCCCGCCGAGGGGGGTCAATGGAAAGGGGGCCTCTCCGGCCTTTCGAGCAACCGAGTGCTCTTCTAGACTTCTAGATGACTGTGAGCCCACTGTTGGGTAGGGACCGTCTCTATATGTGGCCAACTTGGACTTCCCAAGCGCTTAGTACAGTGCTCTGCACACAGTAAGTGCTCAGTAAATGCGATTGAATGAATGAATGAATGAATGAATGTGTGGACGTCCCACATGTCCAGCCGGCCTGCCAAGAGCTTACTCAGTTGTCTCCGAAGCACTTCAGGTGCCCTTCTTCAGACAAAGGATTGCTGTTGTACTTCCCAAGCGCTTAGTACAGTGCTCTGCACACAGTAAGCGCTCAATAAATACGATTGATTGATTGATTGATTGATTGTTGGCGGCCCTGCAGAGTCGGAGGCCGAACTGCCCGAGAGGGGCTTGGAGTCGCTCCGATGTTCTACCGTGGGGCTGCGAGAGGGGTTGGGCTTGAAGGCCCTGGGCTGAGCTGGGGAAAGGAGTCTCCACAGCCTAGCCTAGTGGGTAGATCATGCCCCTGGGAGTCAGAAGGACCTGGGTTCTAATCCCGGCTCCTCCATTTGTCAGCTGTGTGACCTTGGACAAATCACTTCACTTCTCTGGGACTCAGTTACCCCATTGTCAAATGAGACTGGGAGCCCCACGTTGAGACAGGGACTGTATCCAACCCGATTAGTTTGTGTCTACCTCAACACTTAGCACAGTGCTTGACACACAATAAGTGCTTAATAAATATTATTATTATTATTGCTTTTATTATTATTCTGCCAAAAGCATAGTACAGTGCTCTGCACATAGCAAGCACTAAATAAATATTAAGATTGTGAGCCCCATGTGGGACAGGGGCTGTGTCCAACCCGATTAGTTTGTATCTATCCCAGGGTTTAGCACAGTGCTTGACACACAGTAAGTGCTTAACAAATGTCATCATTACTATTATTATTATTGCTATTATTATTATTCTGCCAAAAGCATAGCACAGTGCTCTGCACATAGCAAGCACTAAATAAATATTAAGATTGTGAGCCCCATGTGGGACAGGATCTGTGTCTAACCCGATTAGTTTGTATCTACCCCAGTGCTTAGCACAGTACTTGACACACAAGTGCTTAATAAATATCATCATCATTATTATTATCACTATTATTATCATTCTTCCAAAAGCGTAGTACAGTGTTCTACACTTAACAAGCACGTAAGATTGTGAGCACCATGTGGGACAGGGGCTGTGTCCAACTGGATTAGTTGTATCTACCTCAGTGCTTAGCACAGTAAGTGCTTAACAAATATCATCATTATTATTATTGTTATTATTCTGCCAAAAGCATAGTACAGTGCTTTGCACATAGCAAACACTAAATAAATATTAAGATTGTGAGCCCCATGTGGGATGGGCTGTGTCCAACCTGATTAGTTGGATCTACCCCAGTGCTTAGAACAGTGCTTAACACAAAGTAGGAAGCTTAATACCACTGTTCATTATTATTACTATTAGTAATAATAATAACAAATACCATCGATTGATTAGTATTTATTAATACTCCTACTACTACTAATAATGTTAAGCACGTACTATGTACCAAGTATTGTATTAAGGTACAAGATGATCAGGTTATACACTGTCCCTGCTCCACGTGGAGCTCACAGTCTAAATGGGAGGGAGAACAGGTATAGAATCCCCATTTTACAGGTGAGGGAACTGAGGCCCAGAGAAGTGAACTGACTTGCCTAAGGTCACACAGCAGGCGCGTGGCAGAGCCAGGATTTAGATCCCAGGTCTTCCGACTCCCAGGCTCGTCCCGTTAAGTGTTCTGCTTCTCGTCGATTAAGCCTCTAGTGCCGCCTGCTCCTTCCCGGCCCTGGGAAGGGACGGGGAGACTGGCGGGAGACTGGCGGGAGAATGAAAATGAAGGCGGCGACTCCCTGCCGAGATGATAAAAAGGCGGGTGACCAATGAAATCTGGCATTTTAATCTCCCCTAGCACTAATGGGGGAGTCCTGGAATCCCCCCATTCGGTCGGGGGTTGACAGACAGGGTGCAGGAGGCCCACGGAATAGGTCATGTCTAGACCCCACTTCTATCAGGGGAGCAACAAGATAAGCCAATTATCCAGGGAGATACCAGCTGCCGGGCAGACAGGAGTCAGGCAAGAAGAAGATCATCAGAACAAGTCGCTACCGCCTCTTCCTCCCGCAGAGGTGTGAGAGTGGAGACAGACAATCTGGGAGAGGGCCGGGACAGACGTCTGAGGTTTGTCAGCCGGGCAGAAACCGGTCTGTTCGAAGAATTCCCCCAACCCTCGGCTCTCGGCTGGGTGAGGGACACGCGGTCCCTGTCCTCGAGCAGCTGACCGTCTCGGGGAGGAGACACAGCGGCGAGGTGAGGACGGCCAGGTAGAAATGGGAGAGGAGTAGAATGTCATCTGGAAGTCTTCTTGGGGAAGGGGAGAAACGGTGAGGCCTAGTGGACAGACCACGAGCCTGGGAGTAAGAAGAACCTGGGTTCTAATCCCGGCTTGGGCACTTATAATAATAATAATGATGGCATTTATTAAGCGCTTACTATGTGCAAAGCACTGTTCTAAGCACGGGGGGATGCAAGGTGATCAGGTTGTCCCGCGGGAGGCTCACAGTCTTCAATCAATCAATCAATCAATTATATTTATTGAGCGCTTACTGTGTGCAGAGCACTGTACTAAGAGCTTGGGAAGTACAAGTTGGCAACATATAGAGACAATCCCTATCCAACAGTGGGCTCACAGTCTAAAAGGGGGAGACAGAGAACAAAACCAAACATACTAACAAAATAAAATAAATAGAATAGATATGTACAAATAAAAATAAATAAATAAATAGAGTAATAAATATGTACAAACATATATACATATATACAGGTGCTGTGGGGAAGGGAAGGAGGTAAGATGGGGGGATGGAGGGGGGACGAGGGGGAGAGGATGGAAGGGGCTCAGTCTGGGAAGGCCTCCTGGAGGAGCTGAGCTCACAGTAGGGCTTTGAAAGGAGGAAGAGAGCTAGCTTGGCGGATGGGCAGAGGGAGGGCATTCTAGGCCCGGGGGATGATGTGGGCCGGAATGTTACCTTCATCCCCATGAGGTAACTGAGACCCAGAGAAGTGAAGTGACTTGCCCAAAGTCACACAGCTGACAAGTGGTGGAGCCGGGATTTGAACCCATGACCTCTGACTCCAAACCCCGGGCTCTTTCCACTGAGCCACGCTGGTTGTCTGCTGGGTGACCTTGGACAAGTCAGTTCGCTTCACTGGGCCTCATTTACCTCATCTGTCAAATGGGGATTCCATAGCTGTTCTCCCTCCCATTCAGACTGGGGACTCCATGGGAAGCAAGGACTGTGTCTAACCTGATCGTCTTGTATCTAGAATCGTACTTGGTACATGGTGAGGGGGATAAAGAGTGTGAGCCCCATGGGGGACAGGGATTGTGTCCAACCTGATTAACTTCAGTGTTTAGAAGAGTGCTTGGCACATAGGAAGCATTGAACAAGTACCGTTATTATTATTTACACACTGCTCCTTTCCCAAGGGCCAGTCACACCTGGGTGAGGGCCTGTCCTGGGAAACTCTGGCCATGGGTCTGGAATCGCCCCCATCCAGCCCCCTACCCTGCAGCCTCCTCCGTAGCCCCTTTCCCCGGCCATGGCCCCCCACCCACATGTCCTAGTGGTCCTCGAGCTGCTAGTGAGCCCACCTGATGGACCGTCTTTGATGAAGCTGTTCCCAGTCGGATTTTTCTGTTTGTCTTTGGCTTGGCCTCAAGCAAGCGACTCAGAAAGGGTCTGTTGCTTGAATAAAACTTTCCCAAGTTGCCAGCAGCTTGTGGGGAGACAGTGAGAGAGAGGGACTGAGACAGAGACAAAGAGAGACAGAGAGAGAGAGAAAGAGCATCATCATTGAGGACAGAACAGTCAACAGAGTGTGCACGCGCGCACAGTCGATCCTATTTCATCCGATCCAGACCCAATTACTTGGCAGAAAAGTGTTCAGCACAAACAAGTCCGCCCAACCTTCCCACCTGGTGGAATCTGGCCGCTCCTAGGCTCCGTGGTTGGGGTTCTGCTGGGGTCCAGGGAAGTTGACCAGGCGGCTTGGTGAGCAAGGAACCGTCCGGAAATTGGAGGCTCCGTCTTGCTACTGGTTTCTCAAACGCTCTCCCTCCCTACCTAAGTGGCAGGGGAGAAGCAAGAAGGAAGGAGAGGGGCGTGGAGGATAAAGTTCTGCCCGTACCTTTCCTCCTTATTCCTCTTTGCCCTCATTTCCCTACTTCCGTCTCCCCTTTCCCCCCTCCCTGTTCTCCTTCCCACTCCTTTTTTCTCTTTTTGGAATTTGTTAAGTACTATGTACTGGGTACCGTACTAAGCGCTGGGGTAGTTACAAGATAGCCAGGTTGGTTACAGTCCCTGCCCCACAGGTCAGGCTTCCGGGACCTCGGCCGGCCCCCCGCGGGTGGGAGGGAAAAGAAAATATATGGTACTTGTTAATCAATCAATCAATCATATTTATTGAGCGCTTAGTGTGTGCAGAGCACTGTACTAAGCGCTTGGGAAGTACAAGTTGGCAACATATAGAGACAGTCCCTACCCATAGTAAGTGTTAAGCGCTTACTATGTGCCAAATACTGTTCTAAGCGCTGTGGTAGTTTCAAGATAATTAGATTGGACACTGTCCCCGTCCAATATTGTGCTTACACTCTGAATCCCCATTTTTTACAGGTGAGGTAACTGAGGCACAGAGAAGTTGTAAGGTCACACATCACAAGTGGCGGAGCTGGGATTAGAATCCAGGTCTTCCTGAATCCCAGGCCTGTGCTTAGTCCTGGGAGGGGAGGACTGGGGCAGGCCCTCCTCCCAGCCCGTGCTTGGTATTTCTGAGGGGACTTAAGCGGCCGCTCGTGGCACTGACGGCGTGTTGGGCTCCCAGTGGTGCAATGATTGGCCTCTCCCTTAGTTGAAATCCCTGGAATATCGTCCTCCTGAGCTGTCTAATAGCTTGTCCTCCCCATCACAGCCAGGACCTGGGGCCCAGCACCAACCTGGCATGGAGTGAGGGTGGTAGGGGGGCGTTTTTGGGGTGGGGCTGGAGGCAGGGGCAGGGCTAGGATGAGGCTGGCAGGGGGTGGCCTCCTCCTTCGGCCCAGGCACCGAGGTTTTCCCAACCCCGACTGTTGAAGCTCTTCCAAAGGTCGTAGAAGTGGCCTGCTCAGGAGGAGAGCTGAGGCATGGGAAGGGACTATTTAATAATAATAATAATGATGATGGCATTTATTAAGCGCTTACTATGTGCAAAGCACTGTTCTAAGCGCTGGGGAGGTTACAAGGTGATCAGGTTGTCCACCGGGGGGGCTCACAGTCTTCATCCCCATTTTCCAGATGAGGTAACTGAGGCCCAGAGAAGTGAGGTGACTTGCCCAAAGTCACCCAGCTGACAAGTGGCAGAGCGGGGATTTGAACCCATGACCTCTGACTCCAAAGCCCGGGCTCTTTCCACTGAGCCACACTGCTTCTCCTTTACCTAGAGGATCAGACAGGGGTTGGATTGAGGGTGACATGGATTCAACCTGGACTGTAGTCTGTAAACTCGTCTCCTAGACTGTGAGCTCACTGTGGCCAGGGAATGTGTCCGTTTTGTTTTTATAGCGTCCTCTCCCGAGCGTTTAGAACAGTGCTCTGCGCACAGTAAGCGCTCAATAAATACAACTGACTTGGATGTCCTTACCTGCTCAACCCTCTTCCAGGTTGGGTCTTGTCAGGCGCTAAATGAGACCCTGGGAACTGCCCCCACATGATTAATAATTATAATGATAACAATCATTGCGGTATTTGTTAAACACTAACTCGGTGCCAAAAACTGTGAAAGGTGCAAGTCAATAAAGGTAGACACAGTCAGTCAGTCAGTCGTATTGATTGAGCACTTACTGTTTGCAGAGCACTGTACTAAGCGCTTGGGAGCGTAAAATATAACCATAAACCGACATACTCCCTGCCCACAGTGAGTTTACAGTCTAGAGAGGGAGACAGACATTAAAAGCAGCGTGGCTCAGTGGAAAGCATGGGCTTCGGAGTCAGAGGTAATGGGTTCTAATTCCGGCTCCGCCACTTGTCAGCTGTGTGACTTTGGGCAAGTCACTTCACTTCTCTGGGCCTCCGTTAACTCATCTGTAAAATGGGGATTAAGACTGTGAGCCCCACGTGGGACAACCCGATCACCTTGTATCCCCCCAGCACCTAGAACAGTGCTTCACACATAGTAAGCGCTTAACCAATGACATCATTACTATTATTATTAATATAAATACATAAATTACAGATATGTCCCTGTCTCGTATATTGTTCATAGATTAAAGTTGGGGAATCCCTGTCCCGCATATTGTTCATAGATTAAAGTTGGGGAAGAGCAACTATTCATTCAATCATTCATTCAATCGTATTTATTGAGCGCTTACTGTGTGCAGAGCACTGTACTAAGCACTTGGGCAGTACAAGTTGGCAACATATAAAGACGGTCCCTACCCAACAGCGGGCTCACAGTCTAGAAGGGGGAGACAGACAACAAAACAAAACATATTAACAAAATAAAATAAATAGAATAAATATGTACAAATAAAATAAATAAATAAATAGAGTAATAAATGCGTACAAACATATATACATTAGTATTGAATTCCTATTTTACAGACGAGGCAACTGAGGCCCAGGGAATGATTTCCCCAAGGTCTCAGAGCAGACAAGTGACAGAGCTGGGATTTGAACCCAGGCCATCTGACCCGCAGTCCTGTGGGGTTCCCACTGGGCCCCACCGCTTTTTCATTCATTCATTCATTCAATCGTATTTATTGAGCGCTTACTGTGTGCAGAGCACTGTACTAAGCGCTTGGGAAGTACAAGTTGGCTTCCAGCGTGGTAATGTTGTGCGTGCCCCTGGCCTGTCCAGTGAGCTGGAGCTTCTGGGAACTCTAATCCACACATGGAATGAACTCAGATTCCTGCTCACGAGAGAGGAAAGTACCTGGAAGCTCCCTCTTCCCAGCCCCACGGCCTCCCGTGGCCAAGATAGGCCCACTCGAACGGAGATCGGGAATTGGGCTCGGGATGGGGAATCGGACAGGGCCTGCCATGGCATTTCAGCCCGAGGGGACCCCAATCCACTGGAGACCCCCGAGGAACCCAAATTCCCCTGCTATGAGAGCAGACTGGGGGACACTTATAACTCCATCTCATGCCTGGTCCTGGTGGCGAGAGGGTGGGTAGCGCTTGGCTCTCTGGGCCCCCTATAACCAGGGCATGGCTCAGTGGAAAGAGCATGGGCTTTGGAGTCAGAGGTCATGGGTTCAAATCCTAGATCCTCTTAGCTGTGGGACCTTGGGTAAGGCACTTAACTTCTCTGGGCCTCAGTTCCCTGATCTGTAAAATGAGATTGACTGTGAGCCCCACGTGGGACAACCTGATCACCTTGTCTCCCCCCCCCCCCCCACAGCGCTTAGAACAGTGCTTTGCACCTAGTAAGCGCTTAACAAATACCATCATCATCATCAATCACGGCCCGGGTTGCCAAGCCCCCGGGCTGCAGGATTTGGGCTGGAAGCTTTTTATTTTCTATTATGATACTTGCTAGGCACTTGGCTTAATTTTTTTATGGTATTTATTAAGCGCTTACTATTTGCAAAGCACTGTTCTAAGCAGTGGGGAGGTTACAAGGTGATCAGGTTGTCCCCATTTTAATCCCCATTTTACAGATGAGGTAACCGAGGCATGGAGAAGTTGTGACTAGCCCAAAGTCACACAGCTGACAATTGGCAGAGTCAGAATTTGAACCCATGACCTCTGACTCCAAAGCCCGGGCTCTTTTCCACTGAGCCACGTTGCTTCTCTAATGGCTAGAGCAGAGGCCTAGGAGTCGGAAGGACCTAGATTCTCATCCCGGCTCTGCCAAATGTCTGTTGTGTGACTTTGGGCAAGTCACTTACCTTTGCTGGGTCACAGTTACCTCATCAGTAAAATGGGGATTAAGAGTGTGAGCCCCATAGTGTGAGGGCTTCTAGACTGTGAGACTGTTGGGTAGGGACCGTTTCTATATGTTGCCAACTTGTACTTCCCAAGCGCTAAGTACAGTGCTCTGCACACAGTAAGCGCCCAATAAATGCAATTGAATGAATGAATGAATCATAATAATAATAATAATTATGATGCTTGTTAAGTGCTTACTATGTGCCAAACACTGTTCTAAGTGCTGGGGTAGATTCAAGCTAATCAGGTTGGACAGAGTCCCCTGGCCTAGTGGATAGAGCAGGGGCATGGGAATCAGAAGGAGCTGGGTTCTTATCCCCGCTCTGCCATTTGTCTGCAGTGTGACCCTGGGCAAGTCACTTCAGTTCTCCGTGCCTCACTTTCCTCATCTGTAAAAGGGAGATTAAGACCGTGAGCCCCACGTGGGACAGGGGCTGTGTCCGACCTGATTAGCTACCCCAGCACTTAGAAGAACATTTAGGAAGTGCTTAACAAATACCATTTGAACCCCGCAAAAAAACACAGCTTTCTGGGCTTTTTGGGCCCCCTCAACTCTCCCCATTGTAAGGCCGGTGCTGCTTCTCCCCAGCCACAGTGGCTCCTCTCCCCCATCTCCACAGGCCCGGGATTCTCCAACAGCACCCGTGCATCAGGGCAAGTCTCCGCTGCCCTGTCCCCGATCCCTGGAATCCGGGCCATCTGCGGGGTGTTATCACAGCAGGAGGTGGGGGGGTCGTTTATGAGCAGGAGCTGCTCAACTTAAACACAACCAACCTAGTCCTCTCCCCTTAATCACCCTATCTGAGCCTTTATGAGAGCAGAGCATTTCGTTGTCAGGGAGAGAAAGAGCAGCGGACTTCTGCAGGGCATCTACTGGGAGGTAGAAAGAAGTGGGGAAGATAAGAGGATTTTAAACAAATAGCTGGGACAACTTAAAAAAAAAAAGGGAGAATTCTTTCAAAGCCACTTAAGCATCTAAGCCTAATTTGGACCTCAGGATTTATGGATTCTTCAAGCTGAAAGCCGTCTCGAGAGGTCAACTCAGCCATCTCCCTGCCTCTGAGCAGGACCACCACCTAGCCATTCGAGGAAACCATTCCACCCAGCCATTCCAGGGCTTCAGTCTTCTCCTCTCGGGCTCCTGAAAAGACTCGGTGGGCTTCTCTGGGGTGTTTTTCCTGCTGCCTTTTAAAGTTCAGTCTCTATTAACAACAACAATAGTACTAATTTTTATAGCATATAAGTGCTTACCGTGTGCCAAACGCTTGGAGTAGACACAAGCCAATCAGGTTGGACAGTAGGAGGGAGAACAGGCAAAATGAGGCGCAGAGAGGCCAAGTGACTTGCCCAAGGTCACATAGCGGAGGACCCGGAGGAGCTGGGTTCTAATCCTACTGAGAGCTCACCTCCTCCAGGAGGCCTTCCCACACTGAGCCCCCTTTTTCCTTTCCTCCTCCCCATCCCTCCCACCCTACCTCCTTCCCCTCCCCACAGCACCTGTTTGTACAGATTCATTACATTATTTTACTTGTACATATTTACTATTCTATTTATTTTGTTAATGAGATGCACCTAGCTTTACTTCTATTTATTCTGATGACTTGAAACCTGTCCACATGTTTTGTTTTGTTGTCTGTCTCCCCCTTCTAGACTGTGAGCCCGTTGTAAGGTAGGGACCGTCTCTATATGTTGCCAACTTGTACTTCCCAAGTGCTTAGTACAGTGCTCTGCACACAGTAAGTGCTCAATAAATACGATTGATTGAATGAATGAATGAATGAATGAATAGCAAGCAATCGGCAGGGCCAAGATTTGAACCCTGTTCCTTCCACTCCCAGGTCCGTGCTCTTTCCACTAGGTCATGCTTGACACCTAGAAAGCGCTTAACAATACTGTCATTATTATTCTCTGTGCAAGTAATGAGATTTGCACCTTTTATTCACCTCTCCTTCAGCCCCACAGCACTAATGTGTATATCTGTAACGTATTTATTTATTTTAATGTCTCTCTCCCTCACTAAACTGTAAGCTCATTGTGTGCAGGGAAAGTGTCTACCAACTCTGTTTTCATTTTTTTTTTAAATGGCATTTATTAAGCGCTTACTACTCTTACAAACACTCTGCACACAGTACCCTGCACTCAATAAGTGCTCCATAAATACAATCCATCGCTTGACTAATAATAATAATCGTAGTCTTTTTTCAGTGTACCTACAGTAAAATCAGGCCAGACACAGTCTCTACCCCCATTCATTCATTCAATCGTATTTATTGAGCGCTTACTGTGTGCAGAGCACTGTACTAAGCACTTGGGAAGTACAAGTTGGCAACATATAGAGATGGTCCCTACCCAACAGCGGGCTCACTGAGGTTCGCGGTCTAAGCAGGAGGGAGTAGAGGTATTTTATCCCAATTTTACAGATAAGGAAACAGAAGCCCTGAGAAGTTAAGTGATTTGCCCAAAGTCCCACGGGGGGCAAGTGGTGGTACTGGAATGAGAACCCAGTTCTGGGCTCTTTCCACTAGGCCATGCTGCCTCTTTAATTTCATAGGAACCCCGCAGGATAGGACTCTGGCAGGACAGTCTTGACGCGGGTTGAGTTGAAACACTTTGACCAGGGCTCTGGACCTGATGGATTCTCTGCCTCCCGGAAAGGGGAGTTCCTGGTGTGGTTTCCTTCGGAGAAGCCTCAGGTAATAAAGACAGTAATAATAATAATCATGGTATCTGTTAAGCACTTACTATGTTTCAGGCACTGTTTAAAGTGCTGGGGTGGATACAAGTCAATCGAGTTGGTCCCTGTCCCACGTGGGGCTCATAGTCTTAATCCTCATTTTACCGATGAGGTAACTGAGGCCCAGGGAAGTGAAATGACTTGCTCAAGATCACTCAGCAGACAAGTGGCGGAGCCGGGATGGGAACCCAAGGCCTCTTGACTCCCAGGGTCGAGGCTCAGAGCACTGGTCAGGAGCACTGGAGCTAAGCGGGCCTGAGCATCCTGCTCACAGCAGTGGGGTGCTCTCATGACTAAGCCCTGCCTCCCACTTGGGGGATTTCTGGAGGAGGGAGCAGGCCGGGGGGCGGATGGGTGAGCATTGGCGAGGGGGATCGCTAGCCCTCCATGATGCAATGCAAGACACCCCGCTTTTCTGGCCGTCTGCGCCTCCACACTCTCATCTCCTGCCAGCAGCCAGATTCTCCGCTTGGGGCCTCATTAAGGTGGAGATCGGGGCTCGATTTTCAACTGACTCTCGGCTACACCCCAGTCCCGGGGACGGGATCGGTTTGTTTCCACAACGATAATTAGCGCCCGGCGATTAGCAGCGCGTCTAAGGTTCTGAGGAGCTCCCCAGGCTGCTCATTAAGCCTCACGCCACCTGGGTGAAGCGGGTGACTGGTCTCAGGGTGGGGGAAACTGAGGCCCCGAATGGGGTGAGGCTCACCCGAGAGAGTGGGCGGCCAACCCCAGACGAGGAATTCCCACACATCCGCCGCCGTGCCCTCGGAGACAGAGCCCAGACTGGAAAGTCTGGGGCTGTACAGCCTCTGAGGCTAAGGAAAAGTTGCCTCCTCCTGGCACTTCTCTCCTGATCCCACTCTCCCATCCCCTGCTCACAGCAGCGGGCCACCTGATTTCTCTGAGAAGCAGCGTGGAAAATGGAAAAAACACGGGCCTGGCAATCAGAGGACCCAGGTTCTAATCCCGGCTCCGCTACTTGCCTGCTGCGTGAGTCAGGAAACCTGGGTTGTCATCCCAGCTCTGTCACTTCCTTGTGGTGGGAACCTGGGCAAGTCATTTTACTTCTCTGAAACTCAGGTTTCTCATCTGTAAAATGGGAATTCAATATCTGTTCTCCATCCCTTCCAGATTGAGAATCCCACGTGGGACAGGGATCGTGTCCCGTCTGATTATCTTGTATCTACCGCCGTGCTTGGCACAGGGTAAGCACTTCACTGCTCTGGGCCTCGGTTATTGAATGCTTACTAGCTTGTATCTACCTCAGAGCTTAGTACAGAGCCTGGTGCGTAGTAAGCGTTTAACAAGTACCACTATAATTATTATTATTATTGGAGTCTGAGTGACTCAAAATGGCTACCCCTCATTGTGTGGTCACGCTTGACGTTTGCAGAGTCGATGCAAAAGGGGGTTTCCCACGACCACCGTGCTCCTTTTCCCTGTCCTCGATCGGCCTGGGCTTAGCCATCCTTGGCAGTGCCCACGCAGGCTGGAAATGGGAAGAAACGGGCGGCAAGAGGAAGTCAGTAGCAGAGGTCGATACTGTTTTCCTAAGACTAATCCAGCAGCAGGTGAGAAACCATCTGCAATGGTGTAATAAATCCAAGGGGATGTTATTATGGAAAGATCCACTCAGAAGCCTGAGGGGGAAGTCATCTTTCTTCTCAATTCCAGAACCAAGAGCCTGGGCTATGGAATATTAGAGCGCAGCGGGGGAGTGGGAGTCTAGGAAACTTGGGAATGACACACACACACAGAACAATCAGTTGACTGATCGTATTTATTGAGAGCTTACTGTGTGAAGAGCACAGGACCAAGAGCTTAGGAGAGTACAACCTAATCAATCAATCAATCAATCAATCGTATTTATTGAGCGCTTACTATGTGCAGAGCACTGTACTAAGCGCTTGGGAAGTACAAATTGGCATCACATAGAGACAGTCCCTACCCGATAGTGGGCTCACAGTCTAAAAGGGGGAGACAGAGAACAGAACCAAACATACCAACAAAATAAAATAAGTAGGATAGAAATGTACAAGTAAAATAAATAAATAAATAAATAAACAGAGTAATAAATATGTACAACCATATATACATATATACAGTTGCTGTGGGGAGGGGAAGGCGGTAAGGCGGGGGGATGGAGAGGGGGACGAGGGGGAGAGGAAAGAAGGGGCTCAATCTGGGAAGGCCTCCTGGAGGAGGTGAGCTCTCAGCAGGGCCTTGAAGGGAGGAAGAGAGCTAGCTTGGCGGATGGGCAGAGGGAGGGCATTCCAGGCCCGGGGGATGACGTGGGCCGGGGGTCGATGGCGGGACAGGCGAGAGCGAGGTACAGTGAGGAGATTAGTGGTGGAGGAGCGGAGGGTGCGGGCTGGGCAGTAGAAGGAGAGAAGGGAGGTGAGGTAGGAGGGGGCGAGGTGATGGAGAGCCTTGGGAGCCGGGGGCCTGAGAAGGGAGTTGAATGTACGGAAGAGCTGGCGGGGGTGATGGGCATGGGTGTCAATAAGGGAGGAGAAATAGTTTTGTCTGGCAGAAGAGAGGGCTGAGTTAAGGCAGGAAAGGATAAATTTGAAGTGAACGAGGTTGGCATGGCATACCTAACAGAGCTGGTAGACATGTTCCCTGTTCACAAGGCAGGGAATGTGTCTGTTATGTTGTTATACTGTATCCTCTCAAGCGCTTAGTCCAGTGCTCTGCATGTAGTAAGCGCTCAATAAATATGTAGGACTGACTGACAGACTTAAGAGTCTAGATAGAAGCTTAGAGTCTAGAAGGAGTTTACAGTCTAGAAAGGAGCTCATGGTCTAGGAATAAATTAAAAGCCATATTCAAACACTTACACACACACTCACACAACAACAACATTGGTGTCTCAGTTGATCTAAGCCTGGAGTTACTGACAAAGGGAATAATAATAATAATAGTAATTTTGTTACCAGTTAAGCCCTTACTATGTGCCAAGCATTGTTCTAAGGGCTTGGATAGACAGAAGTTGATCAGTTTGGACACGGTCCCTGTCCCACATGGGTCTCACTCTCTTATCCCCATTTTACAGATACGGTAACTGAGGCCCAGAGAAGTTAAGTGACTCGTCCAAAGTGACGCAGCAGACATTCTTCTAGACTGTGAGCCCGCTGTTGGGTAGGGACCGTCTCTATATGTTGCCAACTTGTACTTCCCAAGCACTTAGTACAGTGCTCTGCACAAAGTAAGCGCTCAATAAATACGATTAAATGAATGAATGAATGTGGCAGAGTCAGGATTAGAACCCAGGTCCTTCAGACTTCCAGGCCTGGGCTCTATCCACTAAGCCACACTGCTTCAAATCAGACTTAAAATCATTAAGTCTTAGACCGGGAAGGGGCTTCAGAGGTTCATCTGGTCCAGCTTCCTGACTCTATACAATGATGCAAACTTCTGAAATGTGGCAGGGGAGGTTTGGGCAGTCGCCCAGGACCGGGCCGAAAGTTTGCGGAGAAAATTTCCTGGGTGAATGCCCAAGGCACAGCTGGGAAAACCCCGTGCTCAGAGACCAGATTGGGTAGTGAAGAGAGGGCGAGCGATTCCCTTTGAATGGGACAAATCTAACTTCAGGTCAAAAAATCTTTACCGAGCCGCAGAAAGCCCCTGCTTGTTGAAGGATTGCTTGTTGAAGGATTGGCTACTGATGCTTCCGTGTCATCACTTGTCAGCTGTGTGATCTTGGGCGAGTCACTTCATTTCTTTGGGCCTCAGTTTTCTCATATTTAATGGGAGATTCATTTTTTACTTTGGCTGTGAGCCCCAAGTGGGACAGGGACTGATTATGTTGTTTTTATCTCAGGGTTCGCTTCCACACTTGGCATACAGTAAGGGCTGAATAAATACCACAGTTATTAATATTAAAAGGAAACAGGTGGAACCGGTACAGACGTGTCATTTCCTTCATGAAACTGTGTCCTTACATGAGCCTCCTGATGGGAAGGATCGAGATAACGGGACACCGAGATGTGAGATTCCAAGGAATATTGTGGAATCTCCTTTTCCGAAGTTCTTAAAAAATGATGATACATGTACATCTTCCCTGGGTGGTTTATGGATTACCCTGCATGGAGACAAGGGGATGGATACACGGACTAAAGAAGGAGCACGGAAAGCCGAATGGAAAGTGCCTTCTAGACTGTGAGCCCGCCGTTGGGTAGGGACCGTCTCTATATGTTGCCAACTTGGACTTCCTAAGAGCTTAGTACAGTGCTCTGCACACAGTAAGCACTCAATAAATACGATTGATTGAATGAATGAATGAATGAATGAAAGAACACGGGCCTGGAAATCAGGCAGCTTGGGTTGTAATCCCAGCTCTGCCATTTGCTCACGGTGTGACCTTGGGCAAGTCATTTTACTTTTCCAAAACTCAGGTTTCTCATCTGTAAAATGGGGATTCAGGATCTGTTCTCCTTCCCCTCTAGACTGGGGGGTCCCATGTGGAACAGGGACCGTGTCCGATCTGATTATCTTGTATCTACCGCGGTGCTTGGCACAGAGTCAGTGCTTCGCAATTATTACGATGATCTCTAGAGATTTCATCCAGATTGAGGATTCTGTGACCAATTAATGGTATTAATTAAGCACTCACTTGGTGTACAGAAACACCAAACTAATGAGATCTCCAAGTCGTACCCAAGGGAGTCTGCTCATTACACGCCTGTGAGTGTTTTGCATGCAGGCAGAGCTTAATAAATAGTCTTACTCCTGCTAGCCTCCCCTAGGGAACTATCTGGCATTTACACTGCTTCTTGGGAAAGTCTTCCTGGAATGGGACACTTGGATTACTCCAATCAGCCAAGGTCTCCTCTAGCATTTGATGTGTGTCTCTGTATGTGCTTTGAGAAAGCTGTCCTACTCTCTGACTCTGCCTGTCTTTGTGCTTCTTCTGTCTCTCTGGACTGTCAGCCCCCAGAAAATGGCTTTTGAATCCCCATTCCACAGATGAGAAAACTGAGGCTCTGAGAAGTCAAGGGATCATATCTTCCTCCTCTCCTCCGCTTCCCCACAGCAACATCATCAATGGTCTTTATCGAATGCTTATTATGTGCAGGGCACTGTACTAAGTGCTTTGGAGAGTACAACACCACAGAGTTGGCAGACGTGTTCCCTGCCCGCAGTGAGACTGTGAGTTCATTGCGGGCAGGAATGTGTCCGTTTGTTGTCATATTGTGCTCTCCCAAGCGCTTAGTGCAGTGCTGTGCACTCAATAAATATGATTAAATGAGTGACTGAATGAATGAGCTTACAGTCTAGACAGGGAGACAGACATTTAGGCGTGAATAAATAATTTATATTATACAATTTGAAGTTCATAAGTACCGTATCCAATACTAAGTAATGTGCTCTGTCCGGCTTCAGTCCCGTGGATTGCCTGATTGCTTGAAGGTGGAGAATCCCCACCTGAGATGAGGAAGCCAATTCAGGTGGGGATCAACTCTTATCATTTAATCAGTGCCATGTGCATAGTGTTGTCCTAAGTACCAGGGAGGTTACACAGAAGCCAAATCCACCGCCCCTGCCCTCAAGGAGTCTATGATTGATTGGGAAAGACAGGCAGACATAAATTATGGATATCATTGGGAAAGGAGGTAGGGCATCTTGTGGGAAAGAGAATGGAAAAGAGAGGCAGACATAAATTATGGATATCAGGATATCATTGGGAAAGGAGGTAGGGCATCTCGTGGGAAAGAGAATGGAAAGGAGAGTAATAATCGTGGTATTTGTTAAACACTTACTATGTGCCAAGCACTGTACTAAGCTCTGTGGTAGATACAAGACAATCAGGTACCAGGTTCATTCATTCAGTCATATTTATTGAGCATTTCCTGTGTGCAGAGCACTGGACTAAGCGCTTGGGAAGCACAAGTCAGCCACATAAAGAGACAGTCCCTACTGTTCGCTGTTGGGTAGGGACCGTCTCTATATGTTGCTAACTTGGACTTCCTAAGTCCAGAGAAGCAGCGTGGCTCAGTGGAAAGAGCCCGGGCTTTGGAGTCAGAGGTTATAGGTTCAAATCCTCGCTCCGCCAATTGTCAGCTGTATGACTTTGGGCAAGGCACTTAACTTCTCTGTGCCAAAGTTACCTCATCCGTAAAATGGGGACTAAGACTGTGAGCCCCCCCGTGGGATAACCTGATCGCCTTGTAACCTCCCCTGCACTTAGAACAGTGCTTGACACATAGTAAGCGCTTAATAAATGCCATCATTATTATTATTATTTCCCAAGCACTTAGTACAGTGCTCTGCACACAGTAAGCGCTCAATAAATACGATTGAATGAATGAATGAATGAATGAATGAAAATGGACCTGCCGGTAGGAACACATAAATTGAAACATACATCAGGGGTAAGAGGGTGCGGTGGGGGGGTTCCCCATCTTCAGATTTTGCCTTTGGTTGCAGCCTGGCCACGCCTGGCTTTTCGACCCAATGGAGTTCCACCATTTCAGCGAGCGTCGATGGGCCGATCCATCACCGGCGCTACCCAATATCCTTCAGGCTCAGCCCGGAAGGAGTCTCCACCCCTTCTAGTGGGACGGTGAGGGGAGGCTCCCTGCCCTACCATCCCAATCTGGCCTGTCAACCTCAAAACAGGGCCTTGTGGCCCATCCATCGGGGCTAAGCACATGACAATGGGCTCCCAACCAGCCAGACCCCCAAAACAGCCTTCTCGGCGAGGAGAAGATGCTTCAGATACATCATCCTGTCAACCGAGTTTATTATTCTTTCATTCAAGATAAACTGCAGCAGCCCAACACGGGCCTGTATAAATTCCAAGCTCAGAAGTTGAACAGGCACCCAGCTCCTTGTTAAACACACACACAGGCCCACATAAATCCGACTAGGTAAATAACACGACATCTCGGTTCTCCACAGGACGTTCGCGAGATGATGTTTTCCCGGCGATGTGGGGTGGTCCCTGAAGCAGCTGTCTAAACCAGGGGGATCTCCGAGGCTTTAGTCTTCACCCTGACCGCCCCCGGAGAAATTTCGGTGCCACCGGTGAGGTGGCTTCCTCTGAGGGCCGCTTGACTGACCCCAGAGTGCCTTGCATTCAGGTCAGGACTCACGTCTCCTGCGGCTTTATCTCTTCCAGTCCCTTCCTCCTGCACTCTGATGTTGGGTGGTTAGGGACAACCAGGCTGTAAAAGGCCCCTCTTGGAGGGGTGATACTTCAGCCTACGATGGACTCCAACCGCGGCCTCGAAGGAACGCAACGACCCCTCCGTCGGGGCCGTAGCTTAGCAGGCACTTCTCAAGGGACGGGGGCCTTCAGGGTGAGCCTCTGTAAAGACCAAACCTTTGGGCAGAGAGGTTTCCAAACTCTCTGAGCCCTGGGCCGTCGGGAGCAACGGCAAGAGATTTCTCCCGAGAGACCGCACCGTCTGTGTTGCAGATGTCCCGTGCTCTCTGCCAGAAAGAGAATGTGGCTTCCTTAAGCCGTCCCCGAATTTATAACCCAGTAGTTATGATGTTCAAAGAGCAGACATCTGCACTCGGCCTGTCGAAGCGTCCGTCTGTGTGTAGGTCAGAGTTGCCGCAATCATAAGTAGATGATAATTGTCTGGAGTTTGGGTAAGACACGGGCTCGTTACAACTGTCGCCCCAGGAAATCTCTTCCTCTTCTCCGTCGTCCAGTCCTGCTCATCTCTGTGCCTCTTTGGTGACTCTTCTCTGCATTCTTCTTTAGATTTTCAACTGCTCCCCATCTCTTCGTCTCCCACTTTGCCCCCAACCCTGATCTCCCACCCAAACTGATCAAAGAAGTTCGCACCTCATCTTAGAATAAAAATAATAGCTGTGGTATTTGTAAGTGCTTCCTACATACCAAGCACTATACTAAGTGCTGGGGTAGGTACTAGATAATCAGGTCTCACACGGGGCTCAGTACGAGGGAGAACAAGTACTGAACCACCATTTTGCAGACGAGAGAATTGAGGCACAGAGAAGTGAAGTGACTTGCCTAAGGTCACACAGCAGGTACATGGCAGAGCTGGGATTAGAACTCAGGTCCTCGGTCTCCCAGGGCTGTGTTTGGATGTTTTGGTAGGAGAGGCAGTATTTATTGACTGTTCAATACATACAATATGCTGTACTAAACTCTTGGGAAGTGCCAAATGAAGAGGTGACATGTTCCCTGTCCACAAGGAACTTAAACTCTAATGGGGGAAATGCATATAAATGTTTTTACAGTTAGAATAATTAAAAAAATCCACAAATGTCCAACTGAATAAACACCTAATAATAATAACAATAATAATAATAATAATACTGGTATTTGTTAAGCTCTTACTACATGCTGGGTGCTGTACTAAGCTCTGGGGTAGATACGAAGTAATTGAGCTGGACACATTCACTCGTATTTATTGAGCACTTACTGTGTGCAGAGCACTGTACTAAGCACTTGGGAAGTACAAATTGGCAACACGATTCCTGTCCCACATTGGGCTCACAATCTAGCTTATTCACATTTTACAGATTAGGAAATAGAGGCCCAGAGAGGTGAAGGAAATTCCCCCGAGGTCACAGAGGGGTCCTGCCTGGCAATTCTGTGCTCTTTCCTCTAGACCCTATTGAAGAAAGTTTCTGAGGGTGGTGGGAGAGAGGTCCGGAAGGATGGCTGGGATCCTCCTTGGGGGAGGGAGTTGGGGAGAGCGGTCCCTTTATCCCCCAAACAGCCCCTTTTGGGGGCATCACAGATAGTCATGGGGCATCCTGTCACAGTTCCCTTTCACGCTTCTTCCCCTCCGGGGGTTGGGAGTGTCTCTCCTCCGCTCCTACCCAGCGCATACACAGGTGGGCGATCCATCAGCCCGACAAGTGTGAAGACACTTAGCTCCCCAAACAGAACCTGTGTTTGCCACGTTCCCCTCTGATAAGAAGCACACACAGCTGGAGGAGAACAAACAGGCCTCTGGTTTACCTCCATCCGGGCTCACCTCCAAGGACCAGAACTCAGGGGGAGCAGGGAGGGGAGGGATCACTACGCTCCTTCTGCTCCTCCATCTGCCCAGAGGAGAAGCCCACTTTCAGGAAAGAGACATTGTCTTGACATCCCGGCATTCCCTTTGGGAGAGGGTGTCGGGAGCTGGGTTGGGATAAGAAAGACAAGTCAATCGTTCCAGAGTGCCCACAGCGGGTGACTGCTGATGGTCCATAATAATAATGATAATATGGTATTTATTAAGCACTTACTATGTGCCAGGCTCTGTACTAGACAGACTGCAGTGATGTCTCACGAGTCACCCAGGGCAGTCATGACCACCATTTTGAGGAAGTCTGTCTGAGAACACCTGAATGGGAAATGCTTCTCCAGGATTTGCAGTGTACTCCAGTGGTAAGAGCCTGGGCTTGGAAGTGAAAGGATCTGGGTTCTAATCATAACTCCGCCATCCATCTGCTGTGAGATGTCTACCTGTCTGTCTCCCATTCTTGACCGTAAACTAGTTATGGGCAGGGAATGTGTCTGTTGTATTGTTAAATTGTACTCTCCCAAGTGCTTAGTATAGTAAGTACACAGTAAGTGCTCAATAAATGTGACTGACTGATGGACTTACCTTGGGCAGTTCTCTGTGCCTGTTACCTCATCTCTAAAATGGGGATTAATAATAACAATAATAATGATGCCATTTGTTAAGCGCTTACTATGTGCAAAGCACTGTTCTAAGTGCTGGGGGGACACAAGGTGATCAGGTTGTCCCACGTGGGGCTCACAGTCTTAATCCCCATTTTCCAGTTGAGGGAACCGAGGCCCAGAGAAGTGAAGTGACTTGCCCAAAGTCACACGACTGACAATTGGCGGAGCGGGGATTTGAACCCATGACCTCTGACTCCAAAGCCCATGCTCTTTCCACTGAGCCATGCTGATTAAGACTGTGAACCTCATGTGGGACATGAACTGTGTCCACCATGATTACCTTGTCTCTACTCCACTGTTTAGTATAGTGCCTGGCACAGAGTAAGCACTTAACAAATACCATTTAAAAAGATAAAGGAGATTTCAGAGCCATCACCTTCCCTTCCCAGGACCTTCTGATTGCCAGTGTAACTTCCGAGCCACGGGACTCAGCATGTGGAGGTGAGATGGGGGTAGAAGAATCCAGTAGCAGATTATAAATTATCTATTTCTATTAATGTCCGTCTTCCCCTCTAGCCTGTGAGCTTGTGGAAGGCAGGGGATGTGACTGTTATATTGTTGTATTGTACTCTTCGAAGCACTTAGTACAGTACTCTGTGCACAGTAAGAACTCAATGAAGAAGATCGATTTTGGTTTTTTTAATGGTATTTTTAAACACTTACTATGTGCCAGGCACTTAACTCTTTTCCAGCCACCTGGAGTTCAAAGTCTCCATCCCCGTTTTACAGATGAAGTAACTGAGATACAGAGAAGTTAAGTGACTTGCCCAAGGTTTCACAGCCAGTAAGTGGCAGAGGCAGAATTAGAATTCAGGTCCTCTGATTTCCAGGCCTGCGCTCTTTCCCTAGGCCATATTAGTGCTAGGCCCTAGAGTAGCAGGCGTCTGTGATTCTAACAAAACCCTACAACCTCATGGAACAATCTGAGAGCAATCCCTTTCGGAAATACAGATCTTTGCTCTGACCCTGAGTCAACAGTGAGCTTTCTCCCTAGGGGTAAGAGCTAATTCCCCTGAACTTCAGAGCAGACCTATAAGCTCACCTTCCTCTTCAGAGCTATTGGGGTTAACGGGATTATTTCTTGTTCTGAGGAATGTGAGTTGTAAAAAGCAGCCAGGTGCAGCAGAGTTGAAAAAGGCCTGACGTGACAGGCCATTCTCTCCCCAGACCAGGAAGAAGAGCAGACTGTCTACACGGGCAGAATAATGCTGCAAGCGAGCTCCTCGAGGTGAATTCATCAGAATCGGCTGAGGTAACTCAGACCCCCTAAAAAGCTCTCCATTTTTTTTCTTAGAAATTTATTTTCCACCAGAATTCTTCAGGCCGATCAGTGCTCTTTACTGGAGACCAAGCTGGAGAGTAGCAGCTGTATAATTCAGGCCTCAACTCCCCGGGTATTTTCTTTTTTCAAAATTAGTGGGGTAATGCAAGAAAAACTGGAATCCTTCCTGGGAATTATCTGTAGCTCCACATCAGGCCTCCATTGGACTGTGCCAGGGAAGAGCTGGATGTGGTAGCTTATAATCGATCAGACAATGGTATTTATTGAGCATTCACTGTGTGCAGAGCACTATACTAAGTTCTTGGGTGAGTACAAGAGCTTAGTACAGTGCTCTACACACAGTAAGTGCTCAATAAATACGATTGAATGAATGCAATATATCAGAATTGGTAAGTATGTTCTCTGCTCACAAGTGGCTTACTTTCTAGCTTACATTGTAAAGTCTACACTAACCTGCTGTAGGACATGGGAAACATCACTTGACTTCTCTAGGCCTCGGTTTCCCCATCTACAGAATGCAGATTCAATACCAGTTCTCCCTCCCCCAAAGACTGTGTAATGTACTCTCCCAAGTGCTTAGTATAGTGCTCTGCGCACAGTAATTGTTCAATAAATTGACTGGTAGGAAGTGCTTAACGAATATCATAATTATTCCTTCATCCATCTCCCTGCCAATATGCACAACGGAACCTAGACGACTGTGTCTCTCACTTTTCAAGACCTCTAAAGTACAGGTTTCTCTGCTCTCCCTCACCTCTCTGCCCAAGCTCTCTGAAAGTCCTTCGGGAGCTCTAATGAAATTCCTCCTGCTGTAGTTTCAGCCCCCTGACTCCCACCCAGCCGTTAGCCTCCGGGTAGAGCTGGCTTCGGGCCTCAATCCTCCACTTTGTGCTCCGCAGGTAGAACCAGACTGAGAGGATGAAACCTGTGCTTCTCCACCTCCTTGGGCAAAGAGGGGTATCAGCGTCCCCTTTGCACAAAGTAAGTGCTTAATAAATGCCATCATTATTATTATTATTATTATTATACCCTGAAGCTGGGTTTACTTAGGGCCTCCTGCCTGTTCAGCCCTGGGCAAGCAACCCTCATCATTTTATAAAAATGGTATTTAAGTGCTATGTGCCAGGCACTGTACTCAGCGCTGGGGTAGAGCCAAACTCATCGGGTTTGACACAGTCTCTAGCCCACCTAGGGCTCACAGTCTCAATCCCCATTTTTCAGGTAAGTTGACGGAGACACTGAGAAATGAAGCGACTTGCCCAAGGTCACACGCAGCGGACAAGTGGCGGATCTGGGATCAGAGAACCCAGGTCCTCTGACTCCACTAGGCCTCGCTGCTCCTCTCTCATCACTCAGTCTCATCTTTACTCTGCCTTCCAAGGACCACACAGGTATGAACTAGAGCAGATGCCTGAGGTTGAGGGGGGCGGGGAAGCGGAACCCGATGGCTCAGACCATTCCACTGCGGCATCCTCACAATGCGAGGTTAAGTAGGTCACTTCTTTTCTCACCTCCCGATTTCCCAGTTTGTAAATCATTATCCTGGGCCGCTTGAGTTACCCTGCCGCCAGGCCAGAACGCAAAACCCTCATTGACTGGGCCGCCCTTTGACACAGACACCCCTCAGCCTCTGCATGGAGCAATCTGGTGGGGTCCGTGAGCAGAGCCCCTCTCTGAGGAATTCAATAATCCCCCACACCCTGGGGCCGGGCAAATCTCCTTCTGCCACGGGCATTTTATAATGGAGTGATGCCATAATTGTGTGGCTGCGTTTTCTGATCTGCCCGGACTTCCATGAATCTAGACTGTAAGCTCCTTTTGGGCAGGGAACGGGTCTACCGACTCTAGGCTGTAAGCTCGTTGTGTCTGTTTATTGTTACGTTGTATTCTCACAAGAGCTTAGTACAGTGCTTTGAACGCAGCGCTCAATAAGTACAATTGAATGAATAAACTCTTGTTCAGATGGACTTTTCCAAGGCTAAGTACAGAGCTCTGTACACAGTATGCACCCAATAAATACGATTGATTGACTCGAGAAACAGTGGGGGAAGGAGATGGGGATTACTTCCTATCCCGCTGTCCACCTTCCATGATCCTTTGGGGTTCTGCATGAGTCCGGTCCCTTTGTGCCACTCCTGTGCCCTTCCACATCCTCTGTCCATAGGTGGACACCCCCACCCCAAATCCCCCACTCTTCCCCAGGCCCTCCTGTGGGCTTCATTCAATCATATTTATTGAGCGCTCACTTTGTGCAGAGCACTGTACTAAGCGCTTGGAAAGTACAATTCAGCAACAGAGACAACCCCTACCCAACAACGGTCTCACAGTCTAGAAGGGGATCTTGAGATCTGGCTGTTCTCTCCCCGGGGTTTTACAGTCCTTTTTATCATCCCTCTTCTCATTAGCTAATTAATGATGGCAAATAAACGCATGTGATCATTTGGTCCGTGGTGTAAATGTGAAACGATGGCAATGATTATGTCACGAGGTGCAGCTAATAAAAATGTTTGCAAGGTTCCCAGCTCATATATCCCTCCCTACTCCAATAACTCGTGGTAGTTTGGTCTGGACAGGGGCCCAGGCTATCATAAAGCATCATTCGAGGAAAGGGGTGAATCTGATTTCAGTGATTACAGAGCCGGGGGACTCCGGGTCTGGGCACCTGCAAGGATTTCTGGATCGTCGGCACTTCCAAGAAGGCAGGGGGGTGAGTCTTCTTCTTCTTCTGGCTGCCCACAGTGTCCTGCTGCATGTTCTGAGCAGGTCTGGGAAAGGTTTGGATGCAGAAAGTGCAGAGGATAGGACTGGAGTTTGGGAGGGAAGTCTCCCATCCAGGATAAAGGTGAGACTCCTGTGTCAGGATTTCCAGCCCCAGAGGCTTGTTCCATAGAGAAGCAGCGTGACTCGGTGGAAAGAGCCCGGGCTTTGGAATTAGAGGTCATGGGTTCAAATCCCGGCTCCGTCAATTGTCAGCTGTGTGACTTTGGGCAAGTCACTTCACTTCTCTGGGCCTCAGTTACCTCATCTGTAAAATGGGGATGAAGACTGTGAGCCCTCCATGGGACATCCTTGTAACCTCCCCAGCACTTAGAACAGTGTTTTGCACGTAGTAAGCGCTTAATAAACACCATCATTATTATTATTATTATTCCAGTCACAATCTCATCCAGGCCCAAGTATACTGAATTAATTAATTAATTCACTCATTCATTCATTCATTCATTCAATAGTATTTATTGAGCGCTTATTGTGCTCTCTACTTAGTGCTTGGAAGGGTACAACAATAGACACATTCCCTGCCCACAACGAGTTTGCATAAATTGGCAGGGGGTGCAGCGCTTTGCAATGTGCTTGAAAACGTTTGTTTGGGTGCAGGACTAGTTTACCCATCAACCAGTTAATATTATATATTGATCACTCGACAAAGTGCTTGAGAAGCCGCGTGACTCAGTGGAAAGAGCCCGGGCTTGGGAGTCAGAAGTCATGGGTTCTAATCCCGGCTCCGCCACTTGTCAGCTGTGTAACTTTGGGCAGGTCACTTCTCTGTGACTCAGTTCCTTCATCTGTAAAATGGGGATTAAGACTGTGAGCCCCAAGCGGGACAAGCTGATCCCTTTGTATCCCCCCCCAGCGCTTAGAACAGTGCTTCGCCCATAGTAAGCGCTTCACAAATGCCATCATCATCATCATCAACCTGCTCTCAAGGAGCTTACAATGGAGCAGGGGAGGGGGACCTTAAGGAGACTAGAGGGATGAGTCAGTCGGGAATGACTAAACAGAAACCAGTTTGGAGACTGTGGAGGGAAGTCAGTTTGGCTATGGCTAGCGGCCTTCCCGAGACCACTAGCCAAACCACAGCAGTGTTTGTTCCACTGAGGTAAGATGAGGGTCACCCTTTCTCCCACCTGTTGACTTTAGATAACTGCTGAGTCTCCATATCCTGCAAGGCCGGAGAGGAGCTAAACTCCAGACTCCCTTCTTCACCCGGGTTGCCCCACTCCGATTCTAGTCCGAAGAACTCTGGATACAGGAGATTGCTTTTGTTTTTATTTTTTGTTTTCAATGGTATTTGTTAAATGCTTACTTTCCACCAGATGCTGTACTAAGCGCTGGAGTAGATACAAGGAGGGAAGGAGGCTTGAAGGTGGGAGAAGGGAGGTAGCTCTGTCTCTCAGGGTTGACGTGGGCATTCATTCAGTCAGTCATATTTATTGAGTGCTTACTGTGTACAGAGCACTGTACTAAGCTCTTGGGAAGTACAAGTTGGCAACATATAGAGACGGTCCCTACCCAACAGTGGGCTTACAATCTAGAAGATTATGATGGCATTTATTAAGCGCTTACTATGTGCAAAGAACTGTTCTAAGCACTGGGGGGATACAAGGTGATCAGGTTGTCCCACGGCGGGGGGGGGGGGGGGCTCACGGTCAATCCCCATTTTCCAGATGAGGTAACTGAGGCGCAGAGAAGTGAAGTGACTTGCCTAAAGTCACCCAGCTGACAATTGGCGGAGCTGGGATTTGAACCCGTGAGCTCTGACTCCAAAGCCCGGGCTCTTTCCACTGAGCCACGCTGTTCGGAAGCGCTAGGGTGAGGGTTGCAAGGAGGCAAACTGGGCTGGAGTGGAGGGTTTGGGATGGAGGCCAGCGGGAGAGGGAAGCAGACCGTCGGGCAGGGGCAGACAAGGAAACTCCTCACTAGAACCTCGTAATTTTCCAAACTAGAGGACGATGGGCAGTCCCTGGGAGACAGAAAATCGGTGAATTTCTTTTTTTACGGTATTTGTTAAGCGCTTACCGAGTGCCAGGCACTGTTACTATCCACTGGGGTAGAAGAGAAGCAGACTTTTAGACTGTGAGCCCACTGTTGGGTAGGGACTGTCTCTATGTGTTGCCAACTTGTACTTCCCAAGCGCTTAGTACAGTGCTCTGCTCACAGTAAGCGCTCAATAAATACGATTGATGATGATGATGATGAAGAGAAGCAGCGTGGGTTAATGGCAGGAGCCCGGGCTTGGGAGTCAGGGGTTGTGGGTTCTAATCCCGGCTCCGCCACTTATCAGCTGTGTGGCTTTGGGCAAGTCACTTAACTTCTCTGGGCCTCAGTTACCTCATCTGTAAAATGGGGATTAAGACTGTGAGCCCCACGTGGGTCAACCTGATTACCTTGTACCTACCCCAGCGTTTAGAACAGTGCTCAGCTCACAGTAAGCGCCTAACAAATACCATCATTATTATTATTATACAAGCTAATCAGGTTGGACACAGTCCGTGCTCTCCATGGGGCTCACAGTGTTGATCCCCACTTATAGATGAGGGAACTGCGGCACAGAAAAGTGAAGTGCCACGCCCAAGGTCACCCAGCAGACAAGTGGCGGGGCCGGGATGAGGATCGTTTCCCCAAATCCTAGATCCGGAGGGGACCTCACGCGAGGATCTGGTTCACAGCCCTAATACTGTGACCCTTCTGAACTCCCTGGGTCCCAGGGGCAGACGGGGGGGAAGGGGAGTGTTGACACCCAGTGGGTAGTCGCTGTTGATTCATCAGCCGGGGGAATTTTGAGAACGTGTGTTCGATCACCCTCACTGAGCAAAACCCCAAATCATCAGGAAATCCCCACCCCCTCACGCCCAAAGCCCTTCCAAGCTGGCCTCCGTTGGACATTCAGGGAAAAGCTAAACTCACTGGACGTGACATCCAGGTCGTTGCATTTTACTGTCCTGGAATAAGAGGAAAGGGGAATTCCAAGAGTAATTGTCATCCAAAGATACGCTCCCCGATTGCCCGGGATACAATTGAGAGTTTCCCTAGGGGGCCTGACTCCCTCAAAAACCCCTGGATGAGGTGATCCCGGCACAGACCCACCTGATTCTGGCCCCGGGCCCTGGGCTGGATTCGGGTTGGATTCAGGCTGGAGAATGGAAAGCTTCGTTGACCGCTGGACCAGGCAGGAAGGTCCACTTCCCACCCTAATAATCGTCCTCTTCATCATGGTATTGTTTCAGCACTCACTCTTGAGGCAGATGCAAGATAATCAGGTCAGACCCGATCCCTGCTCCGCATGGGGCTCACAGCCCAAGGGAGAACGGTGTTGAATCCCCATTTCACAGATGTGGAAACCGAGGTCTGGAGGAGTTCAGCATCTTGACCAAATTCACACAGCAGGCAGGTGGCAGAGACAGGATTAGAACCCAAATCCTCTGACTCCCAGACTCAGCCTCTTTCCATTAGGCCATGACTCCCTCGCACTGCCCATCCAGGTCTCCGCTGGAATAAATATGAGAAGCAGCGTGGCTCAGTGGAAAGAGCCCAGGCTTTGGAGGAAGAGGTCATGGGTTCAAATCCCTACTCTGCCAGTTGTCAGCTGTGTGATGGTGTGACTTTGGGCAAGTCACTTCACTTCTCTGTGCCTGTTATCTCATCTGTAAGATGGAGATTAAAACTGTGAGCCCCCGGTGGGACAACCTGATCACCTTGTAACCTCCCCAGTGCTTAGAACAGTGCTTTGCACATAGTAAGCACTTAATAAATGCCATTATTATTATTATGTCCATTATATTGTTATATTGTACTCTCCCAAGGGCTTAGTACAGTGCTCTGCACACAGAAAGCATTCAATAAATACAATTGATTGACTGGAATCACTGAAGACAGATAGTGGAATTCAGGTTTGCGGGGAGGGGGAAGAGTCACAACCTCCCCTCTCTAGACTCTTCTAAGCACTTAGTACAGTGTTCTGCACACAGTAAGCGCTCAATAAGTATGACTGGCTGACTTATCCAAGCCAGAGGGTGAGAGAGTTCTGCTTCCAAACTCAGGGAGACAGTATTGAACCTAGACTGTAATCTCATGCACAGGGAATTCTTCCCCCAGATCTGCTATATTGTTATATTGTACCCTCCCAAACGCTTAGTACAATGCTCTGCACACAGTGAGAGGTCAAAAAATGGGATTGATTGATTGATTTTCCACAGCTTGGAGTCTTCTAGGCCTGGACAGGTCATACTGATGAGACCACAGAAAAATCAGTGCCCATTATACCCCCCAGGAGTCTTTTTAGGACAGCATGTCCCCCTGAGAGATGGGCCCCTGAGGTTTCTCAACACCCCCAAGCCCGTCTCTTTTTTATGGTCACAGGGAGACAGGGTTTAGAGATGTCTGGAACAAGAACAGGAGAATTTGACTTGGAGATCTCAACTTGTAGTTGAAACCTGAACCTGCCGTACCCCAATACTGCAACCCAGAATCGATTAATCAATCATCAATGGCATTTACCTAGTCCTTACTGGGTGTGGAGCACTGTTTTAAGTGCTTGGTAGAGCATTATGGAGTGAGTAGACCTGTCCCGTGACATGAGCTTACAATAGTGTACTCTCCTAAGCTCTTAGTACAATGCTTTGCCCCCTGTAAGCATTCAATAAATACGATCAAATACATGACTAAATAGCTGGAGAGACAGCCTTTAGAAAATAAATTATTCATTGATTCACTCATTTGATCGTAGTTATTGAGCGCTTACTGTGTGCAGAGCACTGGACTAAGCGCTTGGGAAGTCCAAGTTGGCAACATATAAAGATGGTCCCTACCCAACAGCGGGCTCACAGTCTAGAAGGGGGAGACAGAGAACAAAACAAAACATATTAACAAAATAAAATCAATAGAATAAATATGTACAAATGAGTAATAAATCTGTACAAACATATATACATATATACAGGTGTTGTGGGGAGGGGAAGGAGGTAAGGCAGGGGGGATGCAGGGGGGACATGGGTGTGAGAAATTGAGTATAAATCGATCAGTCTGTCTGGTATTTATTGAGCAGTTACTATGCGCAGAGCACTGTACTAAGCGCTAGGGAGAGTATAATAGAATTAGCGGAGATGTTCTTGTCCCTAATAAGCTTATAATCTAGAGGGATGAATTTTTGCACAATGTCCTAGAAGGCCAGCCTCTTTCCAGGTGGCAGTCAGGGGGTCAAATTCTGAAGAGGCCACAGGGAGGAAGGGAGAGGGTGGTCCCAGGACAGGTGATGGGGGCTGACCCCTTGAGATTTGCAGCTGGGCCTAGCCTGGTTCCTTACCCCTACCACAAATCCACTCCATCTGGAGGGCCCTGAGGAACGTGAAGCACGTTCAGAGTCGGAAGGACCTGGGTTCTAATGTCTCCTCCACCCCGCTGTGTGACCCTGGGTAAGTCACTTCACTTCTCTGAACCTCATTTGTAAACTGGAGATTAAGACTGTGAGCCCCATGTGGGACAGGGACTGTGTCCAACCTGATTAGTTTACACCTACCTCAGCTCTGAGAACAGTGCTTGCACATAGGAAGCGCTTAACGAGTACTATTATTATGATTATTGTTATTATTAACTCCAGTTTGGTGGGGGTGTTTTCACTGAGAGTGCTGTACCCACTGTCTTTGCGGTCTAACCTAGAACGAACGGAAGGATCTGACCAGGGTTGAGGGGAGGTTAAGTCAGTTACCCGCCCAGCCAAACCACTCTCCCCTCTGCAGACACGAGTTTCGACAGGGCCGAAGCCTGAATTTACGGATTCTCTCTGGAGCCGCGGCCTGTGTATATCGTAAATAGTTGAGCTCTGTTTACGCAGCGGCAACACGCGCGTTACCTTTCGTAGCAGGCACATTCCTCAGAGCAATTCCGGCCTGATTTACCTTTCCTGAAATGCCCCCCAGACCTCCCGAGAAGCCCAGAGAAGCGGCCGGGTGGCAGGTCTCCGGCCAGTTGGGCCGAGCAGATCTGTGCACTGAGGGGGTTGGCGGGGGGTGGCTGGACTTTGGGGGAGTCACATGGCCGCCTCCCTCCCACCGCCTCACCCGGATCGGCCTTGTGTGTTTCCCTGACCGCCCCGCGGATGCCGTGGTGGACAGGCGGCTTTGGCTCCGTGAGGGGCCTGGGTCTCAAGGGCCAGAGCCACTCTGTGTTTGTAACTTCCCTATCACTTTTATGGTGATGAATGGGCCCAGCTTCGGGCTCTGCTATCGCAGAACCCTTCAAGAAGGAAACGCAGTACCTTAGGAGGGGGAGGGAGGGATCCTGAGCCAGGAGGAGACACGCGGCGGCGATCAACCTCCGAGCCTGGCACTGTTTGGTTCCACCAGTTGGCTGGCATTCAGCCTCCCAGCCTCCGATTCCCCGTCTTCTCCGCAAACAACGACGCTTCCCATTCTGCTCTGCTCCCCAGTAGCGTCTAGTGGGGCCTGCCTGTTTGCTTGTCTCACGCTGGGTAAGGTCTACCCCGCCTCCATCAGCTGCAAACATCTTTCGAGATCTGTATATTCCTTTTTTCAGTGAGAATCACGGTCCATTGTCAGCGAGCAATACAATGCCTGGCACATAGTAAGCACTTAACAAATACCACGATTATTATTATTATTCACCCTTGGAAACTTTGAACTAGAGAATGGAAATCTGGGAGGGAAAGCTAGAGTGGAGGGTGTCATTCCTCCTGGACAGAAGAAGTCTGGGAGTTTCCCAATGAACGTCCCAGGACCGTCTGAGCCCCTGAGAATCCAGTGCCCTGCCCGGCCCTAGGGATGAGAGCTCGGGCCAAAGAGGGCCCATCCTGGCCAGGGGGGATTCTCGGAGCAGGAATTTCTCAGAGTGAGGGGAAATTCCGGGATTGATCCAGGGATTTTCCCCCAAGAAGGCTGGGATTGTCCTGGGGATTCTGGACACAGACAGCAGAAGCAGCGTGGCCTAGTGGATGGAGCATGGGCTTAGAATCAGAAGGACCTGAGTTCTGTCACTTGTCAGCTGTGTGACCTTGGGCAAGTCATTTTACTTCGCTGGGCCTCAGTTTTCTCATCTGTAAAATGGGGGTTCAGCCTGTGAACTCCACGTGGGACAGGGACTGTGTCCAATCCGATTGGCTTGTATACACCGCAACACTTAGAACAGTGCCAGGCACATAGTAAGCACTTAACACATGCTAATATTATTATTATTATGGTTAATTTGAGGGATTTTCTCCGAGCTAGTTTTCAAGCCCTTCATGCATTGCTCCCTCTAGGCTATAAGCACATTGTGAGCAGAGAACAATCAACCAATCAATTAATTAATCATATTTATTCCATTTACTATTCAGAGCACTGTATTAAGTCCTTGGGAAAGTATAAAAGAGTTGACAGACACCTTCCCTACCCTCAATGAGCTTACAGTCTAGAGGGACTACAGTGTCTCCTAAGTCTGTTTTTTTGTACTATCCCCAGCACTTAATACAGTGTTCTGCTCACAGTAAGCATTCAATAATTACCAGTGATTGATTGCCCCACCTGCTTTAAGCTCTGAGTAAAAATTTTGGATGGACTGATTGATTTGGGAGGGGGGCAGCAGGAAATGCAGAATGTTCCTTAACAGTCTGACGCTTCGTAGGGTACTCTGCAAATAGTAATATTATTATTTATTATCTAGTGTTGTCGAGTCATTTCCAATTTAGATCTATTTTCTCCAGAACTTCCCGTCTTCTGCCATAATCCGTAACCTTGCTAACGTCTCTTCCGTTATCATTGTTATGGTTTCCATCCATCTAGCTGCTGGTCTGCCTCTTCCACGTTTTCCCTGGACTTTTTTTTGCATTAGTGTCTTCTCCTGAGAGTTAGTCCTTCTGATTATGTGTCCAAAATATGCTCATCTAAGTCGAGTCATTTGGCCTTCCAAAGACGACTTTGGCTTAGTTTGCTCCAAAATCCATTTGCTTGTTTTTCGGTCAGCCCATGGTATTTGCCAATGCCTTCTCCAACACCAAATTTCTAAAGAATCAATGCCTTTTCTATCTTGTTTTTTCATGTCCAACTTTCGGATCCATACGATGTCACTGGAAAAACCTTAGAATTGACTATTTGTATTTTTGTGGCTCAGCAAATACCCCTGTTTGATTGATTGAATGGTGCTGACGACAGCAGCCCCATTGTCAACCTAAGGAGAGAGGGCCATGCTGGGAGTGCTACTGGGCGTCCCATCCTGGACCAACCAAGGGGAGACTCAGGCTGGAGGTGTTCAGACAGGGCAACTCCATGGGCAGCCAAGACTTGTTGGTAAGTCTGCCGGCTCGCCTGAGGGCTGGATGTTTCTTCCGCTCTTTTCTGCCAAGGATTTGTCAGGATTTACAATCTCTATTTGGCCTCCTCAGCAGCTGGAGTCCAACTGGGAGTGGAAAAGACCACCCCCAACCCCCTAGGCACCACCAAGCCAGTTAACCAGGTCTCTTGTTCTTTCAGACCAGAGGGGAAAGAAAGCCCAGGAGCCACCACCCGTTTCCACCACCTGCGCCCTCCCTTAAGTCAACGAGGCAAGGAGCTGGCTCTCTCTCATCCCTGCCCGGAGCCTGGCCCCTGGGAGTACAGCTGGTCCAGGACGAGCCCAGGCGACAACAGAGCACGGGCAGGAAGAGGTGGAACGCTGGGAATGCAGCAGGAAAAGAGGAGGAGGAGACTTCACAGCCAAATTGGTGCCCCCCACCCCTGAAAGGTTTTAAATGACTGTCAGAAACTTCCACTGACTCCAGGAAAGTTCCCAGGCTCAAACGGTTCTGAGTTCTGGTTCTACCTTTGCGATTGACCTGCTGTGTGACCTCGGGCAATCGCTTGACCTCTCTGGACCTGTTTCCACATCTCTTAAATGGGGATAATAAGACCTACCTCTCCCTACCTCCCAATCGATCAGTCTTGTTTATTGAGTGCTTTCCATGTACAGAGCACTGTATGAAGATCTTGGGAGAGTACAACACAACAATATAACAGACACATTCCCCACCCACAGTGAGATCACAGTCTACGTGGGGAGACACATATTGATATAAATAAATAAATTACGGGTAGGTACATAAGTGCTGTAGGGCTAGGAGTGGGAAGGTGGTGAATTTGTTTTGTTGTCTGTCTCCCCCTTCTAGACTGTGAGCCCATTGTTGGGTAGGGATTGTCTCTATCTGTTGCCAAATTGTACTTTCCAATCGCTTAATACGGTGCTCGCATGAAGTAAGCCCTCAATAAATATGATTGAATGAATGAATAAAAGGAGAGAGGCAAAGTGATGCAGAAGGGAGTGGGAGAAGAGGAAAGAGGGGCTTAGGGAAGTCCTCTTGGAGGAGATGGGCCTTCTATAAGGCTTTGGAGGTGGAGAGAGTACTTGTCTGTCAGATTTGAGGAGGGAAGGCATTCCAGGCCAAGGACAGGACATGGGCGAGAGGTCGGTGGCGATTAACAGGACAAAGTGAGATAATTGCAGCAAAAGAGGAAGAAAAAGATGAAAGTCCCACAAAAATGGGAGGCATTACTGTCGTTGCTGTTGCGAATGCCCCAGGATGGGCTGGGCTGGTAGGAGAGGCTGGTGGTAGCCAGCCATTGCTGCTGCCACAGAAGGAACGAAAAATGTGAGCATCTCCTTTCCTCCTCCTCCTCCCTGCTGTTCTCGATGGGGCTTCTGGGAGCACCCGGATGGTAGCATTGATTCTGACTAAGGGGGCAACAGGGGATAGAGAACAATGTGGAGGTCAGCAAAGGTCACAGCAACTGGGTGAGGTGCCCCCCTCCCATCCTCCCTCCTTCTCTTACCCTTTTTCACTCTCTCTTACCCCTTCTCTTCCCCCTCTCCCTCCTCCTAAGGTCTCTGAGATTTCTCTGAGGTTAAGGATAAGAGACTAGCTGCTCACCCCTCCTTTCTTTAAAATGCTCATCTTCCCACATAATAATAATAATTATTATTATGGCATTTATTAAGCGCTTACAATGTGCAAAGCACTATTCTAAGTGCCGGGGAGGATACAAGATGATCAGATTGTCCCACGGGGGGCTCACAGTCTTCATCCCCATTTTACAGATGAGGGAACCGAGGCACAGAGAAGTCAAGTGACTTGCACAGCTGACAGTTGGCGGAGCCGGGATTTGAACCCATGACCTCTGACTCCAAAGCCCTGGCTCTTTCCGCTGAGCCACGCCTTGGTTTCTCCAGCTAGCCATCGTGAACGGCCGTTTGTAAGCTGCTGTGGGAGATGAAATGTCGTGTTCACAAATGTAATTAGAAAAGAATTGTTTTCATTTCCCAAACACCGAGGGGGCTCGGCTTCTCTGGTTTCAACTTCCTCTGTAATGAGTTCCATTTGGGGCTGAGAAGGTGACGGGAATGGGCCTCTTCCCGAGGAAGATCCAAGGATGCTACGATCCCCCTCCACCAACCCAAGCCCAGTGTCTGGGATGCCCCCACCTCCTCGTTTCCGTACGTTCAAACCCCCTCTGCCGAAGCGGAGACACAAACCTCGGTGGTCTGGCCTCCAGCTGCAGTTGGCGAAGACATAGGAAAATGCGGTGGGCACTTGGACGCAACCTTAAATCAGTCCAGCCCTTAGCAAGCCTCCCACCTCCCTGTGGCCCATCACTGACAGCACTCGGGAACTCTGGTTAGGGACACTTGCACAAGCGTTACACTGTCGCCAACTTGTACTTCCCAAGCGCTTAGTACAGTGCTCTGCACACACTAAGCGCTCAATAAATACGATTGATTGATTGATTGGATGTTGAGTGGCATGTGATGAGATCACATGGGCCTCAGGGTTACACCATCCCGCAATTGCTCCAGAACCTTCACATTTTCCTATCAGGTCCCCACAAACACAATCAGCCTGTCAGTCAGCCAACTGTATTTACTGAACGCTGGCTGAATGCAGAGCATTCATTCATTCATTCATTCAATCGTATTTATTGAGCACTTACTGTGTGCAGAGCACTGTAGTAAGCGCTTGGGAAGTACAAGTCGGCAACATATAGAGACGGTCTCTACCCAATAAGCACCTGGGAGAATACAATATAACAATATAGCAAACATATTCCCCGCCCGCAACGAGCTTACAGTCTGGAGGGGGAGACGCACTAATAGAAATATATAAATTACATCTATGGACAAAAGTGCTGTGGGGCTGGGAGGAAAGAAGAATAAAGGGAGCAAGTCAAGGTGATGCAGAAGGGAGTGGGAGGAGAGGAAAGGAGGGCTTAGTCAGGGAAGGCCCCTCCCCACAGCACCTGTATATATGTATATATGTTTGTATGCATTTATTACTCTATTTTATTTGTACATTTTTATTCTATTTTATTTTGTTAATATGTTTTGTTTTGTTCTCTGTCTCCCCCTTCTAGACTGTAAGCCCACTGTTGGGTAGGAACCGTTTCTATATGTTGCCAACTTGGACTTCCCAAGTGCTTAGTACAGTGTTCTGCACACAGTAAGCGCTCAATAAATATGATTGAATGAATGAATGAATGAGGAGATGGGCCTTCAGTAAAGCTTTGAAGGTAGGGAGAGTCATTGTCTGTCAGTTCCAGGCCAGAGGCGAGATGTGGGTGAGAGGTCAGTGGCAAAATCAACGAGATCGGTACAGTGAAAACATTGGCATTAGAGGGTGAGGGATAGGAGCCGCTGCTGAGCTGTGAGGCCGGCAGCAAGAACTGAGGTGGAGGCAGACTGAAAATAAAAATTTCAGACATACAGGTGTCCAATCTGCTGTAAGCTGGACTGTCCGATTTTTTGTTGTTGTTTGGTATTTTTAAAGCCCTTACTATGTGCCAGGCACTGTACTAATTGCTAGGGTAGATACAAGCAGATCAGGTTGGACACAGTCCCCATCCCAGATGAGGCTCACAGTACTAATCCCCATTTTCCAGATGAAGTAACTGAGGCCCAGAGAAGTGAGGTGACATGCCCAAGATCACAGAGCAGGCAAGCGGCGGAGTCAGGATTAGAACCCAGGTCCTTCGGGCTCCCAGGCCTGCGTGGTATAAAACGGAAAAACCGGCCATCCTAGTTGG